>NW_009648333.1:6678735-6870129 GCF_000708025.1 Charadrius vociferus | reverse complement strand
ATCCATCCCATGGTGAGAGTTCTCCTTTCTAATGTAAGCTTTATGCAAAGACTATTTATGTCTCCCACGTTCAGGGGGAATGAAAAACATTACCATTAAAGAAAGGTTGAACCACTTGCTTTGAATGCTTTCTGGATTAAGCGTTAGACAAAATAAATCTGGAAGTGTAGATCTGCTTAGCAGTGGGAACGGCAGCATCTTTGCTGCTTTTTGTACCGCACGCGTGTTTGGTTGCACAAACCTAAATGACTGATTTCTACCACCCCCTCCACACACACTCCCCTCTGATTTTCTATAGTGTTCTGTTACGAATAATATGCATACAGCAAAGCTAAATTTGATTTATTTAACAAACATTTTATTCACTAGGGTATTATATTGTTTGTGTTGTCCAAGTTTGCACAACAATATAGGGGCTGGTAGAGGGCTGTAGAAGAAGAGAGCCTGCAGGTAGAGAGCCTGGGTGATTCATGTCCTAAATATTGGTATATCGCTCTTTTATTTGAGTAAAACAACAAAAAAAGGGTTGAGGTGAGGAGCAGCAGATTGGGATTCTATTCTGGGACAAGCATCAAATATGACCCTTTTTTTCATCAAAAAGTCTTTACAGTTTGGATTTAACTGAATAAATTCCACCTGCAGCATTAAAAAAAAAAACAATCCACCCCAAAACAAAAACAACAAAAAAATCAAAACCAACCAAATATAAAACAACCCAAACATTTAAAACAAATAAACAAAAACATTTTAGTCTATCCATTAGATTAAGTATGTCATGTACTCGTGACTAAACTTGAAATATTCTATTATATATATATTTTGTTGGTTTAAGCCTTTTCTCTTGGATTGACATATGTATATATTTGTGCTTTTTTTTAAAAAAAAAAAAAAACAAGTAATTTTTCCAATTAATTTTCAAGAATTGTTTGTAAATATCAAGATGACGGATTTATGTGAATGAACTCATGAATATTCCAAGTATGAAGTATTCTATCCGTTACAGCATTTGAACTTGTTTGCCTTGTAGATATCAGTGTAATCTATTGGGAAGCCGCTCTTCTGTGACATGTTTTTATAAGTAGTTTTCATTGGAACCTCTTTGCAAACTTTTCCTCCTGCAACTCTTTAAATACAGTTACACAGAGGCAGCCGATAAGCCATTCAAACAAGAGCGCACAAATTTTTGCCAGCATTCATTGACATTTTAGAGAATGAGAAGTACTTAAATTGGAATGAAGTCAGATCTTTACCTAAGTCCCGGTTGCAATCTAGTAGTGAAGACCCGTTGTAGGCATATTAACGATGGGTGATGGACTTCCCCTTCCATGTTTGTGTTCTCCTCAGTGTATTGTATGTAGCGCGTTAGCACAGGCTGGATTTTCCTGAGGCTTTCACCTCTAAACAGGCACCTCTGTACATGCTTCTGTGATGCTCCAAAAACATTATCTCAATAAATACACCCTTTTTTGATGGGTGCACCCTAAAAATTGTATCTGCTGTGAAAGGTGTTTCTTGCTTGCAATTAGAAAGGGATACCTCAGTTCTGGGTGTGGCTGGTATAATTGAACCAGACCTTTTGTTTGTGTGTTCTTCCAGTAGAGGAAAAAATAACTATAGGTCATTGTAGGAAAATACCTGTTTCACCATGTCATGCTTTAAGAATCAGATGGATTGGAAGTAACTTCTGCTATGTGAGGAGACGAGTGGAAAAGAGATCAACAGCAGCTGGAAAGCCAGCCAGCTGAATCTTAGTGCAAGGAAATTGTCAAGGGGAAGGAGTTACCTCTGCAACATAGTCTGAATGAGAGGCACACATTGAAAACCAAAACCTGGTGAGAAAGGCAATGTCTAAACTAGGCTTATGAAAACCTTAGAAATATGAAGACTATGTTAACTTAAGATATGATCTTTAGGTGCTGGTGGGCTGAGAGAACAACTATTAAAAGCTAGTTTGCTGTATAGAATAAGTGTTTTTCCATTGAAAACATTCCATGTTTTCATCTAGTGGTTATTGGAATGGAAAGAGTCCAACATTGTAATCAAGCCATTGAAAATAGTAGGGATTTTTCATTTAATTTTGACTTTGCTTTGACTCCTACCAGGATTGGGAGGACTATTTGATTGCAATACTGAACTGTTGCACTGTTACTGTTGTGTTAAGTGAAAGATAATGCTGGGAGGGGATGGGAAGGGAAACAGAAGAAATAGCGAACTTATGTATTATCATTTGTGTGTTACTCATAGTTGTTTAAACCCCCCCAAAAAAACAAAACAAAGAGCAGCAGGAAGAGTGAAGGGTAGGAGGAATGTAAATGCAAAAGCAAAATAGGAACAACAGATATCTATACAATTATATTGCAGGTGTCAGTGAGAACACTGGTTAGATAAAAGATCTTTCTCAGTTTTGTTGTGCTAAACATGAAATAGAATTTTTCAGTGCTGATACTGTGTACTCATCAATTCTACATTCCATCTGCAGTGTACTTCTACTGAAAAGGAGCTCGTTTACTGCTTGTGTGTTTACTTTTATCTCTATTTGGTGGTAAGTGGAAATCAAAGCTTTGACATGTTCCATATATAACGCTGAATAGACGGCTTCGAATTGCAAATCCAATCATAGCACATTAAAAAAAAAAAAATCAACCACAAAAAAACCCTAAAGAAATTGAAGGATGTTTGAGAGGGTGAGGTGAATGGGACTGGTGAAAGCTTGTCAAAAGATGAAAGAAAGTGCATTCTGGGCACTTGAACCATAAAAATAGAAAACAGGAGCTAGATGCAAATGTTTTTTCTAAACACCAATGGCCGTATGTGCACTGGTCTCCCTTGGTATGAATACTAACTAACTTCTGCTCAGAGCGGAAGAGGTACAGAGGGATCCTTACTTCCCTCCCTATAGTAGATATAGACAAGTAATTTTTTTTTTTTTTTTTTTTGCAGCTTTTTAAAACTTCAGTTTCGTTCTCATGTGAAGCCCTGTGAATTTATTGCATATAAGACACCTTAGACTGCATTTTGGTCCGTATCTCCGTGACAGTTGACACACATCCAAGACTAATGTGCTAGCTATATTTTTGGGGTCAAGGACTTTGACTCAGTCTCCCATATTCTGTAAAAGTTTTATAATGGTAGGTAATTTCTGCTGAATGTCTGCTTATGATTTTGTGGAATTTGGTCACTATAGAAGAGCAAAGACCAGCCTACACTATAATACTTGAACATTAACAAGGGATGGAGGTGATGTGGGATGATTTAGGCACGAATATGATTCTTCTATGATTCCCACAATGTAGACCAAAGGGCTGCAGAGGGATATGAATCTAAGCAGAAATCTACTGTGAAAAGAAGCAACCTTCTCCAGTACGATTTTCACTGGACACAGTGCATTTTCCTGGAAAACCATTAGAATGATGAATTCACTAAGATTTTTCTACAAATTTGATATCAAGCTTATGACAGATAATGTGACACTCAAGTATCCAGACCTTTTTTGTCATACGACCCAGCTGGGAGACGCTGAAATCATCAAATCGATGGCAAATGAATACGAAAATCTGTTAACTTCTAAGTAAAATACCAACAGGATAACTTTGCCAGTAAAAAACCACCCACACTACTCTGCATTTATGTAGTATGGTATGGCAAAAAGTATGCCAAATGGATCACACTGGGAAGACTCAAATTCTCACTGTCACTTTAGTCGCCAAGTAACATTTCTGTCCAATTATATGTAGTGGCTGTAACTTCCTTATGGATCATGGTTAAGTTGACTGTTAGTCTTGAAATTAAGTGTTGATAGTAGCAGAGAGAAGTCTGTTCATTTGCATGGCTGGCCAAGAGTTGGTAAACGTGGCCACTGAAAGGAATGATGGAAATATCACTGCTGTTGCCATGTGCTTTACTTTGTGAAGAATCTGAACTTGAGCACATTGACTTTCCTGCATGATCTGCAATTATCCACGGGCTGTGCCAATCATCTGGGGTATGTGTGACACTGCCCCTGATAGGGCCCCCGGTCCCTCAGCTGAGGCAGCTTTGCTAGGACTGGGGCTGTGTCCATTTCTAGCGCTGGGAGGATGAGGGATGACTTAGCTAAGCGCACAAGAAAATTGCTTGCTGATGGTAAGGGACCTAATTCTGCTTCTGTTGAAGCTGGGTAGATTTTTGAACCTGTTTTCCAGTTGTGTCCTGGTCTCAGAGTACAACAACATTCCTTTTTCTGTGACCTTGCTTTTAACAATCCAAAGAGACTAGTACAGTTTGTACTTGAGGAACTCGGTACCTAAGAACATTTCTAATGTAAGTCAAAGCACACTATGACCGAGTTGTTTGATACTCTGGTCATTGTGATGGTACAACATTAAATTGTTTCATTAGAATGTAGAAGTTCATGAGGGGCAATTATTTATTTTTTTCATGTCTGTTGCCTGTAAATTACCCAAATATTTAATATACTAAAGGTAAATAAGACCAAGAATAAGATACTGCAGTGTACAATGCTGATCAGAAAATTATGCCACTCATAAAACAGCTTTTCTTCCACTAAGTTCAATATCTTCTTAACAGTGTTTAAATAGTTGCTAATTGAGATAAATATGTAAGAAACATGCTTAGGTTCTGCAAAGAGATAAGCAGCTGGTAGGACTCCTGAAGCTTTTTTTTTTCTTGAGGTAGAATATTTTCACCTTATGTCAGAAGATAAGACAAATCACTCCATTTTACTTGTAATTCCACACTGAATCAATGCATGACCTTTGAGTTGATCACTTAGAGCCTCATTTTTCCCAGCCTATAAAACAAAATAGCATTCCTGTGAAGTCCTCCAGGAAAATGTTTTAGTACCACTCTTCAGCTTGTTTCCATACATATGAGACAGTGGTTTGGCGGCTCAGAACGTGGCTTTGGAGTGTTTCTGCATATTAAGTCAAGCTTCCATGAAATGTTGGTGCTATAGGAAACTTAAATGAGCCAATAGCTTTTGCCCCACCATGCCTAGAATGCTAGAGTCGTTTTTCTGCCTAGCAAACGGAACTGCAAGCATACTGTAGGATTCGTTTCAGGATGGTTTGTTGGCTCAGTAGCATATTCTGTTTGAGTATTTCTATATTGCATGAAGTCTTCTTCCTGTGCTGCTGGGGAACATGTCATACAAGGCAACCCAAACCTGGAGAAGCTGCCATATAAACACCCAGTGCCACAGATGATTAAATTCATAGCTGCATGTAGCTTATCCGAAACAGAGCTCCACCACCCAAACGATTCAGAGGCAGATGTTGCTGGGCAGATACAAACAGAAATGAGCACTGCAAGTGGCTGTGAATCAGCACATTACTCAACGACTACTCCAATTTATTATTTGAATAGTTCTAATGTAGGTATAGTGTCATCCATAAATTTTGCAGGTGGAGATGCTTAGATCTGAATTAGCATACCTAAGCAAAATGATTTTAACCTGGACTGTTTCTTAGATGATCTTTTTTACTTTTTTTATTTTATTTACTACTTTGACAAAAAGTATAAAATATATTTCTCTCAGAAAGCCTTGGTGCCTTCTAAAATTATCAGAAGGATAATTATGTTATCAGAGCATAATATTATCAGAGAATAATTATGTTAGCATATTTATAGGAACAAAAGAAAAGCCATTCTGATCATATGAACACCAACAACAAACCACTTGAGCAATTATTGATGGAACTTGTTTTAAGGGAAGCGACATATGAGTGTAATTGAATCCTTTAGTGTGAGCATAGATGCTATCTTTATAGTAAAGAAGTATACAGCACATCATATTTCTGTGTCAGCTTCCTGAAAATAAATGATAAATCATCCTCTTGAGATTCATGGCTTCTTAGATGGAATAGTACGCTTTCACGCATGAGGTGCACTTAATATTGGCCAGCACCTTGGAAGACGGAGAACTCTGACCCACCAGCATTTTTCACTGTTCTTGTCTGATCTAGTTATGGATCTACACATCAGCCACGTTAGCCAAATATTCACTGGTCTTTCTCTTAAGACAAAAAGTCTGTGCACTCTGTTACCAATGTCAACGCTCTGGTCTAAGTAACAAAGGAAATCTTAATATAAAAAAGACTCCTTTTTGCGCTCCCCCCTCTCCCCAGCCTCTAGAGGTTGGTTTGCAGCCAGGGTAAACTGATGTAGCTGTGTTGACAGAGCTGCACAGGAAAGCAAGGTGTAATAAAATGTCTGGTGCTGTGAAAACCCTTAAGATTTCTTTTCAAGCATTGAAGCAAGACACACGATGTGCTGTCCTTAGACTTGAAAAATGAAAAAGACTCCTGACTGCACGTGTACTCATCCTGTCTGGGTATAGCTGCTTTTAATTAATTATGAGGGGAGGTGCTTCTACTGTTTTACAATGCTTTTGCAAGAGTTTTCTAGCATGGCTGACATCAAGGACTGTGGTACAGGAGAACTACATGAAAAGGGATGGGCTAAATATGAAGGTAGTGATCTTGCTAAAGGATAAATCACAGCAGTGATTTGAAAGTTAATGGTTCCTTAATATTTGTACCTGAAGTACTGCATATAAACAGGCAGTATAAGTATAGGAAACAGAAAAGCAGGGAGATCACTGAACCACTAAAGGGGAACTATCATTTCTCAAGGCGGAATGTGCACAGGAGTTCTGGTAAGAAAATAAATTCTGTAATAAAAAGAATTTGTTAAATATCTGCTTATAAGAGAATTATTTTTTAAAAAAGTGCTGAAATGATCATGTGCTAATTAGAGCATTTATTAATGTAATACATAAAACTGCAATGTATCTCTAGCAGAGAATACTGCCTGGCCCAGACATGAGCAATGTCATTATATTAAGAAGCTTCAGACAAGATCAGAAACATTTTACAGACTTGTAAAAAAACCTCAGTAGTTTGCTGTATGGTTTGTTGAGTTTATAGGACCCATATTTGAACTGGGGTTCAACTTTTAATAAAATAAGTAAGGCACTCTACATCACAGACACATGAATTACTTTTTGCAAGCAAGAGGGAGATACACAAATATTTTCAGCAATCACGTGAGTCAAAAACTGCATTGGATTTCTCCCTTTCTGTCTCCAAACCTGAAAGAATTGGTCCTCCTGTAACGTGTCATTTTCGAGAAAGGCTGATTTTGAAACTCTTTGCCAGGGTGGTTCTCTGGTGCAGCGCTCTGTCTTGGGTTTGGAGACAAGTTCTGTCTTCAATGACCAGCACAGAACAAAAGACAGCCCCTGGGGTCACTCAGATATCCTTAAGGGTTGCCTAAACACCGTTCACCTGCAGAGGAGAGATCTGGTGAACTAAATCTCAAAAGAACTTGTGAACGTTAGCTCGGAGCTGGTTGTTTGGACATTGATGTTAATCAATGTAGGTAGCTGTTGATGGAAGCTGACCTCTGGTGGGCTCCTTTGCTCTGAGGAGTAGTACATGACTGCAGTAGGAGTGAAGAGGATTTGCTACCGCTGCTGGCTAATCTTTTTTGGGGGGGGGGGGGCAGGGGAAAATGGGCTGTAAATAGAGGACTTTTCTTCACCACCTCTGAGGCCAGAATGACAAGGAGCTCTACTAATAGCTTTAACTTAATTTCTACTTGATCTAACCATATGGTCATCTCTTGGGCCTTTAGCAGCTGCTCAATAGCTATTTGTCAGACTTTGAACAGTCTTAGCTGTTTTCACTTTCTTCATGCTGTAGGGTACCACTAACTTGTAATCCCCTAATAAGACAGTTTCACAACTTGAGTTATCTATTAACTTGCTAAATAGACAAGTAGTCATCCCACACATTTGTATAGGAAAAATATTCACAGTCTATTGTAGAAGAAGAAAATTTTTCAGAAGCCTGGAAAATTTGCTTACAGTTCCTATATAGTGGGATTCATAGAACTTCCAAACATGTAACTTTTGATTTTTGTAACAAAAGAAAATTAAAAATATTTGCTTTTGGCAACAAATAAAATGAAAATGAATCAAATGCGTGACATGAGCTCTGCAACTGCCAGGCTGAGTTGCCTCATGGCTACAACTTTGTTAATGAGCCAGTTGGTTATAAGCAATGTTTCCTTGAAGGAATATGGGGCAATTAATTGCTGCCTTGCTATGCGCTCATTCTCTTCCTGCCTAAAACCATTAGACAATGCAGTGTTGTGACAGAAGAAAACTTCAAAGTCCTGCTGCTAATGGAAGAGGGGAGAAGGGAGCAAGGGATAATTGTGTTTTTAAGTGTTTTATGGCTGTGAAATGACAGCCTGTGTCTGGGGTGAGAGTGACAGGGAGCAACGGGTGTGTAGAGAGTTCTGGTATGAGTCAGAGTGCCCTCATGGGCATGTGGATTTGAACTCTGCGATATTTCAGAAATTTCTGCATGTCTATAGTTTGAAAAGTGACATCTTGCACTAGCTCCAGAGGTTCTTTAAAGAAGAAACAAGATGTCTTGTTAAACTCTGCTGCATGTGCCTAATTTTGATGTGACTGCATTTGAAGACCTGCTTTATCATTACCCAGACGTGCATAAGTATTCAAAGTAATCAAAGGTGGGTCTGAAACACAACTGTTCTCATTTGATCATACTTTGTTTTGCATTTCCTTTAATTTTATATAAATAACCTGAGGAAACTGGGGGAAATGACAAACTAGGCTTTAAATTCTTCTTTGCTAAAGGGAAATGCTGGAATTAGAGTTGTCCTCTATCACTGAAAATACTCTATACCCATTTTCTCCCATGGGAGAATAAGCAAACATATTCATTCTTACTTATTAGTAAGTGTTTGATAAAATGCTAATAGTGATTCCTGTAATACAAAAAAACATACATCTCCACCTCACTCTTAAAAAATTCAAATACCATCACCATTAAAACAAGGAAATAAAAACAGTGCACTGTCCTAAGAAAGAGACACATAATTTCACCGTTTCCTTTTTAAAAGCAGGCTTCTTATTTTATGGAGGAGGGAATAAAAAACAAATTTAGATTCTCATAGTTTCTAACTCCTAAACTTAAAACCAACATAACATGAATGAATAACAAACGTCTTTTGCTGTTGATACAGAAGGGGGTGGGGGGGTTAGAACTCACAACAAACTACAAACGTTGTAGTTGTCCTCAATTTAAATGTAGATAGTGACTCTAATGAGAATTCTAATCATTAGAGGTTTTCCTTTTTTCATGAATATGCTATTTCTTCTAGGAGAAAATGTTTGCATCACTGTATTTGAGTTTCTACTGCCTTTATTTTTAGTGCAGACAAGATGAAACTATTTATCGCAGGGGAAATGTTGGCTAGTTTATTCTCTTTCTTGTCAAGTACTTCTCACACAGTATATACGCATTCATTACTTTTTTGATGATACTTGTTTCCGGAAGCACTCTGGTACCATGATGTATTTATTTGGCAGCATGACTCTCTTCTGGAGAAAGTCAGCAACAGCTGAGACAAAACAGTCCTATGGCAATTCCAGGTATAGCTCTGAGTCAGTTGCAATTTAGGATTTGCACTTTGCATCACATAGATCTTTTAGCTGGGCTAACCCTGGCATAGCTAACTTCTCTAGGCAGGCCTCACAACTGCTGCATCCTCCGTTTATCCCTCAGTGCTGTAGGAACAGGGAGAGGAAATCTGTTTTGCACGATCTTCTCCTTCTGATAATGGTCTTCCAGGAGCAAAAGGAGGGGAATATGAGACAATGATGCAAAGTGTATTATTCAACATGTTATTCAAATTCTTCTTTCTTCTTCATGGAGTGTATTCTTTTCACACTAGACCTCACTGAATTCCTGTATGGAAACAAGTACCATATATTTTGTGTAAAAGAACTTTTGTCCCAAAGCCTTAATCTTAACACTCTGGAAAAAGTTGTTGTACCATAGGTGTCTGGTGCCATTTTAGGTCTCCACCAATGTTTGGAATATCCTTGTGGAATTGCAGATATGACATACTAGATACCTATACCCCTCTGACGTGGGAGGTGGGCACCCAGTGATATTTAAAATGTCAGGTACCTCCTTCCTACCATCTCGAATCTTGGAACAGGGTACTCAAGCCCTACCAAGGAAGTTGATAGAATGAGCGGGAATGGCTTCAAACTGGAAGAAGGTAGTTTTAGATTAGATATTAGGACGAAATTTTTCACTTTGTGGGGTGGTAAGACACTGGAACAGGTTGCCCAGGGAAGTTGTGGATGCTCCATCCCTGGAGGTGTTCAAGGCCAGGCTGGATGTTTGAGCAACCTGTGCTGGTGGGAGGTGTCCCTGCCATGGCAGGGGGGGTGGAACTCAATGATCTTAAAGGTCCCTTCTAACCTAAACCATTCTACGATTCCGTAAGCCTCAGCTCAAGCTACTGCCTTCCCTCCCTGGAAAAGTGTGCGCTGTGCCTCCCTGCTTAGGAAGTCCAGCTCACAACCGGAAACATTACTGTCCATCTCACCTGCATTTTCCTGCCATTTATGAGGCCATGGAATATGTTGGGACTGATAAAAGTTAGTGTGCACTGTCTTTAACTTGAGTACCTCTCTAAGGTCAGTCCATATATGAAAATGAATTAACCACCATAGGTATATTTAAGTTTTCTCTAGTCTTTTGAAAAATCACCTTCTGAACTACTTGATACAGGCAAAACTGGCCACTTTTAGTATCCCTCTGTGGAATCCCTATTGTATTAAGTACTGTAAAAAAGGAAAGTAAAATTGCCTATATATGCAGAGTATAAAAATGATGCCTGCATATACTGAGAGAGGGAAAGGATGTTTCTGAGGAAGCTGCTGTTCTAAGCAGAAAAAAGGGACACACAGAAATTGTTAATCCATCTTGCAGCTTGGCAGATATACAAGACATTTTCCTTTTCAACTGAAAATACAGCAATAAAGCACTAAGGTTTAAATTATTCAAAATCAAGTACCAAACTGGACATTAATCTCTTAAACACAGAATTTTCAAATACATTTTCCATTCTAAGGGGCCATGATACATTTTTAGACCTAGTAAAATGTATTTCTGTCAAAATATACAATGATTTTAACAGAAGTTGAAGAAACAGGATGTAATTTTTTTTCATATAAAGTTTGTGCAGACACTTTAACTAGATAGATACTTATTAGAAGATGGATGCTTAAAGTTTAAGATTATTGCAATCTTCATTTCCTAACAGGAATTATATGAAATGGCATTCATGCATTTTACCTGTAATTACTTGAACATCAAAGAGGTATGTAAAAGATATTCCCATTAAGGACAAGCAACTCATTAAAGAGCTATAAGTAGGTCTGGAATGGAATGTAGTAATGAAATATAGCATCATCTTGTGAGAAAGCTAATAAATACTTCTCATGGCCATCCTACAGAATTATCTTTTTTCTTGACATTTATCAGCTAAATACAGGCTTCTAGATAGAAAGTTTTCTAGATATAGAAGAGTGACCTGATTTTTCTAAGGTTTTGAGGCTCCTCACATGGGGATCTGACAGTAAATATATTTGGGGAAAGTTAATGCAGAATAAAATCATATACCTTGTTCTGCATCTTGCTATTCCTAGCAACAGCAGCAGTGCTTTGGCAGATGAGTTAATTAGTTGCTCAGGTAGTGTTTACTTACCAAAGTTTACAATCTCTCTCCCATTTTATTATTTTTTTTTTATAATGTTCTCCTACTTATAATCAGTAGAAACTCCATCACTAAGCAGTAAGTGTTTACCAGAGTAACCCCAGAAAACCTTACAGCTCTAAAAACCTACCTTTGCTTGAGCGTGCCAGATGTATTCTAAGTCTGAATTCAGGAATTGCTTTCACAGAATGGTCAGGGTTGGAAGGGACGTCCTCCCCCCACCAGGCAGGTTCACCTACAACAGGTTGCACAGGACGGCGTCCAGGCAGATTTTGAATGTCTCCAGAGTGGGACACTCCACACCCTCTCTGGGCAGCCTGTGCCAGTGCTCTGCCACCCTCAAAGTAAGAAAGTTTTTGAGAATGTCATTGTGGTTCAATTTCACAGATAAATGGCTGTATTTGCAAAACCAAGTCAGTCTAGAACTCAGTTTTTTTAATAATGACTGATATTTGATGGAAATTACTCTAATTCAGATTCTGAGAAAAAAATAATAAAAATCCTGAATTTGCACACCAGATTTAATATCTGATCTCAGTTTTAACATTTGAAATGTTGCCTGATTTATTTTCAGATATGTATTATCTTTCATACTAATCTGTTGATCCATACATTTTTTTCCTCTCAATTGCCATTACACAACTGTATTTTCTCTTTGCCACCATTTGGTATCTTGCGCTCTTATGCTGCTGAACAAGATTCTCTCCTTTGTCACATTTTAGGGTTCTAAGATTTTATTCTGCTCCATTTCTCAGAGAACTGTGTATTTTGGTAGCAAAGAATGCAACTTGGAGAGCACATGGCACAGGAACCATAAATTCAGATTCTCAGCAAACTTCTTAGCTTCAATCTCTGTCGCATCAACGTTCTTTATGTTCCCAGCCTGAGAATTTTCCTTAATGAAAATCTCTTGTTGGAAACATGATCAAGAGGAAGTGTGATCACTATAGACCTTATACTTAGTTGATATCATATTCAGTAAAAAACACTGTGTTTCTGCCTCCAGCCAGTATCTCTACCTTCACTACATAAGCACTATTTCAGCCCACCAACTGTGCGAGTGGAATTCTTCAATGGTTATTTTTCTGCGAAAGATCAAACCAAACTTCTGAAGCTGCTATTTGCTTTCCACCTTTGTCATAATCTTTGGGTGATGCCTTACTGCTTCAGTTTATTGTCCTCTGTTACTTCCAAAGGTCTTTTCTTGTTTCTAGTAATAATGCTGTTGGTTTTATTCCTCCTGTACACTTAAATATTTCTTCTCCTCATGTTTTCCTTCCATGTAAGACGATGCAAACATTCAATAATTTTTCAAATCGCAATACAAATCCGATAACCGTTAAACAGCTCCAGGGGCTTTTCAGAGGTGTTTGCTTCTCTGTGAATCCATGTTATTTTACGTCTTGCCTCTTTTCTGTAACGCTCACCTTTAGTAATATCAGAAAACTATTTTATTTTGGAATGTGACCTTCTGTTAGCGATTATTAGTCTCTTGTTAATTTAAGGTAAAATGTAAACTCTTGGTTTGACTTATTTTGGAGTGCATGTTAGAGAGTTTTGAAGAAAATGTATCAGTTTTTATCACCTGTCATCTTTTTATTTTCAAGTTCAGTGTCACTTTCAAGTATAAACTTGGATGCTATATCTGTGATGAAGAGATCAAATTTTATATTTACTGATTCTTTTCAATTATTGTTTTCTCCCTTGTTCACGTCTGTTTGTTCAATATTGTCCTCTTTAGATTTGCAAAGAAGCAGTTCTTTTACTAATTACAATTTTTCAACACATTTGTTTTGTCAGACTTCTCAAGTCTTAGACAATATAGAAATCTAGGTGTTTGATGCCTTTCATTTGTTTTCAAATGATTGCTATTATTGTAATCAGCTGAATGACTAATCTTCATTCCACTTCAGGAGAAATCCAAACAATCCACCTAATTGCTCCAATTCTAACTTTGATTTCTAAGCAAGGTATTATGGATACATGTTTTGTAGAGAAGCACTTATCGAGCAAAGTAATCCAGATCATAATTTCTAAACAACTTCTTAAGTTTATGAAAATATCAGAGTTGTTATTATTAACTTCTTGTATTTCCTTGTTTCTTGTTAACTGGAATGATTAAAACAAGAATTAAAACACCTTTATGGAACTGTTTAACTCTTCGTTAATTGTAGATAGACAGAAATAATTTAATTATGCCTACATGCTGACAACACGAGTAGTTCTTATGTTCTTCAAAATAACGTAAAGGAATTCACAGAGGAAAGATTCCTATGGATGAACCAGTATCCAAGTCATCATCTTACATTAGTTGCAAGTTCATTGCTGCCTGTTTATTTCATTCTGCAAAACAGATTACTGAACAACATATCCACAGCTCCACATATATCCCATAACTGCAAATGTGTAAATGTATTGATTTTGGTGCAGAAGGAACTCATAAACAATGTGTTGTTCAACCTGATAATTATCTTGTGTCTATTTTGAGATGTGTTGAATGAGCTTGAAAATTATATAAAAAATTGATTCAACACTGATACCTTTACCAACAGGGATAAATTGAATTCCTAAGGAAATTGTCATTCCATCATCACTTCTCCCTTAATTTATGAGATATTCTTATATGGAATGAGAAACTGTACAGACATGATGGCAGTAACTGCTAGTTATTATAGCAGTATTATCTAAATATGAGCTGTGTTGTTTGCGATTTAATAAAATCCTAACTTCTCTAGAAGAGGGATGTTTGCAAAGAATAAGACTATTCTGAGAATTCATAAAATGATCACTTTTCACACCTATATTTCATGCTAGATGTGTACAAGTACTCCAAGAATACTTTGGGGGGTGACATTTCATATACTTTGCTCTATTGCAAAAGAAACAAATAAAATACAAACTTTCTGATTCTGCCAGACATTGTGTCATTTAAAAGATGTCACCTTGAGTTGAAGCTGGCAGAAGATTTGTTGGTAGTGAAGATTATTCATTTTATTTCCTTTTTTGCTAACTGATGAGAATTTATCTTTTTTTAAAGCAAGCAGTCTTTCAATAATAATTTTCATCAAATATTTCAAAAGGATTTTAAAGTGTTGAAATGGTACATAGCGGCAGGTCTTTCTTATGACAGATGGTGTATATTGACAGGCACTATATATTACTGTCATAGGTAAGGCTGTGTAAATAATGCTATTTTTGATGCTAATAGAAAGTGGGGGAAGGAGACTTAAGTTTGTTTTTTGCACATGAAATGTGCAGGAAAACAAGCAAAAAGTCTATTCACCTTCTCTATTCCAAAAAAAGTGGGACAGCCTTAATTAGATGGAAAATATGTCCTCAAATATAAAGCTTGATTTAGTTGTTGATGTTTCACTCTTCAAAAATTGTCTACATAAAAAATACCTATCACTTACAAATTATTATTATTTTTATATATGATTATTACTGCAGCTCACAAATATCTAAATCAAAAGTCTTGATTTTAGCATTATCTTCCCTTAGTTTTGGTTGAAAAGGTTTGCCAAATTTAGTCATTCCAACTAATTTTTACTAATTACTGACATTTTTACTAATTTCTCTATCCAAAATAGTTATTACTACCAGGTAGTCCAAGGAATGTGTTCCATGAGTTCATCAGTTTTTTTTCTCCTGAGTCAGTCATTTATATTTTGTTTTGCTTTGTTTTTGAAGGTCTAATGGAAAGACTTAATCATAATTGGAAACCAGGGCCTGGTTCTTGAAAATCCCACAAGAGATGGAGTCGGGTGGGACTTGGGAGAAGCAAGCGGTGAGCTCGGTGTGGCTGTTGCATCAGCTGAGGAGAAAGTGGGAAATGTCTTTCATATAGAGGGGTTTGTGCTAGGAAAAATGTGGGTGAACCTGGCCACCTCTTTCTGCAGATACTGACTGGGATCATTGCCTGGTTTCCATGAATGGTCTTCAACCCCCTTCTCTCCACACCTCACCTGTATGCAGTGTAGTTCTTCCTCCTCTTCTCTGTTTTGCTATCAGAAAAGAATTTACCATAGATCCGAGATAAGCTCAGCTTTATCCTGACTCTCTTGAGCTGTGTTGAAACTATGGATGGTAATATGGATGGTAAACTATGGAGCTTCATGGTACCTCTTTTTTCTTGGAGTGCTTTATTTTATAAATGTGTGGTACTTCTGTTAATGAATGCATGTCATTCGGATGAACTAGTTATCACTCAGGATAACGCTTACAAATTTGAAGGTCTCTCTTGATTTAATGCTGTGTGCCTGCTGCTTCTTTCTTCGGAGGGGTGACTGCCCTGTCTGGGGGATGGCTGGAAAGATGGATGTGGAGGTACTGGGCACTCCTAGGGACCTGCAGACATCAAAAAAAGGCGTTGCAGGTGACAGGTGTGCCACAAACCCCACTTCTCTTTAGAAACCCAACCCCCTTTTTTCTAGATTACTTTAACGAGTGAAGGCCTTAAAACTTGTTCCTCTACAATCAGGTTTGCTTTTTAAAAACTCTAGCTCATTATCCAAGTGAGGTATTAGAAAATACCTCAATTTAAAAACTGGTCATAAAAAACAGCTCAGTCATAACAGATATGTACACATTTATGAATTAATTTGAATTTATTAATTGATAGCTTAGATTAATATTTATTGATCTTAGACATATAACTGAATTTAAATATATCTTCCAGGATAATATCAAGATAGCACTGTACCTAGATTAGTCATTAGTAGTAAATTAATTTTTCTTTCATGTGAAAAAACTAAATAAAAGCAAAAAACTCATCTAATTTTAGAAATAATCACTGTAAATCACTTAGCGCTTGGAGGAATATAAACAGTAGTTTAAAACCTCAAAGGGATGTCCTGATTTTTGCTGTCATTAAAAAGTTTAGTTTTTAATGAACATGTTTGTGAGGATCTATGTTGTATCTTCATACCAAGCGGAGTTATAGCTAAAATTCTCTAACTGATTTTCTAATTCTGCCCTTATGTTCCTTTCTGCTTGAAGACTAGGTCGACAAAGTGAGGATATTTTTATTCCCTCTTAGCTTTTAGTGATTATGGTTGATTTTTTTTTTCTTAGTCTGTATTTCGTGCTGATCAGATAAGAGCTGACCTGAGAAGCAAGCCCAGTGACATGTGGAGTCCAATATGCAGTTCCTGACAGTAGAAGTTGTACAAAAAGAAGAATGTCTTGATCACAGGGAAAACTTCTTAATGCACATCATTTTAAGATTTACTCATTACCTTTAGGTTTCTAGAGCCTCTATAACTAATATCCCAAGTTCTTTAGTTTTTGTGTGCTTGCTTTTTCAGTCTCCCAAAGTATTGCTACCTGATAGATTTCTTCCTTTCAAGATGTTCTAATGCTAGGGAAAACTGTCCTTTTAGAAGACTCCAGTGCCTGAATTTCTGAAAATATTTACTTTATAGCCAGCTATGGTGTGTGGGTTTCAAGGTCTCAGTGTTTTCGAGCTTACCAGGTGCAGGGATGAGGAGAAGCAAGACCCAGGCACTTGACCCAAGCTGGCCAACAGCATTATTTCATACCATCAATGTCACATTAGATATAAATTAGAAAGTCTGCTGTGAAGTTCTCTCTCTTCCTTGATGGCTGCCATCTTGACAACTTCTTGCCCCGGTGCTGGAGCCCTGAGCCCTTCCCTTCCTCCCGAAGCCACAGCGCTCACAGTATCCCACATTTACTGTCCCCTGTTGGGAGCGCACAGCTTCTACTGATAGAATGGGCTGAGTGTAATCCTTGTATACTTTATATTGGAATCAGGATCAATACTGTTGGTTTTTTTTAGTAGTGTTAATGTTAATTACCTAGTCTTATTCTACTAAATCTCTTTATAATTCAACCCTTGGGTTCCCTTGTTTTTTTCCCTGATTCCTGGGTGGGGAGAGGTCATCAGATGAGATAATAATTGTCTAAGTGACAATAAATTGTTGTGAGTTCTTCAAACCGTAACACCCTCCATCCTGGACTCCATTCCCTAGCCTTTTCCGTGCCCAGAGGAGGATTTCAGCGTGCTTACTTGTCAATTTGTAGAACAATATTGAGATAAGTGAGTGCTGTAAAAGTACAGATGATGGTATCTTTGATTGGACCTATGAAGTGGCTAAAAGGCTCCAGTTGTGAGTTCCTACCTCCATCCTTGCCATCATCCAACTGTGTTGGATCCATTCACAGTCTCCCAGAGCGGTCCTGTTTTCGTACAATCATACAGCTGTTGGCTGGAAGTGACCTCTGGGAATCCCTAGTCTCAAAGGCTAACTACTGCAGAGAATTTGGAGAATTTTATCGGTTTGCAATTTTTTTAAATGCCAAATGGAAAGTTAATGTGATAAGTCCATTACTTTATTCACATGTATCCCTCAGCATTAATGAACTGGAATTGGCAAATAATCCAAACCCCAGGATCGTAGTAATGCTAGAGGTAGGCTGAAGGGTAGGGGTCAAGGCTTCCTTTTTGAGGAGAATATAACAGGATTAGGTGAGTCCATTTTCATTTGTAGGTCTTGCTGCATACAGCTTAGCTGCATACTAGAATGCAAAAATTATAATTAGTCCAACTGGACAGTGATATATTCTTAGAAACTTGCTTAAGATATATCCCAAATTAAATCTGTTATCTCTGGCAATATCATGAGATCTACAGATCCATATTAGATGTTGCTTTTGATTCATTCTGTTTCTCTTTGGTCAGGAGAGCACTGTTTAGGATAATTATACAAGTAATTTCTTACTGTTTTCTGGAACGCTCTATTCTCCATTACCTGTACTTCAGGCTTAATAACTCTAACCTCAGGGTGAAGGAAAAAGAGGAAGGACTTAAGGAGAGCAAACAACAATAGATAATCAAGTATAGTAATGATGCAAAGCTTCTTTTCTTGTTTATCTAATCTGTCTGTGCCAAACCAGGGCCCGATTCAACACTTCTGTAAATTAGTGACTGGCAGTTTGATGTCAGTTTGGAGTAACCATCACAAAATTATCTTATACAACTAAACTGATGAATTACTTAGCTTTTGCTAAAAATTTGTAGACAGAATTATTAAGTTATTCACAACTTTTAGCTCTGCTCTATTTTCACGTCTGTGGTTGATTATTTTGATCCTTTTAATCAAACAGCCTCCCCTCAAATAACTAGTCCTTACCAGATCTGTCAGATAAGTATCTGCATAAATATGATAGGCAATCATGAGAAAATTATATCCTTTTCTCTTAAGTAGCATTATATACTTGCAGTACATTCAGGTAAAACATCATTGCCTTGTTAAGATGTAAAAATGGTTGGGATGGTTTATTTCTATAGCTGTAAGACATAAAAGTAAAAAGTATCATTAAGAAAGTAATAGAATTAATGTCAACAGCTATAAATATTAAATTTTATCTAAGAGCTTGATAGCATCCTCTTGGAGAATATTCTTAAAAAGAGAAGTTTAGAGAGACTTTTGTGAAATAAATCCCTGCAGGGACACTCAGATTTGCAGTTCTGATGGATTTCTAGGCGTTGTGTTGTGCCCTTCTCCTTCCTCACTAGCTGGTTCCATCCCTCGTCTTGTTGTTTTCTTTGCTCTTGTCTTATGTCAGTCTCTAACTTTCCTGACATACTCTCTGCAAATGTCTGCGGCCCTTGGAAGTCCTTCATCCATTTTTGCATTCAGTGTCTGTTTCCTATATCCATAATCAGAATTATCTACTCTGACTGTAAACTTGTGGAGATAAGCACTGCTTCTCCTCAGGGCACTATCGCAGTCTTGGTTGGGTCCGCAGAACTACTGCAGGGCTGTGCGATAATGATGATTAATGACTCCACAGAAATCCTATTACTACAGCTGGCTTGAAACGTACGGGTGAACGTTTCATCTCTAGATGCTGATTCACAGAGCTCAAAATGTGTCACCTGAAACATTTTCAAACTAAGCCCCGGAGCAGCTGTCTGGACTCCGCCAGTCTGCTCCGACTCTGTCCTTGACAGCTGCCCGAAGCCTTGTCCTCCTTCCCCACTGGCATGATATTGCCATGTACTTGGCTGTTCAGCTCTTACGGTGGCACATGTCACCTCAGGTACCTCACTGACCAACCGCTGAACCCTTGCAGTTTTGCTTAAGAGAGGTAGTGCTCTTTTTTCCTTTCCTTGCAGGGTCCGAGAGTGTGTCTTTCAGCATAAATGACTGTCTCTGCTAAAGCTTTCTGCTTTGTACCAACCTGTACGCGTCAAACTTATCTGATCCAGACTTCTGCCTGCAATAGATATGCCATGCTCATTACTGAAGTGACAGTGGGTTTGTGGTGATTCTCAGCCTCATCTGGGATGCTATAAAATCTGGTGCTGCATCTTTCACCCCCATTCATGTACCCGGGTCAAGAACCAGCTCAGGCCAAACCCCAGAGCATGTCCAGGAGCCTGGGCTGGAGGTTGAATTAATCCAGACCCAAGCTCCCAGCAATTTCTTTGGGCCAGATGGAGTGGGGAAGGTAGAGATGCAGAATTTCAGAGTGTGATGCAGTGTAGTCCATCAAAAGATAGTGTATACTGAACTCTACGCGCAGTGTGAATGCTTTCATCCTAAGCAACAACCAGTGGTACAGACGTAAGACATGGAAACCACAGGGCTCTTGTGCTTAGATTTGGTTTTGGACGTTCTCTTCACCATAAAACATAGTGCATATAGCCTGAGGAGCTCTGGCAGACCTTAACGAACATGCTTTGGGACCCTTGGAAGCAGTCCCATACTAAAAGGTAATAAATATATAAAAGAATATGGGAAGAATTTCTGTGACTTCCCAGCTTTATGCTAGAGTGAAAGTTTTGAATTTTTCCAGAAGGACCTACCTTCCTTTTTCTTGGAAAGACAATAGTCCACAAGAATTCTTTTCTGATGACACTTTATGGTGCACCTGAACTCTAAATGCTGAAAAATGTTCCACAGTCATTTGCATTCAAAATTAAATTTGTGCAGAAAATGTTTGCAGTGAGTAGTGAGTTGAGCAATAAGTGGTTTCTATTGGCACAGGTGTTTTGAGAGCTGAAACACACTTTTTGTCACAGAATCATAGAAAGGTCATCTAGTTCCAACCCCACTGCCATGGGCAGGGACACCTCCCACCAGCCCAGGTTGCTCCAAGCCCCATCCAGCCTGGCCTTGAACACCTCCAGGGATGGGGCAGCCACAGCTTCTCTGGGCAACCTGGGACAGTGCCTCACCACCCTCAGAGTGAAATTTTTTTTTCTGATATGTATTCTAAATCTGTCTTCTTCCAGTTTGAAGCCATTACCCCTCATCCTATTGCTACATGCCCTTGTAAAAAGTCTCTCTCCAGCTTTCTCGTAGACGCCCTTCAGATGCTGGAAGGCCTCTACAAGGTCTCCCTGGAGCTTTTTCTCTTCCAGGCTGAACAACCCCAACTCTCTCAGCCTTTCCTAGTACTTAAAATTATCTCTGAGTTAGGGTTAGGAATCAGATTTCAAAGTTAATTTCTGCTGTTAATACTTGTGCAAGTAAATTTTAAGTGTGTTTGCTCATGTGGATTTGTTCATTCATTCAGTTACAAAGGAGAAATATCAAAGCTTTCAGATGAATGAAATATTCCTCTAAAATCTCCAGTAGGGAATAACTAGAAAAGAAAAACTGCCTGCTGTATCACAGATCAATCCTGAAATATAAAAATGAATAATAGCATATTGAATCATTTCAGTTTTATATGTTAAACAAAATACCTTTGATATTTAATGAGTAGGAGAAACACTGAATACACTGTTTTTCTTATTCTTTTTCCTTTGTAATTATGCTTTAACATAAATTTGTACAGAAATCAGTGCCTCTTTGTTCCAAAGAAAAAAATCTACATAGACAGAATTCTGCCAGACTTAAAAAAGAAAATGAAAAAGATTTTAAAACTACCCTAAGAACTGCAGTAACCGCACCCACAAGTTTAGGTCTTTGTTGACCTCTGGTCAGGAAGGCACAGATATAGTAAGGTATTTATTTTATATATAATTTGTTACATGATGTTAACTGATTAATTAAAGGTAGTTACTCTTTAGATGCTGAAGGAAACCTATATGAGGAGGACATTTAGAGAGTGATCAGCCTGATGGCTTGTTGGGTTCTGCTTGCTAAGAGAGCGTCCTTTCTGATAAGTAAACCTTCAGAGTAATGGAATAAAAGATTTTCAATGAAAGTTTAGATCTACAGGAAACTTTTATCAATACTAAGATCAATGAGGCTGTGCAATACTTCATAGGAAAACCTTGTTCAAGCTGTTCCATAGGGAACAGTGAATGAGATAAAAGATGTGAAGATCTACATGAGGGGGGAAAAGACGTTGTTTCAGGCAAGGCATCTAAGAAGGTTGTTTTATTCTGAGGTCTTCTGAATTTAATATGTAAAGAATGAAAGTCAAAGTAATATTTTCAGCTCAGCAAACTTTTTTCTAATCTGCAGTGTTAGTGAATACACCATCTCTCACTACTACTGTTCATCTCAAAATTGTATGATATATTCAGAAGCAGTACCAAAACTTATCAAGAATTTCTGGATAAAAGATGAGGAGTTTTTTATTACTATGGCTTAGGTATTTTTTTTTTAAGCTAATGCACAGTTTTAGCATTATTCCTCTCATATTTTCTGCAACAAACTTTAATTTTTACTTTTTATAGCAGTGCTGATTTAACACCAGTTTTGTTTTCTTTGACAAAAAAAGCATCCTGCTGGAAAGGGCTCTTGCTGTCGCAGTACAAGAATTACAACATGGTAGTTGTTCAATTTAAAAAAATCTCCTTCTTACATGATTTAAAAAATCTGGGCATACTAGAAAAAAAAAAAAGGAATGGCATTTTAGGTTAAAAATCCTTTGCCTCAGGCAAGGACCTTGCCATTTTTCTAGACTATACAGCATTAATTAATGTGAATTGGGTCCAATTTACTGAAAACTGTCACATTTCTTTAAATAATGCTACACACAACCCAAGCACATACACACGTGTGGATTAGAAATGTCAGTCTTTATGCAGTAGGCACATCTTATTTTATTTTTTCCACGTGAGGTTGTTTGTTCCTCATTTATGAATTAATATGATATCCATTGGCACATGTAGCTTTAATGTACTAACAAAACCTAGATATATTTGGCAGATAATTGCATTTTCATTTTTTGTATGCATACTTAAGACTCAGTTACCTCTTTTGGTTTGAATGCAAATGGCTTTGAGAAGGCACAACTTATTATTCAGGAAGCATCCTTAACTGTATCAAAAGGGGAAACAGATGACTACAGTACATTGCAACAAGGTGGCTTTTTTTGCCGCAATTAGCGAGAAGCTCTTTATGAAGTAAGAATTGTGCAGCAGTACTGAATAGGGAATTCAGGATTGAGAATCACTGGAGGCCTAAGGACTCTGTCCTCAGCAATTGCTTAATGTAGCTTAAATCACATAATGGGGGGAAAAAAAACCCTATTTTGTGTTATAAAAATGAAACAAGTGTTTATTTGCTTGTTAATGTTTACTGCAGTGCTAGTATGATTTTGCTGTAAAACATTTATTTAAAGATTAATGTAAGCATCTGTTCAGCTGCATATAAGAAATGCTATATCGGGCAATAAGAAGCTGAACAGTTTTCTTCTGTCACATCGAATCTATTTTCTCCATGATCCATGCACACACAGATGTGGCCAATAGAAAAAGTTGAGAAGACAGATAAAGGGGAAGGGGCTTCTGGGGGTGGGAAGTGAGTTTTACGGATTTGCTGCAATATGAACTAGATTAAGTGATTGTACAATATGACATTTGGGAAAGCAAATAATAAATTGGGACTAATTAAGAGGAAAATTTCATTGAAGAGAGAAAAACCCTTCTCTCCCTCCACGTTTCGCTATGGCATAGAGTTAAGGACCCTGCCCTTGTCCAAAACTTTACCATGTTTAATTTGGTATTGTCTGGCACACTCTCATTCTGACTTCAAGACAAAGAATGTATTTTAAGCAGACTTCTTAGGAGTATAGAAGACAGGTCTAAAGTGAAGGCTTTACTAAGCTGCTAATTAATGGATTTGACAGCTGAAAGCTGCAAAGTTTATGAGATATTTGCATATGAGCCACAGATGCAGTACTGGTGAAAAGTAGACGCAGAATAAAGAGACGGAGGTCTTTTCACTATCTACAGTAATATTATGAAAATAGTTGCTCCCGTGTTTCTCTGGCATTATTAATTCTGATAGGCACAAAATGTAGCTGTGAACATTTTAGTATTAACTATAACCCACAAAAAGAACACTCTTGGGAAAAGGTTGGGATCAATTTACCAATTACAATTCTTAAATGCTTCAAATTATGAACTAGAAGTACATTAGCTTTCAATTGTACAAATTATCATTGTATTTTCCTCTGCCTTAAGGGACAGAATATCTTAGTCCCTCTTGATTGTAGTAACTATCCTGCTGCTATTTGGTCCTCTCTCTATGGCACTCTTCCTGATGCTTTTATATGGTTTCTTTGGTGGCTGTGTAATTCTGCTCTTTATGAGAGTTGGCCTGAAATAGGAAATTTCTTCTCTATGACTAAGCCTGTATGATATCAACTTTGCTGTACAGTATTTGCTACATATTGAACTTTTCTTCTTTTTGCAAGACACGCAGGAAAAAGGCTAAAGTTAATGATGGCCTTGTCATTTTACTGCCCAGCTGTGACAGCCAGAGTTAGCTATGGGCTAAATCAGAGCCCAGAGAAACACAAGCTCTGTGGCTTCAGAATTTCTCCGATCTTGCAGTGCCTGTTACTGATACCATAGTTGTTTCAGCAATTTCTGGGTTCTGCCAAATCCCCAGAAAGTTATTGAACTTTTGAAGGTGTCATATCCCTGATGAAAGGCAAAAGGTCTACTGCAGCATCTGTTCCCCACTGGGATGTTGAACTAACTGCTTGTCCAAGCCTGCGAGGCTTTGTTTGTTGAATCATAGTACCAAAAAAAAAAAAAAAAGCAAAAAACTACTGCTGCTAAAAATTTTTCCTTTGTTCTATTCTATGAAATTGGGAAGGCTTATGAGAATTTTTTAATAGCTCAGATTACTTCCCATGGTGATTCTGCCACTCAGTTTTCACAATTGCTAAATTTATGTCCATGTTACAACAGTAAAGTGCGCTGGAAAAAAGGCAGCTGGATCACAGCATCAAATTCAAACTTTTTGAAGTTGAATATACAGCTAGACTAGTTAATGGAGTGTACGAAGATCTAGCTATAGCTGTGGTTCCTAAGAAAGTTTAAAAGATGTTAGAAAAATTGCAGGCGTGTTGAAGTGTTTAACATCAATACAGCTAGAGAGTTAAAGAAAACATAAATGAAAAAGCTTCAGGAAGTATCCTGGTTCATCTTTCTATCCATGATTAAGCCCCACTAAAGGAAATATAAAACCAGTTCTAGTGTTGGTCATATCCATAGCTCAAAGAAAATGACACCATACATCTGAAGCATTGATCAGACTCCACTTCCTCCAGGTGTTGTCCTCAGTTTGAGTGGCATATGTTGAGTTTAAAAAAAGGGGTGTACAACTACTGTAAACCAATCCACGGATCTCTTGGGAACAGTGGTAACCAAGTAAGTGGTAACGCTTATCTTCTCTCAGGTGTAGGTCTAGAGCCTGAACATTAATTAGTCAATAATTACAATAAGTATACACACAACTGTTGAGGGCTGAACCATATACCTCATCTAATATTTTTAGTAATGGATATGAATCCCAGGAATAAAAAGTCCAAGTCTTACCTTTCTGGGCTTATATGACTATGAAACTGTGTTCTACTGCGTGAATAGGAAGGAGGCTCTTTCAGAGACAACAGCTATGGCAGAGAGTGAAAAAAATGCTTATATGTATATAATGGCAAATGCTTATATGCATATACATAATTTCATTGGCATTTCATGTCTCTAGGCTGGGAAAGGGAAGGTATGAAACAACTCCAAACACACTACATAATTATTTGGGTTGTGAAGAGATACTTTTTTTTTTTTTAAATAAGTGAAACTGTAACCAGTCATTATCAGTCTTACACCATTGTATTGGACAGCAAAACATGTCTTTTGAGAACTGCATAATAATTAACTATACAAATAAAAATTCTCTTCTGTGAACTTATATAGTAGTTTATATTTCTTTATAATACATAGGCAGGGTATTCATTCCAAAAACCACCTAGCCAAAGATTTGTGTTATAAAGGCATACAACTAAGATTTACAAGTCCTCCACAAATCTTTTCCCTTCTTGCATTTGCTATGGCAGATTTCAAGTGCAGCATATCTTCTGATTTTGTAAATGTCTAAAATTTGCACTTGAATAAAATAATTTAGCAAATTCATGCTAGGAAGAGAATGAATATCTAGAGTTCAGTGTAAGTCACTGGACGGCATAGACCTGTTAGACTAGTTTCTGTTGCTGAATTTGCAAAAACACTGGGTTGCTTAGGCTGCCCTGTCTGCTATCCTACTTGGTAGATCAATTCACTCACCTAAACTTCATATAAGGATCACTGCTGAAATACCCTGTAAATTAAATCTTCACATTTGCTAGTTCTCAGCAAGCCATCAATTTTGGCTGACTTTTTTTCAGCTGAGAAGGTCAATTAGATTCTAAAGCACAATATTGCTTTCAAAATTTACAAAAACATCTGTTTTAATGGTAACAATAGGTGGGATCAGTGGATGTCCTATGAACTTACATATACAAAACTAACAGTCTTAGTTTATTCTGCTAAGGGGGAATGTGACAAAGGAGCAGCAACCTTTTAATTCCAATGGTGTACCCTGGTGGGGATCTGCTTATCTGTAGCTCAGCCAGTACCCAAAAGAGTGAAGTGGAGCAAAGTTTTATTTGGAAGAAAGCTGGAAAAAAGAGACATTAAGAGTACTGAAGTGTTTTGGGTGTGGGTTTTTTTTGTTTGGGTTTTTTAAGCTTGTTTTCATGTTGCAATGACAAATTGGCTGGTAAAAAGCATCAGAAAATACAAGCCTATATATAAGTATAAACAACAGTTCAGTAAATCTGAGTGTAAACATTAGAAAGTCACACTGACTTGTAGTATTAAGCAAAATGTGTGTTTCTGGGGCGTTACTGGGTAGATTTATACACTGTAGCATGCAAACTCTGTAGGGCTGTGTGTACATCTTTATAAAGAGGGCTGCAAACATCCTGGTTTGGGAGGGAATGGTCTAATTATACCTTGCAGGATGTAGAGAAGGCAAATGGAAAAATACGGTTTTGGAAAGGCAGACAGATTCGGCGATGGGAGAGACTGCCTTACATGAGGAGTTGGGATTCTTCTGCTTTTAGCTCTGATTCATCTTCCACATCTTCTAAGACCTCTATATCCAGGACAGGCTCAACTCTTAGGAACTGTGCACCTTTCCACTGACAAAGGGTTAGTATATCTCTACAGATCAAGTTTTTGTACTTTGGGAGAGCACAGAAAACAGTACTTGACAAGAAAATGAATAATCTGGAGAAAAGCTAACTTTCTGAGATACCAATCTTTAACTCTACAATGGTTTCTCTAGAAGAAGAAAAGATTAAACCAGAATGTACTACAAAAGCAGACTGTATCTTTCATGCTATTTCCCTGTTGTTTAATCCTGACCATGAACCCAGAGAACCAGAAGTGTGGAATATTGTTCATCAGATTTTGGAAATTTGATGGCTCTATCTTACACATCAAATGCAGATATTTCCCAATTTGCTACTAGCACCTTCTTGAAAACCTTCTTGAAATCCCAGTAGTTCTAATCACAAATGTTAGCTACGAAGACAGGGTTGTGATGGTTTGTAATGTAACATAGATTATTTTCAAGTGAAATTGCTTTTGATCTGAAATTTTATTGTACCTAGGGTTAGTTTTAGGCTTTATTCCAAACACACTGTGGTCTACTACAAGCTACCAGATGTTGTTTTTACCTGCTCTCATTTTCTGTGCTTTCTCAGCACAGGCGGTTTTTTGCCTGTACGTTAACCTTGCTTCTAAACTGCCAAGGTCTCCTGTCTCTACTTTTCACCTACTGACCATGAAGGGAACTCATCTGACAGTGGCCACCTGTAAAGGGACTGACAGAGAGAAAGAAGTTAGCTACTATTACAAAAAAAAGGTGTTTGTTCTTTCCCGTTTATCTCACTGAAGTGATACTTATCAGCAAGAAGTGCTCCAGAGCATAAAACCCTCTGCCATGGCTTGGCCACTTGTTTCTTGGCTGTTGTATTTGCTGCAATTCTAAGATGGTAGTTAGAAAACTAAGCAAGTTCTCCTACTTTCTTCTTAATCTGAGAGAAAACTGATGTCCAAGATGATGCTGTGGAAAGGAAATGAATATCTTATGTTCCTGTGAAGCCATTACTTCATTGCTAATCTGCATTTCATATCTTTGGTCTGTTCTCTGACCGTAGTATGCGCTGTTGGTTTTCTTACGAGAGGACCACGGTGTTCATCATGCTGAGGAAGCCCAAACACTGCTCTTTGACCATTCCTTTCCCTTTTGATGCAGTTTGATTTCAAGAAACAAACCAAGTATCTATCAAGCTATTATTTGATTCCATGCCGTCTCCCAGGCTTGCTTGCTGTTTCTCAGAGGGTATTTGAAGAGAGATAGGTTTGGGAAAAGCACCAGTGTGGAATGCTGGTCATCAGAGACTGCTGCATTTAAATTCATAGTGATTTTTTTAAATCCAGATTTATAAGCTTAAAGAGCTTTTTCCATCACATAACTAGATTATGCAAGCTGAAGACTCTAGTTGATTTTTGTGGTTGTTACGCAAGCTTCCCAGAACTGCATAGAAAGAATTGTGTAGAGTGATGGAGGTTCCTAAAAGTCAACAACTCACCCAGGGTCTCTCTCCTGTGTCTAGAGTGACAGAGCATAGTGCCTGGCCAACGCACCATGAACACTTAGGCAGAACTGTAGCTTACTATTAGTAACTACTAGTAGCTATGCTACTATTCGTGCTGCTTAATCCTGAGAACCCGTATGCCTATTGGTTTTGAGTATTTATGTCTTGGAAATCAGATGGATGCTTCTGGGTTTTTTTTGTTTGGTTTGTTTTTTAAGTTAAAATGGAGGGAAAGCTTCTTTTAAAATGAACTCAGTAAAAACAGGTATGTTTAGAAAAACAAAACAATATGTTATATATCATAACATTCAGTTTTCTGGGGAAGCCTCTTGACAGTCCAACCAATGTTAAACTTCATATTTCAATTTCTTAATAATAATAATCTACTCATGTACTGAAGAATCATAGATAAAACTCTACTTGTGCTGTTAACAATATAATAGTGTAAGCTATTCAGAATGAGAAAATATTAAACTGTGTTCCTAGAGATACATGTTAATCTTGTTTTAAGTGGCTGATATCAGCACTGAAGAAATTGAACCAGTGTCAGTAACTCAATTTCAGACTGGAAAGGGGAAAAAAAAACAGTGATTCTGTGGAGAGGTTGCTGGTACAGAACTGCCTTTTTATTTCTTTCTTTCCTCTTTCAAAGAGAATTTCTTTGTATTGCTCTTTTTATATACTCCTTTTATTATTCATCTCTTGCCTTGAGATAATGGTTATTAGTTACAAGCAATCACATTGGCACAGTTGCAACCGATTTTACTAGACTAGTTATTTCAGTAACACCAACCGTCACTATTTACGGTAAACCTGTCAGCTATTAAAGGTAAAAAATTGGTTCCAGTATTCTTAGTGATAAAGGTAATGAGTTTCAGAGGAAGAAATTATAAAAAAAAATATTCACATGCAGTGGTTAGCCCTCAAACTTTCTTTTTGACACAGAAAATTTTAACTAACCCTATCAGTTGCATATTCTGTCAGTGAATACATTTTGTCTTGCGGTGAAGCACAAATTCAGTCTTCAAAAAACAGCATCCTAAGAAGTCCCAGAGTTAGTCTCATAAATCAAAACAGAGAATATATTTGTTGGGATGAAATCACAATGACCAAAATTCAATGTTGGCACATAGCAACATTACTATTGAATCACAATTGTGGCCGAATGTTGATGAGGGGGTATGCAACAAAGAATCACAAGACTGCACTACTGCCATTAGCAAAATTTTGGCTTCAAGGCTGTATAGATTTAATGAAGGGAATGTTGAACTGCCTGCTTGATAGTGATATAAAGGTAATCCATTAAGAAGAAAAAAAAAAAAGGGGGTGGGGCAGCAAGTTAGTGTAATTAAGACTCTAGTGACAAATACAAGTCACAGCATAGAAGACCAAATTGGAGAAGTCAATAGCTTGCATAAGTTGATCATAACCGGTACCTCCAAACAGTAACATTACAGACAGTTTCTAACTAATTTTGTGTTCTAGTTTGCCTATACATCTTTTTACTCTTCCCATGAAGCTGATGAATGATGATTTGGAAGAAGTGAGATTTGCTTGGTAGCATTCTTGATTGGCCAAATTTTTCTGCTGTCTCTCTGGAACAAGCCAGCACATATCTTAATTAATGGATCTGATAGAGATTCTGACAGTCTAATCAAGAAAGATCAACTGCTGAGAAGAATCCACAATTTAACTAAATAAATACTGGTTCAAATATTCAACTTGACAGAGAATGTTTTTTATTTGAATGAAACTAAAACTAGTAAAACATCGTGAGCTTGTGTGAAATAATACAGAAACTTGGTAATTCATGCATTTTAGTGACGTGCTGTTCATTCTTTAAAATATTTCTACTTGCTCGAGTTCAAGCTGCTCAAGCACCAGCTTTTACTACAGTATCTGTGGATGCTCCTGCACCAATGTAACGGTGGAGGTGATGAATCTTAATATAGATAATAAAAATAGTCTCTTTTCTAAATGTACATCAATGGGCAGTTACAGGTTTGCAGCACTCCTTCCAGAGGACAGTGGCTGGGAGATGAAGGCCTGTAGCTGTCAGGCTGCACATGCAGTCTTGGATACCTTCAGTGTTTCTTGTACATTTTATCATTTGCACCTTTGTCTTTCCCATGCTTCTTTCAAGAGCTATAGCTACCTTCCTCTTCTCACTTTCCTTTTCAACCTGTTCACTTTGGCTGTCTAACTTGCATTAATCTTCGGTCTGATCTTATCTGTTCCTTCTCTCCAACCCAGCTCGGTGCGTTAGCATTACTACTTTTGAGGATAGAGACAGATATTCTCATAAGGGTTTTAACACCTACAAACTTGACCTTTCAAAGTCTGTATTATGCTCTGTTTCTTGCCTCTTCACACTTGCGCTGCAAAATTCAAGAGTTGCTTTCTTTCTGTATTCTCTCTGCTGGAAGCACAACAGCATGCAAAAATAGAATGATGGCCGTGTGTAGCTTTGTAAGTGGCTTCTCTGTGCATACAAACCAAAACTGCAATATACATATATTCTTTGAACAATATATTATTTGCCTATGTGTAAATCTTTTTTAGGTTTAGTATAAGTATCTTTCTATGGGAGCTGCACTGGTAGAATAAGAGTTGAATTATGGTACAGTGTGAACTGCTTGCACAGAAATGGAGGAAATGTTAGACTGACACTGCAACAAAGTCAACTAGAAAGAAGAATAAAGGAGTCGTGTATACAGGTGCACACAAGGATTTTGTTTTCATTTAAAGCTTTTGATTATATTTTTTTCCACTTAGAAATGTGCTTTTAGTACTTTGCTTGGGCATTTTCCAATGCAATAGAATACCTCATTCAGTGATTGTGCCTGTAAAGGCTTGTAAGGACTTGAAGACCTATTAATACATGTGCATAGATATACCTCTCATTGTAAGCATTTTGTAAAGCTTTTCCTTATGTTTGACTTTAAGTACCTACCTTTGGGCTGCTTTATAGCAAAAACTTAACTAGGATTTTTATCATTCTATTGCTAGAGATAGATGTAACAGTAAGTTTTCAGAAAATACAATTTGTTTTTCTTCAGGGTATTGAACTGTCTGTCTTTAAAGATATGTATACTTAAGGTTCTTCATATTCCTTCATAAATAGCTATGGAAAAGTCCAGTGGAAAAAATGGAGAAGAATTAAAAATTTCCTGCTTTACAGAAGATAAATATCTCGTTAGTGAAGAGCAATGTTTTTAGCTGTCAAGCCATGTTCTTGGCTGATGTAATATGTGCAATTTTAGTCTCTAACATCAGTTTTCTCTCTAGAGTTTATTCATTTCAGTTTTAGGCATTTACAATGCTAACTTTTTCTTTTATGGCTAGGGAAACGTGTGTTTCAGCCCTAAGCCACTTGGACCCCCTACTGTGGGGATTTAGCTGCTTCCATGTAATAAGCTAGTTAGGATGACGTTGGTTCTTTGAGTCTCAGTGACACTGTCAGAGGTGAACACTGTTTCTTTTGTATTCTTTCTCTCAGTCTCTGCTCAAAATATTGCTAATAGGTTAGTAGAAATTAAGCCTAGCATTCCCATTTTAAACAGGAAAGGTTTTCTTTCCTCTCTAACAAGTTCTAGTTAAGAAAAATCACAACCCTTTGAATATAGAGTTCATTTAGGACCCCCAGCCTATCTTTTCTCACAATGCATGGCATTTTCCTAGATTTCTTTTTTCATGAGTGTGCATTCATAGCTTAGATCTTTTCTTGTTTTCTTTTCTTTCCCACTGGAAACTTGTTCTTGCCATGCATGGCATTTTCCTAGATTTCTTTTTTTCATGAGTGTGCATTCATAGCATAGATATTTTCTTGTTTTCTTTTCTTTCCCACTAGAAACTTGTTCTTGCCACTGACACAGTGAATCACTGTGTGTAAACTTGTAAATCCTAAGTTCATAAATTGGTATCACTGTATTCTTGTTTTTTAACCGTAAATGCCTGAGGGGCCAAGATATCCCACTAGGACTTACATATATCCTGACATATCCACGGTTGGCGTTGCTGTTTAGGTTTAAAGGTAGTGAAGGTGGCTTTATCTGCTTCGTAGTCTGAGGTCAATATAAATAAAAACACGAAACACTTGACTCTGAACGCTTTCATACTTTTGGGTAAGAACTGGCTGCACATCACAGGCCTTCCCCAAGTTCCTATCTCAGTAAAGATTAATGATTATAACAAACATCTTTCACACTGCAAAATTTTTACAAACAGAAAAGGAAACTGAGTAAAACAAATTTTTAAAAAAGCAATTTGTCATGTAATTCAAACAAGAAAAAAGGCAAGAAAAAACCCCACTTTAAAGAATTTTCGCAATAATAAAATAAGCCTATGTGGAAAGGGCCACTCTGAAATACATGCCACTTACTACTTTTGATTGTGGTCACACGATTTAAAATTGGTTTTCCCTATTATCCTATTTTGAAAATCTAATAGCAGGTCAATTTGCCTGATGAATTATAATACAGATGTGTAGCAAGTGAACAGGTTCACTTGTGTTCATTCTAAGTGGGAAACAGTGACAGTGTTTTCTGGGTTTTTTAGAGACAATATGCACAGTATTGATGTGTGGCTCTTCTCTGATTTTTATGTTCAGTTTCTCACAACTGAATGTGTCAAGTATTCATGGAATTATCACCTAAAAAATTATTAATTTTAAACTAGGGAAACTTAAGACCATAAAGTTTAGAACTCTGTGTGCAAATTGGGTTAAACCATCATGATAAAAGCTTCTGGAATGGTCCTAGTTTATGAAGAGGCAAAACCAAAAACTGAGGATAGATTTATCTTTCTTCCCCCTCGCCCCCTTGCTGGTTTCTAGGCAAGAGGAAAGAATTGACATAACTTAAAATGGAAGAGCAAGTTAACTGGTTTCCAATGTTAAAATAATTCACCCTTTTAGTTTAAACTACATTCTAAAAAGGCTAGGAATGGAGCTTTCACTCTAAACACATTTCTACTTGTTAAAATAAATTTTACTCTTTCAAAACAGAAAGATCCACTCAGACGCCCCGGAATTCTCAAGAATTAATTTCATCAAAGTAAATAAGAAGTCCATGTGCAAAATTTTTTTACAGGAATTCTAAATATTTTTATATCTTTTTTTTTTCCCCCAGTGCATTCACTCGGTTGCTTTTTGTGTTCACTTTTCCTTTTTATTGTTATATTGATGCTTAGTTTCATCTTGCAGACATTTCAATAAAATATAGAATTTGAAAAAAGCCTTAGGCAGCATTGAAGCAAATGCCTTGCCCACTTCCATTGCCATCTCCGTGGCAAATTTGCTGAACAAGTTTCAGCAGAGTATGAGTTTACTCCACAGCTAGACAGTAATGACAACAATCTGAACAAGAAACAATAGCAATAGGTATTAATTTCACTTACTGCAGCTGCTACCCAACATGGTAAGAGGATTTTTTAAAAATATTAATTGGATTACAAAAAGAAAATGCATGCTGACTCTAGCTTTTTTATTTCTTCTGGCACTCTGTGTGGTCATGCTTTCTGTTTGGAAAGTTGCAGTCTGAAACTCCCTATGAAACAGAGCTGTCTATCTGAGACATCTTATATCCATTAAAAATATTCAAGCAGAGAATCCTTTTTGCTCAGCAGGATTTGGAGGGCATTGCTAAGAAAATCGAAATTCTAAAATTATCTAATTTAATGTTGAACGGAAGCCATATGTCACGAAGATGAAAAGATGCCATAGTTACTGACATCAGAGCTTTTCCTTTTGCCCTGATTGAGTTAGCTTAAGTACAGAGAAATGTACTTAATGAATCTACAGAGACAGTGATTCACTTGTTTTCCTTTATTTAGATTCAGAGCAGGATGGTTTCCAAAGGTACTAGATATCCAGTAATCCTAATAAAGTCCGCGCAAGCTGCAGGTGTTTCATACTGCTGGAAATAGGGCCGTAGTGGTTTAGTGAAAAATATATTGCCTGTTTAAGGAAATACAGCCTAGAACAGTGTTTAGCAGATTCTGATAGACAGCTAGCCAAAAGCCTTACGCAGACTACCACCACATTTTAATGAGTTATATTAATCTATCATAATTCCGTGAGCTCCAGAGAATTTACTACACAAATTACTTTGGTTTGCATGCTTTGCAAAAAGTATAAAAATACCCAGGAGAAAAGTATATTCCATGGCTAAGAATTCAGTAACAAATAGCTTAAGAAAATCTGCTGGCTTCTTGCCCAGAAAATCTTTGAGCCTTCCTATTCCACCTTTGTATTTAGCAGATGAGGTTCAGTTCCCCACAGTTCCTATTTGAATTTTGTTTTGTGCTCTGAAAGTGCTCTGCACTTCAAAAAATAGTACACGCTAGCCTATCAGTGCATCTGTCCATGGCATGTGTTGAGTTGCATCTGTAGACATTCAAGGCAAAAATAAGCTTTTCCTTTTCAGACTGCTTTTGCTGCACTGATTTGACAAGCCCAAGAAGAGGAAGCCCATTCTTTCTGTACATTAACAGTACAGTTTTCTAACTTTCTCTGGAACAGAGTGAAGGGAGTAAAGTTGCATAATGGTCTCCACAGATAAAACAAAGAGCCTCAGGTCTCAGCTGTGAATCCTCCCTTGCCTGCAATTCTGACGATGCGCTTTCCTCTTGGATATTGCAACAACTGTGAAAAGCTGATGATCCCTCTTAAAGTAAGAGCACCTCTGGTTACACACAAAGTAAATACTATTGCTGGAGATGGGCAAAAGCAAAGTTATGTTACAGTTACTTTCTATGTATTCAGCTGAAGGCAGGAATTCTGTTCGTTGTAAGATTTTGCAGAAAGAAGCAAACATAGCTTCATCTTTGCGCCTCTTTCAAAGACATAAGACCATTTAATAGAGTTGCATGATGCCATATGTCTCCAGAAAAACGGTCAATACCATTCAACACTGAAAATTATTTTTAAAGTACTTTTTACAGTTAGGATTTGTAGTTCAAAAGAATTTAATGAAATGTTGCTAAGTTTTTACTATAAGCTTGCTCTCTTGCTGTTACTACATATTTCAAATATGCTGCATTGACAGAGTAATGGCATTATGTGGATTTAGAGATGTATTTTCACCATTTGAAAACAAGACCATAAGGAATTTAATATTTTCTAGTTGAATACCTGCCCAAGTAAGGGCCAGCTTTGTGTTTTCTGAGCGGTATCTACCCTTTATTCAAAAAAAAAAAAAAAAAAAAAAGTAATCTCAACAGAAACCCCTCAGTGACAGACATTCCACAGTCTGTGCAACCTATTCCCTTACTTCACTGTCCTCTCCTTTAGGAATCTTTTCCTAATTCCTAACCTGAACCTAAACTCAAGTACGATCCCTTTCGTTTGCTGTCTAATGTGAAGACAAGTTTAATTTGGTTTCTCCTCGTAGCTTTCTCTGTATGAAGACTCATGTGCGGTCCCCTGTCAGACCTCTTCAATTCCAAGCTGTCCTGATAGGGATTCTCGTCTTAGTGCCTGTGCGCATACCACAGTCAGTTCTTGATTCCTGTGAGCTATAACAATGTGCAAAAGGGATTGTCAATACACTATTGTTCCAGCATCCTATTATACTATTCCTAATGCCCTGCTAGGTAGCCTCTGAGTTAAATATATTAGTTGTGCTGTCAGTTTAAAGAGCAATGGACTGAAAAATGAAGATAAGACTTTTGCTTTCCCTCCTAAATATCAACTTCTTCTTTTATTCCATATATTTATTGAACCAAAAAGTTTACTCAGAAGTTCTGAGTTAGTTACAACCTGATGGCAAGCTGTTACGGTGCATTTCTTCTACAGCCTGATTCTTAGATTGTTACCTAGAGACATTTCGAAAATCCTCTGTGGTCCTGCTTTAAGACGGTACAAAAATATCTTCAAGTTCCTGGCATAAATCAATCTGATGGGAATGTTATCGCAAATAACCATATCATAACAGAACATGTGTTGATGCTTCTACAGTACTCGTAGCTTTCCATCAAGCACAAATCCCTTAGTCTTTTGCAAGATAAAAATGATATTAACACCCTCGTGTACGCTGGTCTGAGTCTAGTAATAGCAATATTTGTGATTTTGCCCTGGGAGGGATTTTACCAATTTCATGGAAACATATTCTTCACATCATGGTGGAAAGAATTGCCTTTAGTGCAGGAGGGGTTGAAGGGAAAAAGGAAAAGTACTATAGAATTTTCTGTGCTGTCTTACTAATAGGCTTTTCTCTAATTCTTATTTATAGTTAGTATTTTGCAGAGCTTGAATACAAATTTAAGTCTCCTTTTTCTTCTTGAATGGGTAGAAACTTTATATTCTTGGCACTTCTCTGGAAATCTAATTCTGTGTGCATTTGTAATTTGCCTTAATAGTATTCACTTATTTGAAAAGGTCACAGCTCCAGAACATCAGTTGGATTTCTGTGGGTAGTTAAGAGAAAAATAATAAATGTGACAAAGATGAGCTTGTATTTGACCAGGTTATTCTGTTCTTTGCTAACTATTTAAAAGCATACTAATAATTGCTGCACAATTGTCTAACAAGTGCAGCCACCATTTGGTTACTCAGCTGAGAGTAAATGAAGAAGAAAAACTGTTATTTGTCTTTTTTTTTTTTTAGAATGGACAACATATCTCTTTCTAAATCTGTCTGACTTCTTAGCAACAGTTCTCAACATGAATGTTTGCAGGAAAAGCAAGGTGCCCGCCTCAGGGGGATGCAACTTCCCCAGCGGCTTCAGCCTTCTCCCAGGAGGCGTTTCTTGTGCTCTTTGCTACCCCATTAGTCTTCAGCATTCTGGTCGCTTCTATCTTCTGATTGACTTATTTAAAAATAAAAATTGCACTGCTACATCAGTAGTTGAAAGTAAAAAAAAAAAAAAGATACTTCAGGCAAGTGGCAGTCACAGCAGCATCTGCAGCTTACTGCTTCCAGTGACCTGACTTCTGTGTGGTATGAAAGGAAATACCGCTTGCTCTGTCTCATTTTCTGTTTCTTAAACTGCCTTTTCTGTGTCGTTTCCTCTCTGCTGTGCCATGATAATCTGTTGGGCTGTTGCAAAGAGAGATGTATTAGGGAAACAATGATCTGAAGGAAAAAAAAAAAAAAAAAGGAAAGTGCTGCTTTGGTGTTCGTTTCTACCAGGTTTGCCGAGATAGCTGCTTCTGCAGAGCACTGCTCACGGGTGTGCTCTTTGCTCATCATGGTGAAAGTGGACTTGTGCCCTGGTTATCCTGTGCCTGGGCACTCTGCGGCCCCTGCAGCTGTGGGACTGGAGGAGGGTAAGCTGGCTGCCTGGGGCGGCAGCTGTGCTGATGCCAGAATAGAGCCAAATGCTATGATTGCCTTCCGTGTTGTTACCAGGGGCATTGGTACAGCCCCCAAGCTTTTTTGAAATGAAATAGAGTAGAGGCTTCTTGTTTAGTAGCTATGCTATTTCTTCCATTTCCATGTAAGAGATCTCCCTTTTGACTGGAACAAATTATGTAGCACTCACTGCAAAGAGAAATGAAAGAAATACCAGGGCTACCATCCGAGATGAAATTCAATTCTTACCTTTTCTATTATGTAAATGTGAAGCAGAACTATTATCTCTTTGATGGAGACTGTACTTACTGAACATAAAGTAATACAGTTCAAGTGAAATTGCTAATGATTTTATATAGATTTACTGGTAGGGAAAATAACCTTTTTGAGAAAATATGACTTACTAAAAGATGATTCTCACCTTTAGATAGAAGTATGGTTACTATTTATTATATACTGAAATAAATAGCTTTATATTCTTTTTTCGCTTGGAGTATTCAGTTTTAAACCCAATTGTTCACATTATCTAGCAGATATGCAGATTATTTCTAGAAAACCTAATGCTACATGTATATATATGGGTTGCTCTAACACTAAGGCTTTCTAGAGGGAAGTCTTAGGTAGTTCAATGTATTTCTTATTATTTTTCCAGCATCTTTGCCTTTCCACTTCATGTGGATTATTTGGATTTGCTGTGCTCCTAACTACAGCAATGTAATTGTTATATGCTTTAAAAAATTCACCATATGCATCTAAATACTATCAAGCAGGAAAAAACCCAACACCAAACAACCAAAAAAAAAACCCCAAACCCAGACTAAATCTTTACCAGGGAATATCTACCTATTCATATTTGTCATATGCAAGTTTCCAAAAATTTAATAAAAATAAATGTCAGTTCTATAAGTTTTGAATGTTCTCACCGTTTTTGTTCCTAGGGGGGTGAGTGTGGGGTGTGGAGTGTGGAGATATTCTGTAATATTAAACTATTTTCCAATATTTTCTCTGTATTTTGGCATAATCATTGCATTGAGCCAGCAGGATGATTCTGTTCTGAACTGGACTGGCAGTTTATTCTGTTTAATCAACTGTCACAAGTTAGGTATTTCATTTTCGATAAACCTTAGTCCTTTTCAGATCTGTCAATAAGCTCCTGTCATCTTTTTCATATATATAATTATATCTTGCTCTGAGAAGCTTAAAAAACACAGTAGTACAAAAGAAGGTGATGAGCCTCTACTAATCCTGGAAGGGGAAGGAATTAGTTTAGTTTGGGGCAGACCATTCCGATGGCAAACTCTTCAGAGAGGAAATTTATGGACTATTCCTGACACTACATCTTCTGCTGAGTACATTACTTGGAAAATACTGGATTATCATTAATCTTCTTGTACACATAAGTAATCAAGAAACTATGCACTTCATCCACAGCCTAAACCACATTAACAGTAAATATATCCGTGCACAACCAGCACTCAAGATTAGATACCACTGAAGTACCTCAGATCTTCTGCTTTATCTTTCTCCAAATCTACTTATCTATTCACCCCCCTCCACTGATAGTCCTCCAGTCTGACACGAAGCCAAGACTCTGGGTGAGCACACCTTCACAAATCACTGCCCATTTCTTTCTGAAGCAAACTAGAGGGACAAAGATTTGGTCTTTGTCTGCAATGAAAAATTAGTATCTGGTTCTGCCTTTGAGGCTATAGCATTGACGGTCAATTATCTTTTCAAGAATAGGAATTAATTTTCAGAAAATGAATGCATACACTTAAATGTGCACTTCAAAAGATGTCTAAGGAAAGTGATGAGAGGAATTAATTTCATTGTAGGTGGCCAATACTTTTTTAATAAATAAACTCCTGCAGTTACTTCCCTTTGAAACTGAAGTATATCTGAACTTGTAGAGGAGCAGAGGAAGAAGGTTGAAACAAAATCATGTGTATATGATGAACAGTGTGAATTTCTCACATCTTTTTTGTAAGCATGAATGGCTCCTTTCTTCTAATTACTTTGATTCTATTCATTTAGGATTTGTACGGTACCTCAAAGCAAACTTCATTCCTTTTCAAAATACTTCTAACTATTTATTTTTTTTTCTTTTTCAAAAAGCTGGTATCTCCCTAATTTTATAGTTTCCCTAATTGACCCTGGTTGTGAAGATTTATTTTTCTAAATTATTATATACATATTAAAAACCAAATAACTAAATTATTTTCATTTCTACCTCATACACAGAGGTCCGCACTTGCCCCAAGCCTGCTGTTGCTCCCTGCTTTTGATGAAGCCATGCATGATGTTACAGTTGTCATAAGTACAGCACCTTAGAAGTATAACAGTGTTATAGACTGAAACGGGGAGGCAGGGGCACAAAATTAAATATCAATGTCTGCTCACTAACATAACAACACAGCCTGCCATCATGGACAGATATATAAGCTGGGCTTTGTTTATGATTACTCAGAGACATCCAGCATTATAAGTCTGGATGTTTTATCATATTTTTATTGCATGAAACACTTTTGCTAAACGTGCTAGGGATGACAACAGACCTCTAGTTGTATATAATGTGACCAAATACATTCCTAACCATGATCAGGTTTGGTTTTTTTTTAGGAAGAATCATTTTCCATCCTCATAACATATGTCAGCTGCCAGCATTGTCTTCCAAATCATGGGTAAAGACAGTATTGGTGAGCCAAATCCCCAACAAAGGACACTTTATATGCAGTCAAAAAAAGGCCCTGTAACAATATCCTTATGCTATAGCATTGCACAGAACCAATTTAAATCTGTGTGCTTTTATGTATGTGATTGTTTATCAGGTATTGTTTGAGAGAGTATAGAAAATATTAGGAACTGGGGGAAAATATAAAAGAGATAAGGATAATTTATTTAAATGAAAACTAAGTATATTTACCTGTTTTTACTATTGTTCCAAGAGTTTAATGGCCGTTTTCTCTAACCTGCTTCTCATGTATATACTCTACTATAAAGATTAGTGATGAAAAGAATGTATGAGCATGATGATAAGTTCACCCATGCATACCATCTTACCAATGATTTGGGAGGCTGTTAGTGGAGAGAAAATGATTACAAGAAACATGAGAGCAAATATAGACAGAATCACCGAAAAGGTCCTTTTCAGCATTTCTGTTCAAACTTATCTTCTTTTCTTTTCCAATTACCTATGGGGGGGACCCCAAAATTTCACGTATCCAACTCTTTGTGTCTCTTATGAGGAGATGTATGCATTCCAGGTCCAGAAGCCAGACAGTGTTATGTAACATACAACTCAAATATGGAGACTAGATTTACTTTAAGTACAGACAGTCCAAATGGACAAGGCAGAACACAATGTTCAGGAAGTTGAGGAAAATTTCTTCCAGTATATATGAAAAGAATGAGCCTTTATATTGTGACAGTGTATGAAACTAAACCATGGCAACGCTTCTGAAATTTTCCAGTGAGTTTATGATACTATGATCTCTGGGTACTTTTGCTATCTGTTGAAGAAGCTTCACCAGATCAAATAGTTGTATTATCTCCCCTAAAACTTTGAAATTTATGCGTTACATTAAAAGGATAATACTTCATATGCCTGTTTAATTTAGTTTATGTATTTACAGATGGACCATTGCTTGCCATTTACATAAACATACAATGTTTACCTATGGAACAGTCGAGAACATGCCTGTATCTTTGCTTAGAATAAAGTAGTATCTGACAGACTAGATACTTGACAAAGAAATCATGTACAATTATTGTTATTCCTAAGAAGTTCCTGAAAATATTTTGTAACTAATTTTTATTCTATCTCTGTATGAACTTCTATTCTTCCTTAGAAGCACTGAAGGACTACAGGCCATATGACCCTGCCTGTTCCCACACCAGTTAGTATTCTTGCAATGACAGCAAGAGAGGGACCCCTCCCCTCTATTGTACATTACTGTAGAAAAGAAGTGTAAAGGGGCTGCCTTGTATCACTTGATCTGTGTTTAGGAATACGAATAGTAGGATGGTACGCAATGGTTCAAGGCACTGAACAAAAAAAGAAAAAAGTGTTAATATAGACACTTGTTTCCCAAAGCAGAAGGAAAACGAGATGAATTGCCACCATCCTAACTTATCCTCTGCTTCCATCTTGAGTGGCAAAGCTATGTGCTTCCATTTGCTCACAGCAGACTGTAAAATTTTAGTGTTGTTCCATATCTCTGTGGTGCACCTAACAGAAAAACTTCACTAAACTGCTTCTGGGTTTCGGTTGTCACGCAGACTACAGCTAACAAAAGAGGCCTGGTATTTCAGCTTAGTTAATGTCTCCAAGCACGGATTTCTTCCTAATTTTGGTAGATATACATTAACATGCCTTTGAGAGCCATCTAACATGACTGAGAAATGCATAATCCCGTGCATATCCTATTTCTTATCACATACATAATAATTAGTGTCAGTGCATGTTAAGTAAGAAAGCCATTTATGAAGTACGTGCATCAGGTAATTTCAGTTTGAGTAATTAAATCAGGTTTAGAATTTCTGTGCTCTGTTTGCAGTGTAAGGATTCATTCAAGTACTTCACAAATACTGTACCGTCAAGTACTGTCATAGGAATTATCACCTTATGTGACTCTGGGAAAACAGTGGAGAGAGTTGTAAATCCAACCAGCGTACCTGCTGCAAGAATATTATCTTATTAGCTCTCTGTAACATCTTTCTGGCTGTTCTTACAGGAGATTGGACATACTGTAAAGAATTTTCCTTTTATGCTCATGTGTATAATCAGAAAACCTGGTGGTGTTCATATAATGGTAAAGTTCTGGAGTTATCTTTGTTCTATAAATTTGAAAATACAATGTTTCAACATGAAATCGAAATCAGTGGTGGCATTATTGAGTGTCTTTCAAATTAAAAAATCATGATCTGAATATTTTCAACAATTTTGTTTAGTACCTAACCCCTCATGTTGCACTGATTTCTTATGTAGGATTCTGTAGGTAAAGGTATTTAAAAAAAAAAGGTGGCAAGGTGGTTTGACTTTTTTCTTTTTTTTTTATGAAAAAGCCAGTTTTTGCAAATGAGAGATTGCTGCTTTTGTGAATAATCACACAGTTTTCTCTCTTGCGTAGAAAGAATGGGGATTGCAGTCTGACAACATCATCCTAGAGGAACTCCTTGCTTCTTGATTGTTCTCTTTTCCTTCTCTGTCTACTTTTGTTCTAATTTTCCTCTAAGCAAATCTAGACAGATTTGATCTCTTTACTCCTTTGTACACTTCACCTAAGTGAGCAAGAAGCTTGCTATTGTATGTTTTATGTGCATCGTAATATTTGCCTAGGTTGTTCTCATCAGTTCTCTTATCTAAGACTGAAATTTCCAATGTTTTCTGCCATCACTTAATTTCAAGTAACATTAAATTTAATTCCATCTCTGAATTAAAAGGGCATACTGAAAATATTTTCTACTGTACTATATGTAGGAGAGAGCAAGAAGTCTAAAACAAAATTCTCTTTTCAGCAGCAAGTTCATATGAAGATTACAGAAACACCAAATATAAAAAGAACAGCATATTTTTTCTGAAGATTCCTTTCATTTTAAAGCATCTATGTATGGTTGTTAATATAAACAGCAGTTCATAATTTGGATGAGATCACAGAAAGGATCGCGTTTCAAAAATTTAGTAATTCCCAAGCAAGTTTTTTTTTTAATCTATTGCCACCTAGTTTTTCAAAATGTGCTCTTGGTAGCTCAGGTAACCAAGAGTCCTACAGTTTGGCAGACAACTACTCCTTTACAGCCTTCCAGTCCAGCCAGTGAAGAGATCCCAGAGGTCCTATACATAAATGTTTTAAGAATTGAGGAAGCCATGGGCATTGGCATTGCATGCACAATAAATTTCGACTGTCTGTGTGATGTAGAGTCTGCTTGTTCTTTTGTTTGTTTTTTTTTTCTATATGCTGCATATGTACACTGGCAGCTACCCAAGGGGACTGTGGCAAAATAGCAAAGCAAATAAAGATTTGCTTTAAGTGACAAGTTTCAATAAAATATTTCACTTCCAGTGTGTGTAATTCTAACCAAAACCATAAAATGAAATGCTAAACTCAGACACTGCTGTAAAAATGTGATTTATAATGAAATCCTTAACAGATATTCCACTGATCACAGAAAAATCTAGTAAGAGGTTGGATGAGACCTGGGTTTCTTTCTTTCTTTTTTGGGGGATGAGCTTACTTCTCTCAAGTCTTATCAGTGCGTTTTAACTAGCTAGGAATATTGGCTACCTTTGTCGCCACGTGATTTAAAAAAAAAAAAAAACAACAGACCAACACAAAACAAAAAAACATCAAAACCCAAACCCTCTTATTTGATAGGTTTCAAGGACTGGTAGCCAGATATCTAATCCTGAATGATTCGCTACCAGCCCACTATGTCACTCTTAAATTTGTTCATTTTTTCCTTTTTAAACAGATCAGCATTGACAGGATGGAGATAATTTCTGGAACATCCACTAGAGTCCTTGCCAAAATGGTTGTGGGAGAACTGCAAGACCTAAAGTCGAGCCCCCTTTCTTTCTAGATCAGAGCAAGGACGTCAGTTAGGTTTTCTCATCCTAAAGGGTTAACTACTGGGTAAATGTCAGTAAGAACATTGGCTTTATCACTCTGGCTAGCCTTTCAGAAACTTACTCCAAGTTAATAAATGCAAATCAAATCCATAAATAGTTTTAGGATAAGAAGGAAATACAGATTTATTTTTTTTTTTCCAATGAATGAAGCTAAAATAACTAGAATCATAGGCTGTCACAATTTTATTTTTATAGACTGTTCACAACAGTAAAATAGCATTTTGAAATTTTACTGTTTGCTCTGATATCTGTTACTTTTGACCATTTTTCTGTTGATGGTAAGAGGTTTCCATGTCATTATTGACCTTTTAGTCTGAAGAAAATGTTCTTTCTCTGAACAACTTTGATGCTTTGCTCCGTCCACTTGAATATCTCACATTTTCTTTTATAGCACAATTATACTTGGTCACAAATTTGCCAAAGTAAACCTGTTATGGGACACAAAAATTGTTTCTGAAGGAGCCACAGAATGTGACCATGGGAAAAATATAACATCATCTTTCTTGTGCTTGTTGTTTAAATATAAATGGACAAAGTAAGATAATGCATAAAAAAAAGCTAATCTGGAGCAAAAAATATTGTCAGAATTGGTTAAAGATAAGCAATCAGCAGTACCAGAAAAAACAACTGTGAAGGGACGTGGTAATCATGAGCTTGTTTTGATAGGCATATAATCTTTCATATGTTTCCATATGCCCACTTTTGGGTCTAAGAACAAAAATACTGGATTGTACAGTAAAGAAAAAAAAAGTTTGACATATTCTGTCTTTAAAATTGCCATAGGTTTTCAAGAACCTTTTAATTCAAACTCTTCGGTGATCCTCAATACCTTTCGTTTAAGAGAATCAGGCTGCTTTATATATGCTACACAAGAATATGAAACGCTAAATTGTTCATGCCTTAAAAAAGGTAATGGCTTGCCCTTCATTTCTTAGTGTAGCAAAAGTCATGCCACATCAGTTCCATACACTTCTGTAACAAGGATGTGCAGTGAGAAAATCCTGCTAATAAATTGCCATGCAGAGAGCTAGAATTAATCTGAATGTCCAAATTTGAAAGAATTTTGGTTTGCTTTTTCAGGTTTTTTGTGTAATGTATTTATTCCTAAGTTAAATACATCAAACCTTAAGCTTACCATTAAAGGATATCCCACCTTTGCCTCTATAAAATTAATGCGATTTTTTGAGTCCAATTTTCTATTAAAAACAGTAATCTATCATATATAAAAAGCACGATAAATACACACACATATAGATAATGTAGAGGTATCAAGTACCAGTTGTATGAAATGATCTATCCTTAGACATATTTGCAGGTGTTGTCATAATGTACTTCTCAAATAGCCAACTTCTGTTGTGCCTATACATTGACTCTCACTAAAGAAAGAAAGAAAGATTTTTTTGTTACTGGTTTTGTTTTGTTTGTTTGTTTTTTTTCCCCACGTTATTGTTGTGTGAGACAATTACTTTGTTCTGGATGAGGTGAAATATGCCTGTTAATTTGGGTTTGTATACTTTTTGATTTTACTCTGCTTAAATGTAGGAATTCTAACTTTACAATGCAAAATCGGGTTAGTCTAGAAAATGTGTACTAATGAAACTTTCAAGCTCTATTATTATCACCAGTTATTTTCTTTTGGTTGGTACAAAGCAACATTTTCAGCAAGGAGTTACTTGAAAATGGTATTACAATAGTAAAATTTGAAGCTAAAGATTTTGCAACTGTTAGCTAATTAACACACTGCACTTCAGTGGTGAGCTAGTTAAACAGCAAATGGCTTGATCTTAGCTTTCTGTGTCAAATTATACCTCGAACTGATGTGGGCATAGCTTGTGCTCTTTTCCTCATCTCCAGTTTTTCATTGAAAATTGGTGGGTTTAATCTTGGGATTTTTGGTTTAGTTTGATTTTAAGGGAGATTATTGCAGTCCTGATCTATGAGGTTGTTCTAAAGCCACTTCTTTACATTAATATTAATAACTTCTATCATACTGTGCTAAATATACTATATTGCTGAGCAGAGACGCTGAATCTCTTTCATCAGAATTTGCTTAATCTTTTTCCCTGAGTTTCGTGCTCTCTTGCAGAGACTGTTTCCTTTCTTGCTGAATGCATACAATCACAGTTTCATTATTGATCTGCTCTTTGGAGAAATAAATTCTAATAAGCAGAAGAGAAAGATACTGGGGGTAGAAAATGAAGAACACGAACATGCACACTTGTTGCTAATTGTTTAATGCAATTTTTGTCTATAAGTTTAAATGAGCTTTCTTCATTGAAATTGTAATAAACCTCCCAACTCATGCAAGGGTGTGAAAAAGGCCAAAGGCACTTTTATGACACTTCTGTTACAAGGCAAAATATATTCAGTGCAGTAGATTCTAGACTTACAGGACCAAGTAAATCTTGGCATTCAGTTAAGCAGTAAGATATGGCAACAAGGTTACTGCTTCGAGACTGTCTTCATAGCTGGGAGTGCAGAGCTGTGAGTGTAAGCATTTCTATAGCAACTGATTAAAAATTCCATGGAAATCTCTGATCTCGATAACTAAAGAAAATTAACCTGAAAGTTTGAACTGCCAGATTACATATTTTAACTAAAGTTTATAGTTTTCACACTAAACAACCTACCGATCACCTTTCAGAAAAATTAGTCAGATTACTGTGTCTCCTCATTTTTACCAAGTAGGTCTCCACTGCAATTTTATTAGATACATCAGACAACTGCGTGACCATTTTCTGTGCCCAAGCACAGAAATTTTAAACTCTCTTGTCTCTCTATTAAAGCTCTTCTTCCTTGCCATGGATTTATAGAGAATGAGATAATTGATATTTATGATTTTTTCATGACCTGCAGCCTTTAAAGAGGTGTGAGGGAGAAGGAGCTATTCCAGAGAGTAGGGAAAAGAACCAGAGCCTGGTTTCCCTGTTCCCCAAACCAGTGAGCTAACATCTAGGCTGCAATCACATTTCTCTCCTGTTTAGAGACAGGATAGCTTCTCTTTTTCTCAAAGTAGCCAACAGCCCCATGATCAGGGTTGTTTGAGGTAAAGGAAAGGTAAACTGGTGAACTGATCTCCCTCTCACTGAGCAACTTAACCATTTAGTTTCAATGTAAAAGGTAGCGGTGACATCTTCATTCACCTTTTGTCTTCAAAAGTAACAGTAGGTTGTGCTGGAATTAAAGTATAGTTAAGACATATAGATGATTAATTCATTTTATGGCAGGTGTCTAGCTTACTCTTGAGTTTAGGTGCTTAAGCTTGGGCAGAGTGAATCTTGGAAACGGCGATGGTCATTCGCAAATGGTAGGTGCAGTGTGCTGCTCCTGCGAGCCTTCCCCTTAGAGGCTTGTATTTTGCCTTTCAATAACAGCGAAATCAAGGGCCTGACTTAGAATTTAGTTAACTCCAGCAGCTCATTTTTAGTCACTGCAATACTGTTTGTGTCAGCAACCATTTTGAAACTGCAGCGTGTTACTGCCAGTCAAATAGTTGACGTCTTATAACACAGCAGAAATGTAAATTATATGCTACAAAAGTGCTGTAAATTCAAAGTGTCCAGTTCTGTATTTGTCATCAGCTTACATTTGGACAAATTACTGCTGAGTAAGTGGGCATTTTGCCTTGAGAAAGGTGCTCCTTATTGCACCAGCACAATAATGGTGGTATTACAATACTTCCATCAGATTTATATTCAGGTTCTCTTCTTTCTTTTTGCTGATGCAATTAAATTTATTTATTTAGTAATATATAAATTAATGGTGGCTTACTTCTATATACAGATGGTCATCTGCGCCCCTCTCCTTCCCCCAGCCCCAGTGAAGACAGTGTGATATCATGCACTGAATCTTACTCATTTAAATTGTCTCATTGAGTAATGTAGCAAAGGTTTGCTTTAAGTTGAAGTTCATAATTCAACCTGAAAAAAAGAATACTAGATTTTAAAGAGAAAATTAAAAGATCTGCTTAACAAAAAGTAAAAAAAAAAATCCTATTTAAAAAACCCCAAAACAACAGAATGACATATTTTGAATTTTTAGCATATTTTTTAAGCTGTTCAGCATCTTTGTTTTGATGGTTTGCTTCCTTCAAATGTTTCTTTACGTAAAATCTGAATATTCTTCAGCAGGTTTTTTCAGTGGACTTTGAGGACGTTTAATAGTACTTTATAAATGTTTTTCCCATAAATGTTCTGTCACAGTGATTATTTTCATATTTGGTAATTGTCCAGCACATTAAATTGATACGGAGAGGTGTATTGCTGTTCCTGATTCACCTGATTGCCTACGTTTCTGCATTTCTAATTGCTACCCCTGAGAAATTAGCCTCCTTGTAATGTATATCAAGAATATTTTTATTTGGCAGTCTCTTTATCTGATTATTTAATTTCATATTTGGTGTTATATTACTGGGTAGATATGTATATACACACTGCTTTTCAGAGCCCAAAGGGCTAAGAAAAATTCCTGAGCTGATGCCTCAGGACCCCCCTGTGAGAATGCCATTACAACCTCAACCATGCATCTCCTTTTAGTATTTTTGATAACTTTTCAGCACCAGGTAGTTTATCTGTACTGATAAAAAAGACTCTTAGTTACTGGGGTTATCTTGAGATTGAGAAGCCAGGAGATAACTTTCCTGTAAAGGTTTATTTTAACCTGAGCCATGAGCACAAAACGCTTGTACTCCTGGGAGGAAGAAAAAAGTGTCCTGGTAGAAAATAACCAAAGACGACGATGACAACAACAGAGCAATTATTAGTGATTATTAAGTCTCAGAAGCAGCTAGTTATTCTCTAGTTTGACCAAATCTGGAACATGATCTTACATTGTAGACTTTTATCAAAAATCAAATCAATTTATTCAATATTTTCTTCAACAATTTTATAGCGGATGTTTAACAGAGTACGGTAGTTGCTCCCTAATGATATATACTTTTTTTTTAAAAGAAGATGTAAGCTAGTATCTTGTGTCTTAGAACATAAAGATAAGTGAAATGCTTTGCTATTTTAATCTAGCGTTATTAGAAACATCCTAACTTTATGGTTCCATTTAATCATTATGTTATAATGTATTGGACGTTGTAAAATAAAAAAGTTGCTTTAAAAAAAAATGCAAATGTATGATTGTACTTTATTAATTTTTGAGCATACACTGAAACAACTGACCAAAATGTGGATTTTGGTCTGTTCACCTTATTATAGCAGCAGGCAATGGCTATATATTTGAAACGGAAACTTACACAGCATCTCTTCGTTGGTTTATTCTTAGTAACTAAGAAAGTCTTCTTCATACTCTGAGGCACAGGACTAATTTGAATTGTTGAACTTTGAGGCTCGGATACCTACAAGGAAAGTAAACCAGCCCTTTACCACTGACTAGAATTACTGTGAGCTTTTCTGCACATTTATCTTTCTTATTTAGCACTGGAGCATAGATAACCTTAAAGATCCAGCACTGTCATATTATAAGCCATTTATGATAGATGATGATGCATTGGACCAATTCTCAAAAGGGCAAAGTAAACTGTCTGGGTGACTAGAATACTACTTAATCTTTTATACTCTACCTTTTCATGACTGTCTGTGCATAGCAATCAGAATGGAACAGAATCACCAAGTCACCTGCTCCTCAGATCAGAAGGTGATTGTGGCTTTGAGTAGATATTAAGCAGCCACAGCACTGCCTGGTCAGAAAGAGCAAGTGTACTAGCCTTTTACTTCTTGAAGATGTTGGTCCTCATCAAGCACTAAGGCTTGAAAGCCAGAAGAGAATAGCGCCACTTCCCTGTGGACACCACATCACAAACTGCCTTGCCTCATAATCTGGTATCATTCATCATAACATCTCTTCAGAAGAATCTGGGCGTGGAGTATTGAGATAATACAGGTGAGTGATAGAGTGATGGAAAGCATTTCTTGTACTTTGTTCTAGGGAAGGAAATTATTTTCTTCATTTTCTTGAAGTTGAACCTGTAATCACATTTGCAATTAAAACCAAAGACATGCTCAGTCAGGAATACTCTAATGTAAATTTTTTCCTGAAATGTGAACAAATGAAAACTTTTATGGAGCTGATATCTGTTTAATTTCTCTTACAGAAATAAATAATTATGTGGATTCCTTGAAATACTAAGAATGAACGTAGTGTTTTGGAAGAGCAACACTGTAGTTTCTGTGGAATAGAAACACGCACCATGTTAGCTTCGGACTGTAATTACATCCTAAAGATTATGGCTACTTCATTGTGATTGATAAATATACTCTGTTCTTCAAGAGTATCTGAGGGCAGCAAGACCAAAAATTGAATTGATTAAAAGAAAATATGAAATTACATGGCCTTTGTAAGACATAAGACTTTTGTCTGGACTATCAGGCAACAACTGTTCAGAAACGATAGTCTTAATTACATCTCTCACCAAATTCTGTGACTGCCTAGTTGAATTGATCCACTTTTTCTTATAAAGAGATTTGTCACTCAAATATTAAGGGGCAGTAAAACAGCTTACTTTATAAATGAAGGAATTAATAAAAAAAAAAAAATTAGGCAATTTAAATTACATAGTGTCACTGTGGATATTTCACAATGAGTTTACCGCCCACTTAGAAACTTCATTCTACTATAAATTCTGAAACCTATTAGTTTGGGTTTTATTGCAAGTGAGTTTATAAAAGACAGCCACTAGCACTAAACAGGAAGGATGACAGCAAGTATTAGGCCTTTGAGCTGCTGTCTATATTACAAAACAGCCATATTCTAGAATCTGGACCAGACCTAATTCTCGTTATTTAGCGTTAAAGGCTTTGCCATACTTGCCTTCCCAACTCTGTTCAGATCTATGCAGTTAAACTCTTAACTTTAATACTTGTATAATGTCTTTTGGTAGTTACGCGTTTTTTGCCAAAATAGCTACCTTATCAAGGTATCTTCCTAAAATTAATTCTTAGTGAGTATAGCATAATTTAGCTAAATTTTATTCACTAACACATTTCCAGATTCCAGCATAGTTCATACTTAATGCAATGAATGATACTATAATTTCCTTCCTCTTTCTTTCTAGTGATTAAACCCCAGTGATTTTGAAGCCTGGCATGTGCAGGCTCCTTTTCCTCTCTTTTCCCCGATTCCAGCCCAAGTCCCCCACCTTTTCCATTTGCTTGATGAGCGCAAGAGACCAAGAACCGTGTGAGAAATGTTCCAATTTGAAGGAACAGTCTGTTTGGCAAACTTGATTTCTTTGGGAATGCAGCTCATATTTTGACATAGGAGTTTATTATGTGAAATACTGTTAGACACTTTCAAGTAGGCTTCAATGGTTGTTCTGGGCAATAAAAATGTTTATATTATGTTTACAATTTCCTAAGTTGTTTAAGGGGTAATAAAAAAGGAATGGAAAACCTTAAAATAAGGTATCTCATCTAACTTACTTAACAAATGTTCTAAGGAAAGATACAGAAGTTATATATGTCATAAAATAATAAAATCTGTTTTATATCTAAAAGGAAGGGCATTCGACAAATCTTGTTTCTGCAGTATGAATTATGCGAGCAATTAATTACCTTGGCAAGTATGTGATTTTAACCAATGTGTTTATTGACTCAGTTTTGTATACAGAAACCATTGAGTTAAAAGGAAATTCTGAAGGTGAGTTTGGACCTTGCAAAATGCCAAGATTTCAGTTCATCAGTAACATCGTAGATATGTTTGAATGCTTAACTTTTTACTTGATTAAACTAAATTTCTCAATATAGTCATATTTCTCAATATGAAGAATTTAGCTCATATGGCTATCAGGATACTTAAAATGTATTTTAATATTTGATCAAAAAGTATTTTGTTTATTTGATGAACATGTTTTAGATTCCCTCTTCACTAATACAAGCAGATGAACTAGATGCATCTATGTCTGTGACAAGTACCTTCTGCTTGGTCGTATAAATATTTAAAAGAAACTTAAGAGACATTTAAAAGGAAACAGAAACAGAAAAGGCACAAAAAGGTTTCCCAAACATGAACTTCATTGTTTGAAAGTACTTTATATGTATCTAGAAAGATGGGTAGGTGTGTTGCTTTCATAGAATTGAAGAAAGCTAAAAAGTAGATACTGATCTATACAAAATTATGCATACAGTGTTCGCAGCTTGTAAATATTAGAAGAACTGAAAAACCGTGAACGATTCATCACAGCATATAATTTTGCTTTGCTTTTCACCCATATTGCCTTCACCCAAGGAAGCTGTGACAGAACTTTAACCTTAGGCTTTCAGTCCCCCAAAAGCTTCTTATTAAAACTGAGAGTAATCTCAAACTTCTAAAGCTGCATTTGTTATAATTTGTTCAGATAAATTCCTGGTAAGATTTATTCCAATGTAAGTCAGAGACAAACCGACTTGTGCTCAGATCTAATTTCTCTTCCAAAGTCAAATAAGAATTTGCAATGCTTTACACAGATTACAAAGCATGTGTTGTGAGTAACAGAAATCTCTACTTCAATACTTATTTGGAAAAGCATTTGCATACAAGACATTACACGTGCATGCTTGTTTGAGTAAGTGAGACTGGGCTTGAGATGGCAATGATACTTTTCTTCCTTTGCAGTTCTATTCTGAAGAATGTGGGTACGTGAGTACGTCACAGTACTTGTTCAACCCTACCTTACCTAGCTGAGATTCCACCAATTTGATGCAATGATAATCACACAGAGCTCTGTGCATGCTGAGAACTACCTTAGGTTTTACAGCCCATGCTAAAATTACTGTTTGTTGCTAGAAGAATCTGAGTCAGGAAGTTAGAGCTAGTCTGAATATGTCTGTAGGATTTGCCCCATTGATTAGTCTTTTATTTGTCATAGGATAGCCTTGGTATCCAAGGTGATTAATTTTTATTGGTGGTATATTTTTTGATATCAGAACTCTTCAGTATCATCCTTGCTAATGACAGACTTTGCTTCTGTTCTTTTCCTATTGCTTACAGTACATAGACTCCTCTCTTGTCTCATCTAGAAAGATCAAACATACATAATTAATTTCTGAACATGGAAAGGGAAAGAATAGTTCTGATGCTGATCAGTGTTTTTTAAAGAAAAAGAATGCTTTGAAAAAAATGTTTACCTTACTTACGTTCTTAGCTCCAATTTAAGCAACTTGTTTTTCATTGTTTCTTACAGTTTCTTACTCACTTTGTAAGAGTGTATTTTTCGAAGTACACTTTTCTATTATGTTGCTTTTAAAATATTAGCACATTTTATCATTTGTAGGGCTTTCAAATACTTTTGCATGTCACACGTTACTAGTTCTCAGCATTTGCCAGTGCCAAGCATGAATTCTCTGAGACATAGTATCATAAAGATTTAAGGAGGTCCAGGATGTATTCAGTGACCATCTGTCACTACATGCACAGCAACAGAAAAAAAATGCAAGTCTGACACTTCTTTTCTTTTTTTTTTTTTTAAAAAAAAAAGGACACACCACCACCAATTATTCAAAGCTTAATTTAAAGACTGAAGGAATGTACGTTCATTATGTTGCTAGTACATTTTAAGCAGCATAGTGAGGACAATATGAGGTAAGCTTGTTTACAGTGAGCAACTGTTAACTCTTCCTGAGCTTTGCATTCTGAGGAAATAAATTATTTTATTTTTTTTTTACAAAAAGACAATCCTATAAGTTCAGTCATTAGGACAAGGAAGGGAACTCTTTTCTTATTTTACTCAGGTCAGCTATTCCTAACAAATATTTCATCACAGATATTTGCCAATTATTTGACTTCATAGTTCAGAGACTAGAATTTTATGAAAACATAAGTGTCTCTCAGTTTGTGTGAAATGAGGACCTCAATATAGGATGTTAAAGCAGAATTTCATCTTTATTCAGTACAAGTAACAATTTGGAAATAAGGACAGTGTCGTGTATTGTCTGAGACAGAGAGATACAAAACCCAATGTTACTAATATTCTGATGCATGTAGCCCTAGAGATTTCATGTTGGCTGGTCATAGCAGTAATATTTTACAACTAGTGGTGTGGCAAACTATGGGGCACATATGAAAAATATGTAAAAAGTTGTGCATCAGCTTCTGGAACACAAGAGCTTGTGTGCATCATTCATACCTGTGATTGCAAGAGATTGAGCATACACATTATGCACTCATTTACAGTGTTAGCCCATTTGCATTCAGCTGAACTGCACTTGAACAGTTACTTACTATTATGACTATCTGAAGACCTTGGCACTGGGGATTAAAAAGCACAGATTTGTAAATATTTTTTATTCTCCTTGGTTAGTAGGGGTATTGTTTTAAATATTGCTGCCATTTTTCCAGTTCTCTGCATACACAGTAATTCCAGTGGTGAGGGAAACATGGAATGATAGTACTGAATAGTTTAAAAAAAAAAAAAAAGTTTATCTTCATTTTATGTTGTTCTGATTTTCTAGAAAGTTTGTTTAACACTGCTCAATAGATTGTTTCTTAGGTTGAAAAAATAGTCTCTGTTGCAGAATTGAAGACCATACTTTTCAAGTATTAAGAGTGTGGGTTTGCCCTATAATCAGCAAAAGTGTATATAGAAAATGAGAGCTTACCAGAGGTGATAAATGAAATAGAGAAAAAATATGACTTACATCTTTCCAAGCTTTCAGAATTATTTCACCAAAAGTTTAGAAGAATATGTACTTTAGAGCATGACATACTGACTAAAAGATAGCTAGAAGGACCCTCTTTTTTACGCCAAGGCCATCTCTCCCTGCTGACTACAGATTACTGGCAAGTTATTACACAGAGGGAAACAGACAGCTGAAATGCATAAATCTGAACAACACACTGCCTGAATTGGGAAACTGGGGAGAAAACCCAATGCCTTGAATGCCCACAATACATAACAGTGTACATCATAGGATTAATTCTAACATTAAACAAAATATTTCAGTGGATTTCTTAGAAGGCAACAGAAAGTCTGTACAAAATTCCACTGTACCTTTTTGGAAATAGAAACACTTCACCACATCTAAGCATCCTGGCATCAATACTTCCTCGAAGAGAAAAGAAACTGAATATGCCTATTGAATGTGAGAACAAAATATCTTTTTTGCCAAAACCAGTACAAATCATCAGTGCCAAGGAAAAGTGCTTTTGAAAGTTTGGCAGGAAGCCACTAGGACTTATTTTAATCAGATATAAGGAGAAAGGAAAAAGGTCAAGCTGTTATTTCAGGTTAATATTTGCTCACGTTAGCTAAAAAAACCCATCAAACAAAACCCCCACAAGCTTAAAAAGAAAAAGTTTAATTGTTTAAACTATGTTGTAATTTGTCACAAAGTTGTTTCCTTTTATTCTAATTCTGATAGCAATGCTGATACTGGCTGCCAACAGATAAAGCTTTGCACTTCAGTCAGTTGTACAGTCTAGTGCCTGATGAAGTCCTCCTTCACCTCTAGCTCCATTTACAGTGGTTTGGAAAGTAAGCGTCTTCAGGAACTAGCTGTTCTGAGAGCTACTAAAGTTTATTATGGCTGAAATGCAAAAAAACAAAGAGCATTATCCATTGCTCAGCAAATATATTTAGATAGACATAACTGCGTATGTTTCTAACTGGAATGGTCCATTTTAATCCTCTTTCTGTATGTTTCAACTTACAATGATAAAAAGCTGCTACAGAATAGACCAAAAGAACTAAATTGTGGGACACAGAGACCTTCATATGAGGTCGTCTGAGGCTCAGGGGCTTAGTCAGAGTATTGGTAAAAAGGGGAGGAGGAGGAATAGGTGAGTGCCCATAAAATAAAATATTACTATGTCAACAAAAAGAATCTGAATATTTATCTTGTGTCCTGCTTCCAAACAAGCTGAGAAAGACATGCTCAGGAAAACGACTATTACCTCCCACTGAAAATCATAAATTGTGTGTGCCACACCTTCATGTTTCTGGTGCTGTCCTCTGAAAAAACACCAACACTGATAATGACATTTTCTTCATTTTTGCATTTAACTGTTTACTCTGACCCTACATGAATATTGAATATATCACTTCACTAACAGTTTTAACCCCGGCATTTAACCACTCATTCTCATATCTGTCTATTTTATTCTCTTATTCTCTTTTACTCTGTCTAGAATACTTCTAATTTGCTGTAGAATTTTACATTATTTTAAAGTCAGTCTTAAATATTTTGCTAATCTGTGCATTCCTATGGGATACACCAATGCCTCAAAATGAATAATATTTTACCATGAAAAGAGAGGGGAAATAGACTTCACAATAAATTTTAATTTCAGCTGTAAATGAAATGTGCATGTTTGTTAGTCTTATTTGTCTTTATTTAGAATTTGCAGGGTGGTTTGGTTTTTTTTTGACTACTTCTTTTTGGTTAACATGTTTTCACTTTCTCATTGCTTTCATTGATTCTTTTATTAACTGTTTTTCTCATTTGTTTTGATTGCTTAGATTGTATGCAACTGTATGCGATACCATAAAAGGTCTCATGTAATTGTCCCATTCACACAACAGTTTTCACACTATCTTCAATGAACAATATAGTTTGTGTCTGAAGCTAGCGAGGATAATGGGAATATATATCTTGCACTGTTTTAATTAAGTATGAAGTAGTAGCCTTATGGAAAGTATTCATAGTAGTTTCAGTATTTAAGGTGAGACTATTTTCCAGTTTCAGTAAATAGGCCTAATCGCTGTGGAACTTCAATACACTAAAATAAATCTGCCTTGTTTTTTAGTGTAAGGGTAAAAGCTACTGCTTAGGTTAATCATTGACTCCATGAATCCTGAGAAGCCCTAGTCTGGGGGAGAGGTTCACTGTTTCTGTCTTTTTGATTCTAATCACTCACACTAATGCTTAGTAATTGCATGGTACTTTCTCAAGCCTTTACTTAGGTCTTAGATAACAGTTCCTCTAGATGTTTCACAAACCGGATTTTTTTTATTTTAAACCTTGATGGTTCATATTGTAATAAAACCAGTATTCTGAAATGGCTGAAAGCCTGGAAGTAACTTGATTAGCAAAATAGAAATATTTGAGAGTCGTCTCATTTCTTTTGCAGTTCAGGTTTGTTGAGGCTTTTATTTGAATGAACTCTAGTATCTTTAACCAGATAACATGGGATCAGCTAGTATACTACACTTGATTGCATATAAAAGCCTCTAAAATATCAGACGGAAATGTGGTATGTTACTATCAATCACTGCCTGTTCTTTCTGTTAACAATAGAGTATTAAATGAGACAAGTTGTGCGCCTATTGTGTACATCAGATTAACTGATAAAAGCATGTTTCAGGACTTCTACTGCATGAGCTAACACTGCTTTGTGATGAAAAATGTCGAGGCTGCTCCTTGCACTTTCATTCCCACTCCCAAATTTCAGACTATTTTTATCATGTATTAACAAACCATTTCTTCACAATTTTTTCCCTTTGAATTATTTTTCCTTTCATTTCAAGGTGGTCTTTCTTTCACTCAGTAGAATTTTCTTTCTCTGTCCAATCCCTATAGGGAAATATAATTTTACTTTGGCCTGCCTCTCTTAACTCTTCCTGGCCTTAAATTATACTGGCAGTTCCACAGGCCATAGCTCTCTTGTGGGTTTTCCCTACTGTCAATTTGCTTTTTGTTTCATCTAGTATAATGTGGTGGCTTTTCTGCCTTTTTCATTATAAAAGTCATCTCATCCATGAAGTATCTTTTTCTTTAAAGAATCAACTTTATTGCTTTGTCTATGATCCATTTAAAAATTCTGTTCAGTCTTTGTTAACAGATCTATAGCTTCTGAAAACATATTCTAGCCTCTCTCTGATGGTGTTCTCTCATCCCCATCTCCTTTCAGGCATGCTGAAAGGAGTAAAGGATACAAACAGAATTAGTGGGACTTGAACAAAATGTTGAGATCTCTGTGATCTCAACTGTTCTCCAAAGGCTCATCTTGCTCTCTTCTGGGTGTTTTACATTCACATACAGAGACTCACCAGTACTCCTCATTTGAGCTGTGAAAAAGCTCACCTGCTCCTTAATGTAGCTCTAGGAAGAAAGAGCCATTAGAGCTGAGACTGCTAGCAGGCAGCATATTCATAGAATCATAGAATGGTTTGGGTTGGAAGGGACATTAAAGATCATCTAGTTCCAACCCCCTGCCATGGGCAGGGACACCTCCCACCAGCCCAGGTTGCTCAAAGCCCCATCCAGCCTGGCCTTGAACACCTCCAGGGATGGAGCTCCCACAGCTTCTCTGGGCAACCTGTGCCAGTGCCTCACCACCCTCAGAGTACCGAAATTTTTCCTAACATCTAACCTAAATCTCCACTATTTCAGTTTAAAACTGTTTCCCCTCATCCTATCACTACACTCCCTGATAAAGAGTCCCTCCCCATCTTTCCTATAGGCCCCCTTTAGGTATGGGAAGTCTGCTATAAGGTGTCCCCAGAGCCTACTCTTCTCCAGGCTGAACAACCCCAACTCTTTCAGCCTGTCTTCATAGGAGAGGTACTTCAGCCCTCTGATCATCTTTGTGGCCCTCCTCTGGACCCGCTCCAAGAGGTCCATGTCCTTCTTATGTTGGGGACTCCAGAGCTGGACACAGTAGTCCAGGTGGGGTCTCACGAGAGTGAAGCAGAGGGGCAGAATCACCTCCCTCAACCTACTGGCCACGCTGCTGCAAGCAGCACTACTGTATCCCACCTAGTCACGTATCTGACTCATTGGGTAGTCTGAAAGCTTTGCAGCGTGCATTCAATGTTATGACTAATGGTGTGGTTTGTTTGTTTTTTCTTTCATCCTTTCCCTAAAAACAGAATCATGGGCATAGCAAGGTGCTTTCTCCTGCAATGTATTTTTCTAACACTTTATTTTGCGCTCATCTTCTTTCCTCCACTCCACAAGAAGAAAAGCACTTCTACATCAAACAAATTGGGAGATTCGTTACACTCATTAATTGCTGAGAATGTTAATACTGTATTGAACTTGTTCCCATGAAAGATTTAGAAAATAGAGATTACATTAGAAACCTTTAACTACTCTACGTTATATTACTAATTACCTTGAAAGTAAGAACTGATAATGCTGAAGTAGATTGAATATCTTAAGAAATTCAGTGTTACATTAAATTGCATTTCAGTTTTACCCTGACCATTGTACACAATTTGAAGGATTACTACGACATACAGAATAATATGGTTAGTCCATGGTTCTAAAGTGCAGATCACAATGACTTCACTTTACCTTCATGAAAGAATTAAGAATATCCAAAGGTGACAAAGATGGCAACCTGATGGGATTATGACACGGCTCGTGTATGGCCGCATGCCTGGCCTTGCACTGCTGCAATTACATCATGCAATAAATCTTTCACCTTCATGAGCTAACAGATGCCTTGCATCATGGGACCAATAGGGAAAATGTCAAAATTGTACTGCTGTCTTTGTACATTCACCAGGGAGAGCAAGGATATTCCCTGTCGCAGCTCTGCCTGTTCATGTAACCAGCCCTGTGCACACATAACAAATATTCTCTCGAGTCCTGCAAAGCTGGAAAGAAGTCAAGGTGCTGCTGGGCAGCCAGAAATGTGTCTTCTCTCTTCACTTTTTCCCATTTCAGCTCCAGAAGATGGATTTATCTCCCTGACTTGACGTTATCTGGGGAGTATGATGCAGTGCAGGATTCAGGAGAAAAAGACTCATACGCTCCTATTCAAACTGAGTTTGTATTCATGCTGGGTAGTCTCTGTAAAGTAAGGCAAAAACCTATAGCAATAAATAGTGAACTTTCTAATCCACCAGCTCCAAACACTTTCAACTGATCCATCTGCTATGAAAACAGTAGTGTTTGCCACAAATATTTGCACATATTTGATACTGTGAAATTACACATGGCTGAAAGACTATTGATTTTCTTTTTTCCATGCTTGTTTTGATTCCCTAGAACAATACATTGTACATAATGTTTTGGGGTTTGTCTCTTCTGGGAGTCCATGCTTTTTCAGATCAGACTGAGTAATTTTGAAAGTTGCTGCTGCTTTATTGATTTTCTGCCCAAATCCATTTTGCTGAGTAAACTGATATAGGAAGTAGGGCTTGAGATCATCTCACAGGCACAATAACCAAGCCCTACCCCTTTCCAAAACACCAAAGCTTTTATAATCTTTAAAGCTGATTTATATTAGACCTTGGTGACCTGTAAAATAGGAAAACCTCAGACCTGCTGGGTAAGATGGGATAAAAATAAACACGTTTGCAAATTCATTTTCCTTTGCTCGCTGCGTCCTCACAGGGGCGAGTCCTTTTCGGTGGGCTTCCTCTCAGTCGCCCCAGACACTCACCAACTGCAAAATTCCTTCAGTCCCCTCATGGTTCCTGAGAAAACGCCTTTCTCTCCATCCCCAGAGCGACCCGGCGTGCCCATGCCTCTTCCCACAGCGAGCAAGCCAGCCCTCCATCCGCTCCTCAGGGCCTGCTGCCTCTCCGGGGGCCCCCATGCTCCCTTCGGGCTGGGGTGCAGCTGCTGCAGCCAGCCCTCCTCTCCCCTGCCAACCCTGTCTGCTTCAGTAAAACCCCTCCTGCCATTCTGGCTGCTCTCCCTCTCTCTCTGAGGACCAGGATGGAGCCTTTCTGTGGCAGGATGGCCAGTGAATAAGCATGGTCTGGTGATGGGCTGTCAGGGATGCAAAATGGCTGCCAGGGCAGGTGAGGCGCTTGCTTTCCTAGCCCTGTGCGTACTCCTGTAATGCCTTCTTTAATTTTTGCTGCTGCTACGCTTCCTGCCCAGTCTGCTGGCAGTGGTGGAGCTGGTAGTGCTTCAGGGAATAGGTAGAAAGAGGCACTAGGCTGCACAGCCCTCGGTGGACAGCAAGCAAGGCATCAGAGGCATCAGTGTAAGCAGGGCAGCATCTGAGTCCAAGGCTTGGTAAGTGGCAGGTTTTAGGCTCTTTGGTTTGTTTGTTTGTTTTTTTTTTTTTCTTTTAATATGAGTGAGTGAAAGAGCAATTACCAAGCAGTTTGCAGTAACTAAGGTCATGTTGTTCTTCAGGCCAGTCTTCCCTGGTTTCTATGCCTTTCAGGAGAGAAGTAGCTCGCAGAGTTAAATGATGTTCCTTCAGGTACATTTTTCTAGGGGGTGTCCCATTGCAGCACCTTTACAGACAAGTAGTGCTCTGTTACCAAGTTATTGTGCTGTGGTAATCGAGCCTGTTTTCGCGTGGAACAGTTCAGATAGGAATTCATAAAGTCTGGGGAAGAAATATTCGCTCTTCTAAGTGAGGTGAGATCAAATGAGGTTGTATGGTTTTCTATTCTCTTAGGTTTACAAGGATATTCCATATCCCATTTTTATTCATAGGAAGCCAGATGCAAGTTCAATACTTTAAATGCCTTGGCTTATTTAAAGATAAACTTTGTAAAACCTTTGTGTGAAAGTTTTGTAATAATGCTGGATATTGGTTTCTACATTTTATGTGGTCAGTATAAACAGCCATGTATGTTGTAATGCTAAAAAAACCCCGCCCTATTGATGAATAGTATTTTGCGTAGTTATGGTATTTCCCTGGCTTGCTTATGTGGGTGATATCTCTAACTTCTGAGAATAAGTTTTTTTGCATTCCCTGAATAGTGGATTAGGACTTTCCTGGCATTTAATTCATTTTGCTTTCACCTACAAGAAGGTTGAATTAATTTTGTGAGTTTTGAGATCTCCTGGATTTGGGACCAACACTGCTGTGTAAAAATTCAAGTGATATCAGCACCATTATTAAATTTTATAGAGGTATTTTTCTTGGAGTAGTAAACTATATGACTAGGGATCCATTTGATCACATTACTTGATTGCTTGTATATAAGACTGCAGACTTCTCAGAGACAGTTTAGTTAAACTAGTATGTTTCTTTTTCAAGGAGACCTTGATTTAGAAGTGACTTAGTGTTTTTTAAATATTTTAAAATGACTTTAAAAGCTACTAATTTATTTAACTTCTACTAACTGAAAGCATTAATAATGGTGTGTGCATTAGAAAAGTATAAGGTTACAATTCTTTCAAACTGAGAATGTTTGCGATCTTGACAGTGGGGTGCGGGGATTAAACACCTTATTTTCAGACCTAAAGTAAAATCATCTATGCCATGTACTATACTCAGTCCTTTGTCTCATGCAATGTATTTGATTTTTTACCAAATAAGGATAGCTTTTGCAAAAATAAGTTGTTTTCAAAGATGTAAAAAATGATTCTACATACGTATGTTACCCAGTATCAATGGTATGAGACATATTCACTTATTTACATGAGCTTGCTTTTGAAGTACTAATTTTCTTTGGGTTCATGTTTGAGATCTTACCAGCAAAGTTTTGAGAAATAAGGTTTAAGATCAGTGATCTTATGCAATTATGTATATAGAGTTGAAACAAATTGTCAAATTTCTGTACATTAGTGGATAATTTCATAAAATCATTTCCCTGAATATGCTGTTGTGCAGAACGTATGGAAAAGCATAAAAGGCCAAAAAGAGGTTCTTAATACCTTGCCGGTTCTTTCGCTATGTAGGGGCTTCCAATTGGCACAATGTACAGCTTTATTTTAAAACCAACTGTTTAGAAAGCTGTTCACTACTTCAGAAGTTTTAAGTGAAGCCGTTTTTAAGGCCAGGTCTATTTTTATTAAAAAAAAAAACCAAACACAACAACAACAAATCATCAAACTGTAACCTGAAATAGTATACTGGATTTGAATAAAGGATCAAGAAATCTGACTGGAGATATTGATGGCACTGCTACCGTGTGGAGTGTGACAAGGGCAGGCGAATATAGGTTACAGTCAGAAAGCATATGTTTTATTTGCTGTCCTGGGTAACATCTATAGGTACAGGTATTTTGCTTTCAAATATACATTTCCTTTATTTGTAAGCTATGTAGAACTAACATAAAAGAAGACAAGAAAAGACCCTGAAATGGAAATAAGGGAAACAAGGAAAGGAGAGCATGGATTTCTAACACTATTTTGTGAGAGTGGATGGAGATAGAGAGGTATGGAGAAGTTTACTTTTCTGGATGGAGTTTTGGTTTGGATGATTTCATAATTTCTTATGATAGTCCTTTAGGGAAAGCCTAACAGTGGGGTGGGAGGGAATCAAGTTTTTTCATTGCCATTGTCCTGCATCATATCTGCTCTGTATGGTTACACAGGAAACTGTGCTCAGCTTCAGCAAAGTAGTAAGGAGGAAGAAGCCTGACTGTGGGCCAGAGACAGAGAAGGTTTTTTTCCAGGCATTGAAGGAAAAAATGGGAATACACTTCAGTATTCTTACCTAAGGCTTAGCAGCTTCTCATTTCAGTGGAAGCCTAAGCAAAACATCAGTGACAGGTCTGGGTCAAATGAATGACCTGGGTCCTTGCTTTCATTAAAGTCTACTTTATAAAGACTGGAAGGAAGGTAGACTTGAATTGGCCAGGGTCCAGCATCGGGTGGTTTTTTCCTTTGTGGTTAGGGAAGAGAGACTGAGTGTGAAGCAAGTGACTAGCTGGCACCTCTGCTTGACCATGAGACTATGACATTTATTTTGACATTCCATAGTACGATGTATGGGGAGAAGGTGGACTGTGGTCATTTTAATATTTAAACATTTTGATTTGTGAGTTTCATAAGCCATTAACTTTTCTAATTACTAGAAATGTGTTTGGCCCCTAACTTCTTTTAATATGGTTAATTAACAGCAGGTATAATGTCATGACATATTTAAGTATTTGCACTGCTTTTAAATGTAACTTGTAAAAAATGCTAGCTTTTGATTTTTTTATGAATAAAAATAACTTTCTGTCATTTTGTTTGCTTATGTATGCGGCTCAGATTTTTGTTAGCCAGCTTCATATCTCTTTGTGCACTGGCTGCCCAGCAAACATAAATTTTTTATCCCTCTTCCTCCTCTCCCACCTTAAATACAGTGACAAACTATTCCTCCAAACCCAGGAGCTATGTAGAATAACCATCTGCCCATTCAGAACAGCTTTCTTTTCTGTTGATTGGCAACTACACTCTTTTATAGCACAAAGCACACAGTAGCATTTCCTTTTACAGACTGAAATTACATCATTATTTACAGGGCTTTGTTTTTCTCTTTTCTCAAAGAGTAACGAGTGCAAAGTTGTGCTGTGCATTGTAATACTCTGTGTAGCACTGAGTTAGGCAACCCATTTGCATTACTGAAAGGAAAAACATGTCTTTGTATTCATTATTGCTTAACTTTTATAGAGAATATCCCAGAGAGCTAATTTGCTGGTAGTTCAGAAGTGTTCATTGGAACTTATCACTGCAGCTTCACAGGGATTAGCAAAGGTTGGACCTCAAAACCGGTGTGAGTAGTATACATAATAATCTGCTGTGCTGCAGTGAACTGCAAACAATGTCATATGTGTTGACTTTTAATAAGAATTAGTGTGTTTGTCCTGAGCTGTTTGAGGATTGTCGGTATCGTATTTTAGAAGGGGGAAGTTATAACACGAAAGATACTTGATGTCACTTCTACGTTCATTTTAGCAACAGAAACTGTAAAAGAACTCTGAAAATTATGTAACAGCTTTTAATGAGAACTGTCATTAATGGCCGAATTTTCCCCACTGAGGGACTTCATGTCTGTATTCTGTTGCAACTCAGTGTAAAGGAGAACCTGGTTGGTATGCTAATCTCAGGGTACGAGGTTGTGCAGCTCCTGTGAATGAAATGCTTCTCCCTAGGCCAGGAGCACAAACCAAGCCAGACTTAGGTATGACCAACTGGCTTGGCCTGGTGCATTTTCAGGCAGACGCTTTAAAATGCCTTATCAAGACCGTTTCTGCTGCTATTGTCAACGCCATGTCCTAGCACTGACAGTCTTTGTGCACTGCAGCTCCACTGAAACCCAAATGCTCCAGTGCTCTGAGAGTTGGAGAATAGTGGAGAAAGGAGTAAGCTAGTTCTGTGCGCTGGGTAAATCTGTGCTCAGCATATCTGTTGTAAGGCAAGGCCTGAGACGTACGGAAACAAACACCCCTTGGCCATGAAGTTGACATAAAGACATTAAACATCATAAAAAGAATAATCACGTTCCTTTTGTTTAAAAAGCATAGTATATATTTAGGAAAAGGCAAAGTCCCTTGGTGTACTGTTAATTAACATTTTATAGAGGCATAGGATAAATTCAAGGACCCTTAAAATATACAAACTGCTTTTTAACTACTGGTTCAGATTTTTATGAGAAATTGCTTTATGAAAGTTGCAAAACAAAACAGTCTTGCCACCTGGGAGCTGAATTCTAGTAGTTTATATGCAACAATCAAGCTGTATCAAGGCAGTGTTTTGCTGGATATGTTTTATGCTTCCTAAAGATTATTTGAAATTATTTCTCATAGAACTCACAAAAGTCTTAAATAAAATTACATGACTAAATAAATTTTGAATAGCTTGCTAACGTTTGTTTTTGAACAATTTTGAATGTTAGCTTGCTTTGGGAATAACATGGCTGGAACATGCTTTGTGTTTTGGACACCTGTGGCCACCACAACTATGTTTAGGAGATAGTTCATACAGTTTTATATTAAAGCAGGTGGTCTTCTGGTGTTTATTCTCAATTGCTCAAACTTCCATGCGACAGTGGGAATGGCTGCTAATCACCAGGATTGAGGAAACATAAAAAGCAGCATAAAACTATGATTTCAATTGAATAGATCCATCAAATATTGCTTTGAATTTGCAGTGAGTGGGAGGATTTGTATATTCCTGCATAAACTTTAGGAATAAGTTTTGTGCAGGAAATCTAATTATAGATATTTGTATCAAGAATTGTCATTCTGAAAATTCGACTGCCTTTTTACAATATTAAGGTTTTACTAGGAACGCAGTCCGATCCTTGTATACCAGTATAAAGTGTGCTACTAAGGAGAAGAAAACTTTAAAAAATACCCCATAAAACACCAGCAAATCAAAGTTCTAGGATTATGTTAATGAATTAAACATTAAGTATGACACTGTTTTTAAATGCATATGATTAGATTGAGATTAATTGGAAAGAGAAAATAGCATAACAATGTTGATCTCTTGAGAAAACAAGGCTGATATTTAATACAGCTTTTAAGTAAAACAAATCAGTTTTATTGTATATCATGCATGTTTTATAACCATTAACACACTTGAAAAATGGAAAATGCTTGTGGCTGTAAGAATTTTAAACTTTTTTACAGTTACTTATGTTCAGCTAAAAGACATCTTTCCTTCTTTCATCCAACCCATCTCTCATTCCATCCTCAGCGTTTTTATCAGTTCCCTGGCTTTGTGTTACTCATCTTCACCATACCTCTTCTAGTCCAGGAAGAATATTATTTTTGCTTGTGAACTGAGATTAAGAAAAAGCAGATGATGAAGTCTGTGGGTAGGTCTAGCCAGCAAGTAAAGGTATGTGATGCATTTTAGCAGGTAGTGATAGTGAGATAAAGTGGCATGTAATTCAAAACACACTGACAACCCAAATACAGCATAACATGCTATCAGACATTTTTTTTTGCCAGCTAGCCAGCTCAAGACGATATCACCACGGTATCTTTCCCACTGATATTTCTGTTAATAATGTTAGTCATGCTATAGATAAGCCTTACATTATAGATGTATGTTTTGAAAGACTAATCAGTCTCTGGATTTCTTGGATCTAAGCCTAGGGCCTTGATCATTGGGCAATATTCCCTTCTTGCTAACACATAGTATATGCTGTTTGATTTCTGGAATGCAATATCCTGCATTATCTTGTGTACTCGCAACAGCTTTTGCCAAAGACTTATTTCTCCCTAGCTGATGAAGTCCTAATGAATTTGCAAATGATTAAAAAAAGGGATTGAAAGAGAGTCCAGGTTGGGTGGGAAAACCCCCTGCAACCTATTTTTTATATTCAGTTGTTAAACTTAAGGTATTATAACACTAGACTGTGATATCTGCTTTAGTTTTAATTCTTCCTATGATGAATTTGTATACGTCTTGGTTAGAATTTAGTTCACCAAAAATTCTAATTTATGTCCAGCATGAGATTTATGTAAAAGATTTTTATATTTTTTATCAACTATTAATATTGAAGTGAATATTCAGTAACTTAATAACACTATAATTTATTAATGTCTAAGGAACATAACTGAAAAATATCCTAAGTCTGAGTAATTGCGTATAACAGAGATGAAAAAAATTATCGCAAGTTAGTGGCATTTTGCACAGACATCTTTTGCCACAGATGTTAAAAACCTATGCATCTTGTAATGGGTCTTATCTGGAGCAATGTTCTCTGCTTCATAAAAGAAGCTTTAATCATTTACGTGGGAGCCTTCATGACTGCTCTTTTTTCACTTTGTACCTTCCTCTGCTGCAGAGGCTACACATGATATTGTTGCAGACGAATATACATCAGACTTGAACGCAAACTGTTTTGTTTTCTCATATTTCTCCTTTCATAGTTCTACTAGTAAGGTAAAGATGTATGCCTAATATTACTCCTCAAAGAATTTTTTCTAGCTTTGTTTCAATACCCATAAGAACTGAGTCATCTCAGCTATTCGTGCTTTATCAGTTTTCTACTAACATGTGCAAAGTTGCATATTTATTGAGGAAAACCAAGAAATCTGGCTATATATGTGTATTTGTCTACTTTACACACATTTGTGTGTACTCTGATAATTACATATGGATATACATATTTGTACGTATTTATCTATGCATTCAAACCCTTCACCACCACGTTTTCATCTGTACTGCTCGACTTTGTAAAATCGTGCTAAATTTCTGTACTCTTTGATCATATTTTACCTCATGGTGAAAAACTAATAGTTTGTAGTTCGGCATGGGCGTATGCCATATTATTGATTAAAAACTTAAAATGCATATAGGGCAGGATCTTTGTCCTAAGGTGTATTGAATAGAATGGAGCATAATAATGCCACAGTCCAGCTCAGAACATTACATTTTGGGCTTGTAAATGTAACAAAATGCATATGGCTTTACAGCATGTTTGCTTGGGTTTTTATTACTAAGTATTTCAATATTTATGATTTTTTCATTAATTTATGCAGTTTATAACTGCATTTTGCTATTACTTTCACATAATGGTGAAAATACTTGTGGTTAATTTCATCAAGTCAAGCAGTCAATTTCCAACAAATGACAAAATTTAGGCATTTCAGATTCAGGTAGTCCTGATTCTTTGTCTCTCTGAACATGTGTATGTATGTGTATATATACATACACATAAAAACCTGAAAACTGTTTAATGGCACATTGGAAGCAATTGATAGATTGCTTAATTTCAGATGGTTGTGAATAGCTTGAGTCTAAAGAATGAAACAAAGGTAATGATATTTGATATGATATTAGATAAGGTATAATGATATTGGAATAGCGAACAACTCTCCTATCGGCAGAGTACAGCCTCACCTTACAACATGCAGTATGCCGATATTGTTATTCCTGGAAAAGGAATTCTATTCAAACATTTTATTTATGTATTGACTACTGTGAGATGGTTTGTTTATTGTTGCATACATATAGTCAGCCCAAATGCGATATGGCTTTCTGGGCACAACTTTCTATAAGCAGCAAAGTTTTTCAGTTTGTTATGTTAAGAATAATCCAGTAGGCACTCTTTTGGCTGATGACTGACTTTTACACTGTGCAGGGTTTTTTAAAACTTTTAAAATACATATTTTGCACATATTTACACATATTTATTGCAAATCAGTTTTTTGTGCAAAGAATATTGTTAATTTACGATTCATCTTGACTAATATGTTCTATCCAAAACAGATTTAAGAATGTAGTAGAAGAACCCCCAAAATGTTAGAAAACAATTTGGCAACATTAATGGAAATATTAAATGAATGTAATCCATGGCTTAAAACGTATGTTTTACTGTATCCAAGTGCAAAGCCTACCTGGGAAGGGTAGGTAAGGGCATAATCACGTTTCTACTAAAGGACTCAGTGGTACTGAAACATGCAGATAGCCCTTGAAAAGAGGTGAGAATTTCAATTATGATGCTGTAGCTCAGATGGTATTTTAGAGGTACTTACAGAGGAGCGTAAGAAAGAGTTCAGAGATTGTGCTATTTTTTTAGCTTATTGGCTAAGTCATTTCTATGTACTAGATTCCATCCACTTGTCTGCAAGTCTAAAATGTTGGAATACTGGGAAAAGCTCAGGAAACACTTACAAACAATTATTTGAGCTCAGGAAAGTGTGTCTAATAAGGAGACTTTGGAAGTTGTCTTGATTTATGAAATGATTACTTTAAAATTCTAGGGAGAAAGGTATATGACAGAAGATGGTTCTTGAATCTAGGATAAAAAGTTGGAAAAAGATTTAAGATCCAAAAGCTTAGGAGAAACTAATCCAAATTAAAAATCAATTAATTATTTCAAATTGCAAATAGCATGTCTGTAGTATGAGGGAGATTCCATTACTTTTCAAATCACAGTGAATTTTGCAAAAACATATTTATATGGGATGCAGAAATAAAGGCAAATTATTTTTGATGGTATATGTTTTGCAGAAGGTCAGACCAAGTGATCTTGGCATGGCCTTTTGATGTAGAATATAACCTATTTATTGAGATGCTTATTGTGATACTACATATTCATTTTAAGATATACCTTTCCTGCATCTTAGAAAAAGAAATTATGAAGTATGTTTCTCTTTTTTATTCTATGATTGATACAGATAATAAGTTATTGTAAATTGTATTTTGGTGTTTCTTGCTCATAGTTATTTTGGCCAACAGATAATTGAGGAGGACAAATTGATGCTATTAATATATGCAGAGTTGATGCAGATATCTTAAGGAAATAACTGTGAGAAAAGAAATAGAAAATACAAAATTCTGTGTACCTTTAATTGTTTGGTTCTTATTAAAAATCAGTGATCTCCAAAATCCTGGATAAAGGGTCACTTGACCTTTTTGATAAAATCAACCAATGTGCCCTGAGTCAGATACTTAGTAAATGTGACTCTCTTTCTCCTTGTCTGGTTAGTTTATTAAGATTTGCAAGTCCTTTTCATCAGCAGATTTACCTTCCCTCCTATGTTCAGAGAATTAGAAGGATAGATAAGGTCACATGTGGGTGTGCTTCATAGTTGCTGATGTACAAAGTATTAAGTAACAGAACTATATCTTACCTAACAGAAACTACTAACAATGGTATGGATACTTTAGGATCAGCAATTATGTTGAATTTATTTATGAGCAATTACTTATATCCTTAAATTTAGCAATAATATTGTTTTTCCTTACAAAGTTTCATTATGGTGTCTAGATTTCCCCTTTTTTGCTAATGCTTGAGCTCTTGTCACACAGCAGCAATTATTTTTAGCTACTAGACATCAGTTAGTTTCTCTGAGTGTTAAAGTGTTTATTGACATTTTGCAGGCTGTCCATTGGAAGAGCTGGCCTGCTGCAATAGATAGTTGATACTGCAGGTGCTGTGAAATTCACATTATGGCTTTAGTACATGGGATAATTGTATGAAGCAAATATAATCTTGACCTTCTGTATAGAAAAAAAACATTTATTTTTCTCATTACCAAATCACATCCATCTTTCATCTAAGTGAATGCACAAGTAAGCTGTTTAAATACATTGCATTGTTTGCTAACCAGGTAAAGAATTGTGGCTTCTGAGACTAGATAGGAAATTTTATTCCTGTTCAGTCAAATTCTGTGGAAGTTCAACAAGAACATATTGTCTCGTGCTATTCACATTTATATGAAGGAACATCAGGATTCTCAGATTAGCAATGGACGTTCAACACTGTAACAGGATTCTGTGTGTATTTCTAGAATCAGATATAATGTAGACATAGAAGATACACGTATGCATTTCTGTGTGTAAATATATTTGAAAGAATTTTTATGAGAAAATATCTGATAGAATTAAATATGTAACTAAATATGTAACTAAATATGGATTTATATGCCTAATTTTAATCATTTGGCTTTTATCTGTCTGAAGTTTTTTGACATAAGGAAAAATATACACATGGAATGCATTTAGTATGTTTCTAATAGTTCTGTGGTCATTGTACTCAGATTAAAACAGTGGGAGGCAAAAAAGACGTTACTCCTCTTTATATGCAGGGTAGAATTATTGCTACAAGTTACAGATTAGTGGTGAACATAGTAAACAACACTTGTTCTCTTCGTAGAGAAAATGAAAATGTTTGTTCAGCCCTGAATATCTATGTACTGTATGCAGTTTAACTAAAAAAAAATTAGTTTTGTGGTTGTCAAGTATATTGACAACAACTTCAAACTTATCTCAGCCCAAAGATGCTGTTAAATGATACAGCAAAGACTTTAATGCTGTATTGAAGATCTGATCAAGGTCATGCATTGACCTGTATTCCAGGACTGAAAGCAGTTTCTTTTGAGCTGTATTTGAAGGTGAGGTAGGTTGACCTATAATGCTGATACTTAAACTAGTATTATGGCTATCGGATTATTGTATATTTCATGGATAGCAGTGAACAGCATGCTTTAAATTAGGGCACAATTTAATTTTTATGTGCAGTTCTTAATTTTTTAAATATTTAGTGTCAATGGTGGAACAAGCATATGTGGTATTAAATTGTTTCCAGCCTGTGAAGAGAGAAAAAAATCAACAGAAGTGCATTTAATGTTGCCAGTAATAGGTAAAGGTTAGTTTGTAGCAGTCCTCTTCTAAAAAGTGGCAAAAATCTAGCTCAATTGCAAACTTCATATATAAACTTTATAGTGGTTAACGTACAAAAATGATATGGTATATATAATATTTTATAATAACTGTTCATGTTTAAATCAAAACCCTACAAATATGTATGGTCATGTAACATATTGGCAGTATCAGATGATTCCAAATATCTACTGCTCTTTAGAAACTTTCTTGCATGTTAGGTTAATATTACTTTGTGAAAAAGTCTAAAATTGCAGTGGTGTACTATGAAATCTTAGAGACATCTTAGAAAGAAAGTTGTTTCAAATGGCAGTAAGTGAACTGAAAGAAAGCAGCTGGTAACATGGATGCTCTGAATCATCTGCTGGAATAGCTTGTTTGTTTTTGTTTTTGTTTTGGGGTTTTTTTTTAACTGAATATAATAAAAGGAATTTACATGCCTGAATTAGGCATGTAAACTTGCCTGCTAAAGTTAAATGACAGAATATAAATGTGTTTAAAACAAACAAAATCCAAAGCAACTGCAGTGACATTGACAACCATAAGGAAAAATTTCGATGAGAAGTTTTAGGAGATGAAGTAGTTTGGAAAGCGAATGAATACATGGAAAAATTGAAAGGCTGTAGGAGCTAGATAGGAGTATAAAAGAAGCTGGATATATTTCTGAGTTATATGGAAACTGAGGAGAAGTAGAATGTATCAAAAAGTAATTAAAAAAAATCACAATGAAATAGCATGTGAAGTTGTATGACAATGGTATTTCCAGAATTTCTAGAGAAATGGGTACTTTAGAGAAAGGGGTGTTTCATCAAGTTCAACATGAATTATAAGCAGCCTTTTTGGGGGAGGAAATGAGCACGGGAGGAGAAGTGGAGTGGGACACGACAAATTGGATTGAATTTGTCAATCTTGGCTGTGTTTGAATAGGAACACCCATTCCTTCACAGAACCATCATTGCTAATTAGACTTGTTATCCCTGGAATGAAGCTTTTCTGAATAGGAACAATGAGTCTAGTCTCAGCAAGTCAGAGACGTTCCATGGCACTGTATGAAGTCTGAAGGAAACATGGTAGGCAGGAGAAAGGATAGGGATCAGATGCGAAGCAAAACACATTGTCAAGTAATAGAGTGAGAGTGGTGAGTGGGTGGAATCCTAATTCTACCCTTATAACCATTTAGTGTACAGTACTGGGAAGTTCTGCTGTAGTCTTTAGGAAAGTAGAGATGTGAATTTGAGGTGAGGATAAAGCCAAGAAGTAATGAGCAGCTTTTGCTAGGCAGGATATCACAGAAAAAGGGATGTCCAACTGTTTTTGTAGGAGTTATAAAAAACAGGAAAAGCTGTATTTGTAACCTTTTTTTTATTTTTTTAAAATGTTTTGCAGAGAATCTCCATTTACTTATTGTGTGTAATACTGTGATGATGTTCCATAATCTGATATTTTAATGTTTTATTGAACTCCTGGGCTGATACATTTTTCAGGTTTTTGACTGTGTGGTTTTAAGAATAACTAGAAAAATGTGTTGTCAAGAACTTTTTATTGAAAAGGACTGAATATATTAATAAAAAATTATGTGGTATAAGTGACCTAAATTTAGGTACAGTCAATTTATGCTTAAATGAAGAAGAAAACTTGGATTCTCTGTAATACTGGCTGTTGGTTTATTCCCAAGAACATGCAGTTTTTTATGTCAATTCCTTCTTCAAATTCAGGTTGACAATGTATAATCTTGTTATGAATAGTTTGAAAGAGTGGAATATGACTATATCATGTTTCTGAAGCAAAACTATTCAGTATTAGTTTAAACGTGGGGAAATTGTACCATTCATCCCAATATTACTTTCTATGTTTGTTTTTTTTTTCTTTCAGAATTGTTGAAATATAGGTAACTGTACATACAACTACACTTAAATAGTATAATGTAAGGAAAATTAGTTCTTTGGTTCTCCTGGAGAAGAATGGGTTATACAAAAAACATTAAGAACAGTTGGAGTTGTTTGTCTCCAGATCATTATTGTGAATTCATCTTGATTTAGGACTGACTGAAAAGTATTACAGTTTGATGGCTGATTTTTGACACAGTCAGAAAATTGAGATCAGGGAAAGGGATTGAGTGGAGTTGGAAACAGTGTAAGTAGAAAAAAAGACTATTGAGATACAGTCAAAAGTTTTAATAAAAAAAAGCGATTGATGTCAAGTCTAGCAAGCAAAGTAGCTAGCTGTGTCATTTGTGATTATATTCATAGATTGGATAGAAATGTAATGGAGTAATTAATACCTCTAAGCTAACTGTGGTTGCACGTGAATACAAGTAAGTTTGATAACATTTTATAAAATAGAAAATATATTTTAGTTCCTCTGGAACTCTTCTGCTCAGTAGTTAGAAACCTAACAATTCTGATCTTGAATGCTCGGTTTCAATAAAGTGCTGGTTTATTATTGGAAAGAACTTTGGATTTGCCATCTTGTATTGTCAAAGGAAAAACAACTCCCAAAGTATTTTAAGTATTATATGCTTTTAGAAGGTAGGCTATTCTAATTGTCAAAAACGGCTTGGTTTATAACGTGAGAAAAAAAATCCATGGCACTGCATACCATACTCTGCAACCTTACATGGGATAATCTTAAATGAAAGAGAAGTTTGTGTCATGATATGCAACAGCAACTAAATATATGTATGTGCAGTCTGATCTTCCATTGATTTATTTTTATCTTTTAGAAGGGCTACATAACAGAAATGAAGCACTGTTACTTAATGTTCAGAAATATATAATGAGTTCATTCTTCAGAAATGTTTAAGACTGAATCTTTAGGGACTGTTACACTCAAATTACTCTTGAGATTCAAAACCCACAGTGAATAACACATACCCACAGAATATTCTTCAGTTCTTACATTATACTTTACTGGATGAAAACACAACTTTTCAAATTATTCAAATATTGTGTCCTCATGTAGAAGAGCTCTATGGCAGTTTTTAATCATATACGTATTAAAAATATTTTTAGAAGGCATGAAAATGATACTCATGGTACTTTTTTTTTTTTATTTCCCAGCTCTGGCTGTGCATGAGAAACTGAAGTGTACAGGAAGCTGGTTTTGGAAGGGTGGAAAGGAACAGATATTATGAAGAAGCAATAGTAAAGTTTATTAATGGAATATGCTTCAGATATGTGGGGTTCTTTTTCCTCATTCAACTTATTTAGGATTTTATAGAGCCCCCCCCCAACCCCCCAAAAAAACCCAAAAAATCTGTTTAGATGATTTATTTCACAGAAGTCTATACAGACAAACCAGAGAAAGGTGTCCATGTTTCCTGCCTTGTACATCTCCCTAGCTTTCTTCTAGTTCTATTGCAGAAATCCAGTTCCTTTCTACATCTTCACTACTGCACTACTACTTCACTACTACCTTTTTTTCAGACTTAGTTTCAGAAAAGAAAAGGCATGTTGTCAGACGGATTGCTGAAGCTCTTTCTCATCTAGAGTCTGTCATGCTTTGCAGCTCAATAAATCATAGGTAATTAAATATTCTCATTTATTGGCTACTTAAATTCACTCTGATTATGTAATTAGATGTAATGACACAAACCGTTGTGCAAAAATTATCAGTAATCTAAGGATGAGGAAAAAACACAATTTACAAGGTAATATATAGACATAAAGCTGTGGGATGAAAGGCTCCTGATTGCTCTATTCTGCATTTTCTTGGCATTGTGTACTTCAGTTTGAACACCTACCATTCTGTTTAAAAACCTGCATGTAAGATGTCATAGAAAGATTCAGAAAGGCATAAATGCTCTAGAGAAAGATATATAAGATCATCCCAGTGACATTCTCCATTAGGAAGAACTGCAGGAAAACTGGTCTTATGGTTCCTGATTGCAAGTATGAATCTTGAGCGTATGAGACTTGTGAACTCTGGCTCTTAGGTCAAACTTGCTCAAATTGCAGGTTAAATGACCACACCTGATCTCCTGCAAAGAACTATAGAAGATCACAGTGCCTCCATATAGTAAGCCTCTTCTAGATATTTTTGCATGTAATTGTTACAGTTTTGGCTTCAATAACAGCTTCTTATTTCATCTTCGACCTACAAATTAGGTCTTTTACGACTGAGTGTAAATGAGGGATGATCATCTGTTATGTGCTGGTCTTTCCTTTGCTAATACAAAGTTTAATTTAAAAATTTATGAAATGTAAACTTTCTCTATAGTCAATAAGCATTCTGTATAACTTATTCTATCAACTTTATTTACTGAAGGAGTAAAACATTTGTGGAGTCCTTTCTTTGATAACTTTGCACTGAAGTTGTAATGTTTTCCAGTATGTACTGTATGTATAATGTCTGTCACTTTGTGTGAAGTCTGTCTTACATAAAAAATTTTGTGTGTGATGGTATTTTACAGAGTGTTTTAAATGATCAAATATTTGAAAGATGGCCAATAGAAGATGCTGCTCTTGCTGGAAGAATAGCCATAAATGATAACTTTTTTTTCCCCTTTGCTCAAGGAGAGCCTTTTATTGTTGCTAACAATAATGTCTAGAAGAATGGGTATTTAAATCCTGTGCATCTCTTTCAGACTCCCATCCTTACACTATCACACTTTTAAATGACAATAGGTCATGAATTATTTACTATGTAGTGCCAACTAATGTTTTCCTGTTTAATCTACTTTCACTGTGTTAGGTGAATTTGTTCCCAACTCAGTTCTTGCACTGCTCTGGCTTTTGGATGAACCCTAGAAAGCAAATGTTGCAGGTGTATTTACATGTATCATATATGAAAATTACTCCTGCATGGCAAGGCACACTGATTTGTTTCTCATATGTTCTATGCTAAATATATGCTATAGGTTATACCCCAAATTAACTTTAGTCAGTGTCACAGTTTAAAATAAATGGTAGCCTTCAACATTCAGATTAGCTGAATAACAAGAGTTCATGAGTCCAGACATCCTTCAGGAGCTTCAGCCTCGCAAACTGTACCTTATGCTGATCTTCTGTTTCTCAGGATCTTTGTCTTCCAGGGCACCTGATATAGGGTCCCTTTATTTTAAGCATGTTCCTACTGTCATGACAGGAATGTTGGAGAGTAGAATCAAAGACTGTGCTAGCAGCAAGATCCCTAGGACCCTCAATTCATCCTCTTTTGAGTAGTTTTAAAGTTGTTTGAAACAAAGTGTTCATAAAGGCAAGTTCGTCATAACAAGGAACCTTGTCCCAATAAAAGATGAGTTTATTTTGTATGTCTAGGAATTTCCAATTAATTTTGAATTATTATCTTTTTTGTTAGTGAAGTAATAATGAGGCCAAGAATAAGAAGAGTTTATTAAAAAAGAGAAAGGTGTCATCAGACATATTAATTGGAAGCATAAGAAGGGCTATTGGACATGAGATGTAGATTTTTTTTTTCTCCAGTTCAGTTATTTCTTATTAGCACAAATTACTGAGATTGGGAAGAATTTACTGCTGAGTCTGTATTTTCCCTGGTCTTGTGATCTTTCTCTGCTCATTGTCATCTGGATGTTAACAGAGACACAGGACATGAGGTTAGATGGATTTTCCTTCTGATACAGTATGGGCAGAATCATAGAATTGTAGAATCATTTAGGTTGGCAAAGATCCTTAAGATCATCAAGTCCAACCATCAACCTAACACTGCCAAGTCCACCACTTAATGCATGTCCCTAAGTGCCACATATACACACATCTAGGGATGGTGACCCAACAGCTTCCCTGGGCAGCCTGTTCCAATGTTTGATAACCCTTTCACTGAAGAAATTTTTCCTAATATTCAACGTAAACCTCTGCTGGCACAACTTCAGGCCATAAGGGGATAATTAGTGCCCACTGCTTGTGAGCTGTAGTACTGCCATAGTGGCCATAGATACATCACTCTGATACCCAAGGTAATTAAGTTCTGCAAAAGATTCCCCATAAAACCTGGTAATTTTAAGCAAATAAATGCAAATTTTCCCCTGCAATTGTCTTGTTGAATAAAGTGGGTCAGAGCTTTTAGAAATACCGTAGCAAATCTGTATGTATTTTAGGAACTTGCCTTTAATGCCGTATTGTTGTTAATGTCTTTCACAGTGGAGATTAAGAGAGGAATGAATTTAGGACACTTACGGCTAAATGTAGGTATTTTGTTATGGTTCTGATTCAGGCCTCATATACCTTAAAAAAAAAAAAAAAACAAACAGAAAAAAGTTAAAAGATGGCATTTGTATTTGAAAATATAGAGAAGAAATTCATTGCCTCTTTATTTTACAGGTGGTGCTAAGTAGAAATGTTAGTTAAAAAATATACATTCAGGCTCCAAAATCATTCTGGATCAAAATCAGCTATATTGAGATTCATATTAGATGCAGACTCACATTTCTAGATAACTCCATATGAGGAGTAAAAATGATGTTCCGGTTTTGCTTCATTTCTGTAAAATGTCACGCCTGTACTACAATTAATTGAAAGAAATATAGGTCTATGGTTCTTCTGTTGTGACTTCATGTGGAAATAATTTTACATGTAAAGGAATCATAGAATCAGAATGGTTTAGGTTGGAAATGACCTTGAAGATCATTGAGTTCCACCCCCCCTGCCATACGCAGGGACCCCTCCCACTAGACCAGGTTGCCCAAGGCCACGTCCAGCCTGCCCTTGAACCCCTCCAGGGATGGGGCCTCAACAACCTCTCTGGGCGACCTGTTCCAGTGCCTCTCCAACCTTAAAGTGAAAAATTTCTTCCTAACGTTGAATCTAAACCTGCCCTCTTCCAGTTTGAAGCCATTCCCCCTCGTCCTGTCACTACACGCCCCAGTAAAAAGTCCTTCCCCAGCTCTCCTGTAGGCCCCCTTTAGGTACTGGAAGGCGGCAATAAGATCTCCCCGGAGTCTTCTCTTCTCCAGGCTGAACAGCCCCAGCTCTCTCGGCTTCTCCTCATAGGAGAAGTGCTCCAGCCCTCGGAACCCCACAGAGAATATGAAAAAAAATATTTTGAACTCTCCTAGTCAGCAGCAATGGTATTTGAAAATGATCCAAAGCTACATTATAAATAAAAGCTTACTGAAGATCCAAACTCTTCCTTGAGGAAATGTTTTCAAAAATGTAATAAGGTGCATCCATCTTTTATTCAGACATGAAGTTCTTTTCTAGCTCTTGGCAGTCAGCTAAGTTACTCTTCCCTTGTAATGGTCTAAATAAAGGAGTTGACAAATAACAAAAGCAATTAGCACAGATACCTAATTGTCCATTTGGATTAATTTCTCTGTAGCTCAATTTGTTTGCTGCTGGTTTCATTAGCAACAAATAGTAAGTGTGATTTTATGGAGAAGTCAATACTGAACACAGCTGAAAACAAACAGCAGGATGAAAAAGACATTGAAGAGATAACTAATTGTTTGAAAAAAATCACATTAGACAGAATGCTTGGAAACAAAGGGGTGATGTACTAAACTCAGGTCTCAGTTTTCTTTTAACATTTTGCAGCTGTTTTAAGGTCATATCATTTCCATATAGAGAATTATGTGAAATTGGGAACTTACCTTGTGGCTTGCAAGGCTATAAAGAGGCATTCGTAACTTAGAAAATTATTTTTTATTGTGATAAAATCATGTTTTTTGCTCTTAAAACCTGTGAGGACGTAGCTTCAGAAGGAGCCACAAAAGACTTACCAAAAGACCAGAGTGTTGAGAACACCAAAGTATCAGCGTAGTGAATAGTAATATCTTTATTTTAAAGATTAGTGTAGAGTTGACGTCCGTACCTTAATATGATAAGGTTCAGTGTGGTCACGAGTGCAGATTTTAATTATAACTTGGTTTACAGTAATTATATAATGGAATTCTAGTCTAAATTAAAAAATCTGTCATTCCGTTACTGTACGTAATCACCTTGATAGAAAATTTATACCATAACTTTGAATTTCTTTTGTCTGAAGACATAGACTAAAAAGATATTTTTATCAAAAATGCCATTCTTTGTGTAGAAACACAAGTTTAGACAAATATGTCAATATCCAGTAGTTTTTGCATGTGGCCTCTGCAATTCAGCCACTTTCTTCCAGCCATCATTGGTGGTTTCTTAAAGCATACACTGTTTTTCTCTTGGGGAGGGTGGAGGGGGAAGAGAGAACTGCACAAGGCAGTCCTATCCCAGGACTGAAAGTCTGAAAAAGGCCAAAGAAAACAGTATCTGATGGCAGTCTTATAACAGGAGAAGAGGGGAACACAGTTAAATGACTTTTCTAGAACTGCTATGAGTTTTTTGGCACTTATTTATAATTTTTTTTTTGTTTTACTTTAACCCTTGAAAATGATAAAATGGATGATATATCAATATGATACATTTTAGTCTAATGTCCTGTTTTATCTCCATTGAGGTTTGGAGAGTAGCAATGACAATAAGGTGGCTATTAAAAACCATGTTTGAAACATTGTTCTTCCACAAGTTCTTTTAATGATTCTAATATTTTCTTCTTTTCTCCCCATGGTAGAATTCAAAACCCTATGTTTAGTTTTTAAATATTTCAGTGTAGGAAACTTGACCCTCTTCAGAGCAGCCTCAGAGAACGAGAGGAAACATTTTGATGCTTGAGGTATCAGGCACTGGAAATAAAGCGGCACGATGATAATGTTGAAACTGTGGAGCTTTCTAACAGATTGAACGTAGCATCAAAAAATTCAGACTTACTTGTTAAAACAGTTATACAGTTATATTTCTAGCTTAAACAATGTTACGTAGAAAGAAAATAAATAGACATTTAGAGCCAAATAGCACATAATATTTCAGGATTCTTTCTTGGCTTTATGTAGAATTTAGTCAAGAATTTAATGTAATGAAATATGCTGAAATCTTTTGTTTTGGATTTTAGTGCTGAGATGGTAGGAAATACTGGAAATTTACAATATGTGTGACAGGATATTGTCACATAATATTTTAAATGTGTATCTCATTCTGAGATGTTTGCTTGTCCTAATATGGCAAATAGTAATGTCTCTATTTCAGCTTTTCCCCTTCTTTTGATTAATATAAAATGAACATTGAGTATAATTTTTTTTTTTTGTGGAAAAGTGAGGTTTTTTCATGATGCTTGTATAAAGAAGCTTAGGCTAAGTGATGTAACCTTAAAATCAATACAAACTAACTCATTAAAATTCTTGCTCTCAGCTGCCCCTCAGTGAAAATACACCTCCAGAGAGCAGACCCCATTTAGTACTGTTTTGTCTCAGGTTTGTATTCATGATTTAATGATGGAAATAAAAGTTGTAACAATAATAGATATGAAATGAATTCATTGGATGTGATATCTATGTGTCCAAATGCGTGCAAAAAACCACACATACAATCTGAATTTTATCTCATTTTCTTAAACCTAGTTGAGAAACAGCTCACATGGAGTAACAATGGCAGATTTCATATTTAGGAAAAAAGCAATTCCAATTCAGTCTATAACGATGCTTTAGGAGAAGCTCCTGTTATTAACCATGTCAGTCTGATTGCTTTTCTGACTGCAGTTTTCAATTAGGCATAATGTGTTCTATTCATGTGTGAAAGGAGGGGAGTCAGGGGAAGATGTTTTTTGTTAGCAAATCATGAATTTAAGTAAGCACTTACAAGAAAAGGGTGCATTGTATAGTTGTATGCAAGTTATTTTCTAGATTGAAATAAATGTAGCTACCTTGATTAAAGGTGTACTTCCTGAAATGTTGTCTATCACAAAAAGGATTATTAGAGTTCTGTTTTTGTTAGGTAGTTTAGTTAGCGGTCATATGATAAGTCAGGAAAAACCTAAGAAGTGTTTGACTTCACCGATACTAGTCAGTAAAGAAATTGTATATTTTATAGAGAAGAAACTGTCTAAACACATTGAGTCTTATTTTTCAGAAGGATGTTTTCGTACTTTCAAACTTTTTGGTTAATGGGTTATAAATAAGAATTCATTCTAGTATTAAAAAGTTAAGTTATGTTGTATCTGTCATAGTATCTGTGCGTTTTCCATACCTCTGCTGTGCCTTGATAAACAGATAGAAATAGTATAATGTGGAGAAGTAAAGGGAGGCCCTGTGTTCACAGTCCCCCGTGTGCATATGTATCTGTATGAAGGAACATACCGTGTTTAAATTTCCAGTGTTAAACTTAACCAGTAAGCTGTAAATACTCCCACATAAGTTTTTATAACTGAGAACTGAAATGATTGCTCAGTAATACACTGCTGCTGAATGAAGAGTAGTAGAATTCCTTAGAATAAGAGTTGAGGCCTGGGAATGAAAAAAAATTGCACGTAATTTGTAAAGGAGTCTTTGGAAAATAACGTTAAACTAGCCTACTTAGCAGAAAAGCACTTAAAATCCCATAATATGTGGTCTTACCCCCTTTTATAAATTGTTTTTTATAACATATCATCTATTTCCTTCCTACAAAGAAGTATTTCATGGACTTGCATCAGGTAGATGCACTCCGCCTTTCTCTCCAAACATGAAGGTATTCTGTTCAAACCTCCCTCACAGCCTACAGTGACCCACTGATCGTTGTATGGCTTCCTGCTCCTGGGAGGAGTAGGTTAGAGGCAATCACAGGGGCCTGTTCTGCGAAATTGGTAACGTTGAATGAGGTAATTGCAATTTATTGCTTTTAGCAGTACACTTCTGTCTTTTATGCACCCTACTAGATCAGAAGTGACTACAGTGGCAGAAACTGTAACATCTCTGATTGTAGCGCACAAAAGCTGTCCCCCTTTAGTTTTTGTAGAGGTCTTGTGACCTTCCAGATAGGCTTCGCTACAGCAGTAGGTAAAACTCGAAGGGGTCCGTTACACAGGTTAGAACCTCTGTTGTCTTTATTGTAGTCCAGTTCAAATGAAACATGCTAGTTAAAATAGAAGGAAGGACAAATTGATAAGACTAGACATCATTTACAAAAAATCATATTATCTGGAGATGGGATTTTCGGTTCAACAAAACCCAATCTGCTTAATTACTGGCTGGTAGTTAATTAAATGTTCCTTTTTACTTAAGCACCTTTCCTTGTCTGCCTCTGCTTTTCGGACTTCTTGCATCATGACATGTAACTTAAGTTAGCATTACTGGCAGGCTTCAGCTCTGTTCCTTTTTGGCATTTTAGATTCATGCTTCTTGCTTTCACTTACGTTTCCTGATCCATATAGCCTTATGTCATACTCCTAACCTTTGTCAGCCATGAGTAACCTTGTAGTTGTATTGTGACATGAACTGCACTCATCCTGTTACTTTGGAGCATCAGTTAATACATTATTTTCTGGTCTGAGATCTAGTTATTACGTTCTGGGACAGGGAACAACCGTCACAGAATCTTAGTGCACCTGTCTGCTAAAGGCTGATAGAGTAACTAAAGCCCATCTCTGCTTCAATTTCCTGGCAGGGACCATATGAAAAGCAGCTGATGTTAGTTTGCCTTGAGCTTCCAACATTGCTCCGGGTCTTACTGACTATACCTGGTTTTGAAGGCATTTTTTACGCGTTAGTCTTCTTTAGACAGGCTGTAGTTCTGCATTAGGACGCTGCCATTAATTTTATTCTCAGTGGCTCCTCAGCCTCTTTGAACCCTTCTTCCACCAATCTGGCAATTTAATCTTCATATCTTGGGTTTCAGGCAACTCAGTGCAGTTTTCTAGTTTGTCCTCCCAACTTGCAACTGGTCTTTAATCTGCCCTTACTTATACCTGACTTTTTAATATACAAACCCTGTATTTAAATATAGGGTAAGGATTAACATGTACAATAGATAATAGACTTTTCAACTCTGTGATAACTGACAAATATGACTACTTGAAAGTGAAGGCACAATCTTAAACTGAGCATTCAATTTTGATTCCATAGGTCAATTTTGGGAAAATGATCAATTCAAGTGAACAAGCATGCAATTTATACTTTTAACATTAATAATTTTTAACTTAAGTGCTTTGAATGGAACCTGTGCATGCTGGAAGATTTCTGTTTTCCTCTTTATAGTTAGAAACTTGCAAGGGAGCTGCAGGTTACTGTCTTGTGATTTCCGTTTGGCCTTCAGTGATGAAGATTAGAGCTGTCCTCTGTTGAAAGAAACACATTAGAGGTGGAATGATCCTACAGCTGAACTCTGGAACTGCTTAGATTTCAGAAAAATTATTTCCAAAGTCTCTTAGAGTTTGAGTAACTTTTTCGGGTGAAGTTTGTCTTTAATTCTTGTGACACCCTTTTATGGAACACTGATACCACAATAGAAAAAGCCAAGATCAGTATTTTACTTTATGAAGGATGGCCATATGTTATGGTATAATATTTATCAAGAATTTGTTTTATCTGAGAAAGAGCTATACCTATCATGGGGCTGTGGTTGCAGGAGCAGGAATTAGAGAACTCATCTCTGGTTTTAGCCTTTCTGTTATTTTCCATGGGTGACAGGTGCCTTCTTAAAAAGGCACTTTTTTTTTTGTTTTGGTTTTGTTTCTGAAGAACAGTAATCCTCATGCCTTACTGCCAATGTGCTGATAGCCAAAGCACTTATTTTCACAACCAAAATTACTAGTAATTACAGGTTCTTTTAATGAATGGTTATTGCTGTTGCCCTAAAAATTTGCAGCAGCCTCTGAGTCTTTCTTGAAAGTCAAGAACTTCTTGTTATTGGACAAACTCTTTGAATGGGTTTAAAAACCAGACAAACAAACAAACAACCCAGCCAGTTTTAAGTGGGAGACCAGTTCAAAATTACTTGAACATGTTGCATATTAGTATGTTCAGCTAGCAGCAACAAATTTCACTGTATAAGTATTCCTTTTCACATAATAAATGTCACAGAAATTGTTGTTTGCTCGTATCTATATGAGCTTGCTGCAATCCTAAGTCATATTCTCCAGAAGCAGACATCACTGAATTATTTCAGTATTACCCTGGAAGTCATGTGTATGAACTTGGAGTCAGAAGATTTGAGCAGTGCTGAAAAATAAATAAAGCTACATCTTAATTTTTTCAACATGTTTGGTTTGCAAACTATTTCTGAAAGATAAAAGCAGTACAGTAACATACTGCAGAGATTTATCTTCCTCAACTACCTCATTACAGTTCTGTTTGGCTGACTTGAAAATACTATTTAGCAAATGCTTTGTTGGCCAGGAAATCTTGAAAATGAATCAAAAGTTGTTTTTTTAAAACATTTTAAAAATACTGTGGTCATTTCGTGTCCATTTTTCCTGAACTGATGTACACAGAAATTATAACTGTATCTTCCCGCTATATAAGTTAAAAATGGAACCTGTTTCATGAATGAATTTATGAAATGTTATTATGCTTCAGTGGATAAAATAGTTAAAGGTGGGGTTTTTTTTGTTTTTTTTTTTTTTTTTTACGTTGGTCCATAGGAATTGTAATAATATGCTGCACACTTTTTATTTGTTTACTAGTAGAATCTACTTTAAGGATTTTATATTTAATCTAAAAATAAGTTGTCATGAATAGAAAATGTCACCTGTTTTATCATGCATGGGAATTGGAATCCAGCTAGTTCATTATTTTTGACAAGATTTAATTTTAAAGCTCTATGATAGCCTCTTTCTTTGGTGAAAGCACGCTAAATATTATTCTTCAAGATTTATGTAAAAAACAGAAAATGTAGTTAAGGCACTTGAAATCATAGATTTCATTCAGTGGTTAATAAATTAACTAATAAACTAATTGACTTTGGGGTTTATAGAGTTATGTGTACTTTTGGCAGAACAAAGGATCCTTTAGGAATGTAATCAATAATCCTTAAAAAAGAATTTAGATCTTTTAGAAGACAGCACACCTCCATGAAGAAGGTGTCTAAAAACTTTTATAAGGCTAAATTCTAAAATCTGTACCTTGCTTGTGAAATGTAATTTTTATTCCCTGATCAACTCTGGGCAAAAGGTTATCTTTTTGTAACCTTAATGTTGGAAACTAAAGTGATTGTTTGGAAGAACCTTGCAAATTCTCGAATTAATTCTTTTAGATGATTGTAAGTAAACTAAATGTAATTCTATAAAAATTGCTGTGAGTTTATAACTTCTACATTTACTCCTCAGACAAACTTTTTACCTTTATAGTCCCTGTCTATTATTCCCAGAGTGGGATCGTGTATTAGCAATCAGATGGCTTATTACATCGTTGTACTCGTAACTAGTTATCATGCATGAACTTTTGTTTCATGCCTCACAACCTCTGAAATACCCATACAGAGGCAGTATTTTCTAGCCAGCCCCTCATGGCACTTGGATGTTATTTAATGCTTTGTTGAATAAACAGATATTTTAAACTATATTTATTTTTCATATGACATTGTATGAACTGCAAGAGAATTTTCAGCTTCAGAATCTAAAATGGTGATTCCCAAACTTTACTGGGTTTGGCTACCAGTTGTTTAAGGTTTGCAACTACAAGTACAAGTTTAGGCCATTTATTTTTCTGTAAAGGTCTATATTCCCCTTCTCTCTCCACCTTCTTTCCCTGTTTCAGATCCTTTTTGCTAGTACTTGGAAAGATTAATTAAAATTTGAAAAGGAAAAACTCTGAAAATAATTGAGATTGCATAAAATAACCTTTGGTGTTTTGCTAATTGTACTGTTAATTTGAAGCTTACATTTTTGAGTGACTGTTCATGTTTTTGCATATATTCAAAATGTTAACCATGTGAAAATAAATGATGGGTTGATATGGTATTAGTAATATAGGATAAAGAGGTTTTAGAGAGATGTCAAGCTGAGTATTAAGGAAAACTAAATGTTATGATTAAATGTGACATTTGAATATATTTAGATGAAGGCATTATTAAGACAGTCAAATAACCTCAATTCTGCTCTTTTTTAGTACTATTCACTACTTCCATAATTACAGTTGTGGTATTTCAGTATTTCTACAGCTTAGATTAAAATGATGATTTTTTTTAAAGTCTTTGTTTCCTTTTCTAACTCTTACCTATTTTGGCAAATATTTCCTGTAAGATATTTTATTACTTCTCTATATCTAATGTAGCGATTCTTTTGAGGCTCACAGCCTTGTTTTGCTCCAACAAGCTCCTGTTTTTTCCTTTAGAACAAAAATACATACCAAGGCTTTATAAGAATATTTTTTTTTCATTAATGAAGTTTTCCATAACAGAGAATTTATTTTAAGTTATAATGCCTGTCATAAATATATATTTTAGGAGCATCATTCATTAAAGCATTAATGAAGGATGTATTTTGTTGTATAAACAGTTTGTATTCTAATGCAGGTTATGGTTATCAGTTTATAAAAATAGTTTATAGACATTAGTTCAGAATTAGATGGTGGAATTAGTTTATAGAGATTTCTTTTCAAACTTCCTTTGAATCTTAAGTAATTTTACAGAAAGTAAAAAAGATGCAGAAAGTATCTTGGTTAATCTAAAAGTTTTAACAAGTTTCATGAGAAAGTAAAGTCGTGTTTTAAACATTTATATCAAATTTTAAATGCTTAATTGAGTCTCCTCTAGATTATTCCTAGAATAGTTTAATTTATAAGAAAACAATATAGGAAATTTTAAAGTAGACAGTCTACTGCTTGCAGGATTGTAGAAGATATTGCAGAGAAATACTGAATTTTTAATCTGTGAGATTTCAAAACATTTGACCTGAGTCCTTAAATATTTGTGAATAAAGTATGCGCCAGTTTTTAATTAGTATTACTTCACACTGTGAAGAAGATTTAAAAGCAGTAGGATAATATTAGTCAGCAATTGTAAGAAAATGCGAGGCGGTATTAATGTATGTTTGGCCAGCTGTCTGCATCTTAAATATTTTGGCGTCCTCACAATAAAAACATGTCCCTGGTGGTATAGAAGCTAAAAGTTAAGCAAAGTAGCTGTTGCTGAAGTGTCATGTTACGGAAGGTATTTTGCGTGATAAATGGTGTTAGTGAAATAAAATACTATAATAGAACCTTCTTAACTACCCTGATAACAAAATAATATAATTAAGGATTTGACAGGAAATATCAGAAATAAGACTAACTGTATTACCTTATGTTGCGTCTAATCCCCTTGCTTTCATGTATAGTCTATAATACAGTCTATATGTATGTAGTGTTTCCATGGAAACTATTTCTCATTCATTTTATAGGAAGGGCAAAGTTCAAAGAGTGTTAATTAGTTTGGTCTTTTTCTTTTCATGTCTCTGTGCATGACTCTATTCCTCATTCATTAGTAAGTATTAAGTCACGCTCTAAAGTGAGAATTCTTATTTTGCCCTACCTTTTCTCTATAACAATTATCTTTATGGTACCCAAAACTTCACTATCCTTAATTAAGTTGTTTTTATAGTTGTCCTGGTTCCGGCAGGGATGGGGTTAATTTCCCCAGGGATGTGGCGGGGGACACAGGTATTCATGCCATGTGAGCCATGCCCGGGCTATAGGGGGCAGCTGGCCAGGGGAAGGGGAGGAAGTCGCTGCTCTGAGCGAGCTGGGGCGGTCCAGGTCCGGTCGGTGAGCAGTGGGAGCGTAATCGCGTTTGTATATTCCTTTATCGGTGTTACTGTTTTTCCCTTTCCTTTGCTGTTCTGTTAAGCTGCCTTTATCTCAACCCACTAGTTTTGCCTTTTTCCCCACGGCTGGGGGGGTTGAGTGAGCGGCCGCGTGGTTCTTTGTTGCCGGCTGAGGCCAAACCATGACAATAGTATCATGGAAGGTGATATTCCCATTTTCATGCTTACTGCCATAGTAAGTGAGAAAGGATGAGTGGTGGGATTTTAGGTCTGAAACATCCACGAATGCTAAATATTTCACCTGGAACAGTGAATATTTACAAGGGGGCATCAGTATGTAAACTCAGTATGTTGAAGCACAGCTCATTTGGCTTCAGTTGCAGGAAGAAGCTCTGAGCATTTTGGCACATGAGATCCCATAGTCTAATTCAAATTTGCCTTGTTTTGTTTGTGGAAAGATCTCAGTGTTAGTGTCTGACATCTCAAATGTTTTTACTTGTAGATTCTGTAAGGAACTTCCGTCTGTTTCTTCCGCTGCATTGCAGAAGTAAAAGAAAGTATAGTAACAAAAAATTCAATACTTGCTGCAGTACAGAAACTGTTTTAAACTGCTTGTGTGGTAACTAAGGTAACCAGTTCTTCCAAGAAATTGAATTTGTATTTATCAGTTTGCAGTATGAAGTTTCATGTGTGTATATTTTTTAATGGAATTTTTCAAATTAGTTTCTAAAAGTAGGCTAATGAAGAGACTTGAGCTTTTTCAGTGCTTGATGTGGGTGATGTGACATACATATACCAGTCATTGATGAGTCATTTGACTTGAAAAAAATTAACCCAGCATTGGAATAGAAACAGTCATTGAACTACTTAATACTCCTTGATCTTTGTTTTGAAGTTTTGCTTTGATGTATATTCAGGCCTGTGAGATACGTTGCCAGCTTATGTTTGGACTAGCTGCTCCTGTAATTTGCATCACACATTGAATCCTAGACATATTTAGTGTGGGAAGGGGGTCCTCTTGTACAACCTCTTGCTCATAGAAGGTCCAGTTAGATCAGACTCTGCAGGTCTTGCCTCATCAAGTTTCAAATATTTCTAAGGACTGAAATTCTGCAATCTTCCAGTATTTGAGTACTTTCATGGTATATTTTTTTTTTTCCTTATACCTAGTCAGAATTTCCTGTGTTGCATTTTACATCTGTAGTCCCTTGTCTTAGCTCAGTGAACCTCTGAGAAGAGTCTGGCAGTGTCTTCTCTATCTCCTCCCTTTAGTACGGTAATAAGATCTTTCCCTGTCTTCTGTCTTAAGGGTGGGGAAAACAGTTCTCGTTCTTTGCTCAGTCATCGTGCACTCTGGGCAAGTAACAACACCGTACTTGCTCCAGTATATCAATGTTTTCTTTGCACTGGGGAGCCCAGTGCTGCACCCAGTACTCAAGGCGTGGTCTCAGAAGTGCTGAGTCTGGGGGAATAAGCCATCTTCTCCTTAATGTACCTCTGCTGGAGAAGTCTATGAAAGTTATCTGACATACCTTTTTATATGATTAAAAATATTGCTGTCCTTTCATGCACAACAAAAACGTACTGTAGATAATTTTTTTTATTATTATTTTGCTGCTTTGTTGTGCTTTTTATTAGATGTTTCTTCTTTTTTCTTTCTGGAAAATATGATGTACTTAGAAAGGTAAAAGTAATCATTTGGTGGTAGGAAAGATCATTGGAAAGGTGAGCGTAGTACAGTTCATTGCTAAATCCACAGCCCAGGATAGTTCAACTTGTAACTGATTTAAATTGGATTACTGGAATAGTCGTCCAGCAAGCTCAGACATTTTTGTGAGTCTGTGTTTTGAGAGACTACTAGTAGCAGTATACTACTACTAGGTTGAGGATGACTGCTTTAGGAATATTATAATTTTTGGGTAAGGTAGGAGAATCTTATAAATGGGACCAGCATCATAAGAAAAGAAAATATACGAATGAAGTATACCCAATACTACTATGCAGCTGAAAGGAAATGTAGTATTTAAAATTAAAATGATATGATTTTTAGGAAGTTTGCTTTAAAAGATTGTACGCCCTCTGTATTATCTCTAAAACAAAAGCTGAAATGTATACATTTACCATTTTCACATTAAGGTAATGATATACTAAGAATTATATTTAATGTTCAAATAAGTTTGGGGTTTGTATGTAAGGTATTTAGAGTTGCTATTTTAGGATAAAATTGCTTGTGCACACTAAATGCTTGGTTTCCCATTAAAATAATTCAGTTCTTTGGACATATCTGATTTGGACTTGGGATAACTCTGCCATTCCAGAAGTTTTCTTTCTCCCGCATACTCGTGATGTTCCTCATGCTTAAACATGGTTCCCTCGCCACCCTTTCACAGAAATTTTTTGAACTCTAGATTAGATTTTTAGATGATAGATGGGTTTTTAGATCATTGATAGTAATATTTATCCTTTATTTTCAAGAATGTATTGGTTTTATTCTTTGTAGCATGCTATTATAACTATTTTAGTAGTTTACTACGTATACACAACATGCAATGAGGATCTCGTGGACAAAGTCTGTGCAAGGGTTTATCTGCTGCAAGTACTTTGGACATTGTCTGAGGCAACTGAAATGTTACAAGATTTTTGCCATTTATTGCCTGAGATTTTTTATGAGAGTTTAATGACTAGATGTTAAAATTCTACAGACCTACAGTGCATGGATTTAGCTAACTTAGTAGATAAGTGATCAGGCTTTACCTGCAATTGTGTAAGAAAATACAAATTATAAGTTAATGATTTTCAGCATATGGACAGTATTTCTAGTTAATTGTTATTTGTGTATTTTTTTAAGGTCTATAATAAATCAAGGGCTCAATGCATTTGGATGTCAAACACAAATAGTAATCTAAATAGTAATAAAGTAGTCTAAATCCAAGTTTATACCACTCTGACTTGGCCTAATTTGCATCAGGTCTTCAAATACCTGTCTAGTTTGTGCTCTTTTAGATTAAAAAAAAAAAAAAAAAAAAAAGTGATTTCCGGAGTGTAGCATCTCAGTTCTTGAATACTTCATCTTAGACAAATAGCGGAAGAGCAATAATGATCTAATTTATTCAGAATTCTGTTTATTTGTGAACCTTATGCTTTTATTTACTAAGGTGACACCCTTCACAAATTCATCCCTGATTTCTGATATTTATTCCTTCTATTATGTAGAAAACTATTTTGGTTTTGTTAATGATATTTTTACTCCTTTTTTAAATTTAAGCTTACAGAAATACGTTGGTTTTGTCACAGTATTTTGTGCCTGGTTTTGAAATTCATAATGCATTTTAGTTGCTTTCCTACTACAGATTTCTCCACATCTTCCAGTGCTTTGGCATGACTTCTTGATGTTTTGTTTGTATGGTTAATTATATTTCATGGGTTGTAACTACTGAGCATTGTGTCCACTGTCCATCTTGCAGTCTGTAAAAGGTGGAGATTTGTGGGATTTTCTTGTTGCGTTTTCTTCTGTGGATTTTTTTTTTTTAATTACCGTGATGTTTAGCTTGATTAGAACTTCAGATCAGTCTCTGAGGGAGAAAGTATACATTATATTGATTAGTCATGAAAAGTATTGTTTGCATACAGCTTTCATGGTCCCTTTTGGTGTTTTTGTTATCCCTGTGTACAAGAATGCTGCAGTTACAATAACCTTTTTTTTTTTTTTTTTTTTTTTGTCTAGGTGTATGTCCTCCTTTTCATAAAAGGCAGGGAAAAAAAATAGAAAAGGAGAATAAACAAATTCTAATTTATCCACAGTTATGATACTGGCCAATGATTTTTTTTCTTATTCCAAAGTTATAAATTATATTGCATTTTACACTAATCTTTACAGAATTTATATATATATATTTCTAATAATTCGTAGTTATATAGAATTGCTGTAGGTAATACTATTGAAGGAATTTTTCTTCTGATTCATGAGACATCTTCTAAGGTCTCAAATGTGGAACTAATGAAAAATGCTACATTAAAGGAATGAAATATGGAGTCATGCTTGAATTGGAAGGTTTTTTGACTGTCTAAATACCTGAGAAAATTTACCTAAAAGGGGGAGATAATTTACTGTAATCTTGAAAAGAAAAAAGTGCAATTTAAATGCAAAACATACAGGCAAAAACCCAGTGTTTAGCAATATTACTGAGACTTGGCAGTACTGCTTCCCATTTAATTAGAGTGACAAGGCAAAATATTAATGTAAGTAGCTTTCTACAAAAAAAAAATGTACATTACTTGAAGCTAAGTTAATTTTTCTTGAAGAAACAGTATTAGCTGAGAAATAACTGGGTTAAAAAGACTTTTATGGATGAGTTGTTGAAATCTAGATAAAATACATGTGGAATGAATATATGTGGAATCTGTGTATTAGTATCTATATAGCATATAAAATATATACAGGTAACAGTGCAATATAGATAATAATCAGGTAAAAATTGTAAAAACTATAGGCATTTTTTTTTCCTTTATGAAAGATTATAAACTCTGGGGTGTGTGAATACTATAATAGAGCTGCTGTTAGCTTAACACAAAGTCTGTGACCTGTTCTTATAAGGGCAGCCCTGTATTTTGCTGGGTTATAAAAATCTCATATATTTTCTCTGTGTTTTCTCTAATAAAGGAATAGTTATGTTTCCAATTAAGGGCTGAATGATATTTCTGTCAATATGTGTCCTTTTCAGTTGAGATATTTTAAACTTGTATTATTTTTCTGTAAACTTATGATGAAAAGACAGAACTTTCATCACAGAAATAGCACTGCCTTACATACAAATGCCAAAAGTTAAAGTAGGAACAGAGTGTGAACTAGAAATGCATTTCAAATTAGATAGTCAAAAAGTCCAAAATACATTATAGAGAGTCAAAACTGAAGGAGGTTTGGGAAGATATTCCTAACTGCACTTTACCTCAAAAATTGTGTTTGCCTAGAAGGTTATTGAGAAATATTTATAGGAGCTTTGAGAAACTGGTAACAATGGACGAGGAGAAAGCTGAGGTACTCAACAACATTTTGCCTCAATCTTCACTGGCAAACTCTCTCCCCACACCTCTCAAGCAGATGAACCACAAGGCAGGGACTGGGGGAGCAAAGTCGCTCCCACTGTAAGAGAAGATCAGGTTCGTGACCACCTGAGGAACCTGAACATACAGCAGTCTATGGGACCTGACAAGATGCATCCCAGAGTCCTGTGGGAATTGGCTGATGAAGTCGCCAAGCCAATCTCTGTGATATTTGAAAAGTCACGGCAGTCAGATGAAGTCACTGGTGACTGAAAATAGGGAAACCTCACACCCATTTTAAAAAAGGGTAGAAAGAAGGGAACTACTGGGAACTACTGACCTGTCAGTCTCACTTCTGTGCCTGGCAAGATCATGGAACCAGATCCTCTGGTTCTATGGATCACATACTGGATTATTTTTAATCACAACCATGTAAACAAAATGGAAACTATTCTAAAGGACATGGACAGGCTTTGTCAGTTTTAGATAATACAAATATGTAATTTTTTAATGCTTGTACTTGAAATCTGAAGCTGACATAGATCAGTGAGAAGATGGTATTGGTATGCTGTTCCTTCTATTGTGTTTTTTTTGTTTTATTTTGGTTTTGTTTAAAGACATGGAGTGGGAAAGGAGAAATAGGTTCTATTTTCTGCTTTGATTTGACTGGAATATTAGCTGGTTCCCAACAACAAGCTTATGTTGGATTTTTTTTCCTCCTTTAGTCATACCCTGTACCATTTCCTCTAAAGTGACTATTGCTGAGATTGAGAAAGTTACCCATATCGGTCATAAAAGGCCTCCCAAGCGGTAACAGGAGGAGGAAAGATTGAGCACAGCCTTGACTCCACTGCTCAACACTTCATCTTTCTGCTTAGTAAAACATGAACTGAATAGAAGAGCAAAGATCCTGCAGTAATTTAGAAATAGAGCATTGGTTGAATTCCTTGCCAAATATTCCAAACCTTTAGCTTTTATGTAATTCCCTGTGATTGATATTAGATCCTTTTGTGCATTATCTGCCAGTTGGAATGAAGTCTGGCATACCAAAAGTGGCAGTTTTGACATTAATGCAACTTCAGAGAAATTAGATTTTCTGTAAAGCTTTAGCAGCACTGAAGATAAATACAAAGGGTAATAAGTAGTGTAATGATCTTTGAATCTGCAGCTTCATCCTATCCAGTATCCCAGAAGGCTAATGTAATTTCACTGGAAAAGGTACTAAGATGTATCACTTATCTTTCTCTTCCATGCCTATACTATCAACTCAGATGTAATATATTAACATTTGAATGAAAAAAAATTGTCAATCAAGAAGTAGATAGAGGCATACATTTGAAGGCAGAGAGAAAGGAAGGGAAGTGGAAATACAAGCATGTTGATGCAGAGTTTTGTTACGAATTCTGACATGTATTTAATGTATTAAAATCTCTGCTTTGAAGTATAAATAAAAAGCACATATTCTGTCACTGATGTTATCATATTGATTTTGATAGCCTTTTATTTATGCGGTGTTAATGTGAAGACTTTTCTGTAAAGTAATTGTGGAATTCTGAGTTAACCAAGGTATTTCAATAGAAAGTGTAAAAGGAAAAAAGCCTCAGTGGTTTTAAAAGCTGTGAATAGATTACAACACAGGTACGAATAAATTGAAATGTAAATTTTTACTGTAACAGCTATATGTTCAAAGTAGCATCAGTTCTTTTCATTCTCTTTATGCCACCAACTTTACTGGCTATGCTTAGGTTTTTAAAGAAATCCGTAGAGATTCTAATTGGCTTAAATATCATAATTAACAAAATTTCCTCATTATATTTTCTGTTAATATGAGGTTGGAACAGGAGTGAATACATTTCAGGCAAAAGAATCTTTAATACCCCATCTAGGCAGTCTTACATAACAGAAAGTCCAATATCAATGTGCAGAAATACCTGTCTTTTCAACCACATCTCTGTTCCGGAATCTGTTTCTGTGGTTTCACAGTTATTGTTATTCATATTCAGTGTTTCTTTAACTCTCTTGTCACTTTATGATTCTTACACACACCTGCCCACCCCCACACCTCCCCCAAGTGGCCAAGAAAAGCAAAATCCTTATCTCTGTCCCTAATAGTAGAAATCATAACAGCATAATCTTACTGCTTTTTTTCTTGAGTATTGTTTATAGATTTCCGTTTCAAATTGTGTTCTGTACTGTTTGAACTTTCAGTCTTCCAGTGAGCACTGGGTGAATGAAACCCAAAAAGTACTGCTTGTTTTGAGGTTGCAAAGTTCATAAAGCCCTGAAGGTTTCTTTGGCATAAATTCTACCTTAAGTCCATGATTTTATATGAGCTGTAGGAAACAAGTAAATTCTAGGAAAACGTTAGCTTCAATTTGGGCTGTGAAGTTCTGCCCACCTATATCCTAAAACTTAATTTCTCAATAGAACTAATTTTGAGAAAGCACTGAGAATCTGTAGCTTCTTGGTGAAGTTTTCTTCTGATCTAATGTCTTTCTTCTGATCTAAAGTCTTTCATCTGATCTAATGAAAATACACCAATAAAAGAAGTTTTTAAATTGTGAAAAAAAAAATAAAGATCATCACTTGGAAGAAGATAACTGGATTAATTCAGTTCTGCTTATTAAGCAGATTTTTAGTTCTATTTTAATATGAAGCTAGGAAAAAAGATCGACTGTTTTGATTTACAAACTGTAAACAGTTAGTTTTCTGGTGGTGAAATGGGAGTTCTGCCATAAACATTATTTTTTCATTTATGGAATTATGTATACTGAAGCCTAATTTAGCTGTAAGACTATTATTATTATTATTATTATTATTATTATTGTTATTATTATTATTTTTATTCTTTGTAGACTCTTTGGAAGCTAAAGAAAGATCAAAGAGGTCTATGTCAGTATTTAGAGTAAGCAAGCAATTAATTAAGCCTAGTTGCTTTGATGTGTGTAAAATACAATCAGAGCTTATAGGCTGTGACATTTTAAGTCAGATTGTATTTTCGGAATAAGAAATATTCAGAATCTTTCAGAATAAGATCTATGAATTGTAGAAAATGAGATCAATGAGAAACTGCAATGGTTTCTGTTGTCTTTGGTTTAGGCTACCTAACTCTTGGAAATCAATGAATCTACTCCAGTTGCATTTCTGAGTAATTGAAAGCTATATCTGGACTTAGATCTACATAAATTTTGCATAAATGTAAACCTTTAACTTAGGAATTTTCCAGTTATGATGATTAATGAATTGCAAAAATGCCTTCAGGGAAATGATGTCCTACATTACTAGAGAGTCAGACATGTCATCTATTTAGCTTAAAGCACCACCTGTCTTGAGAGGCAAGACTCTTACTTTTCAAGTACTATTCTATGTGTCTAAGACCCTTGAACTGAATATCTAGTAACTATAACAGAGTGAGGCTGTTAATTGATTTTTGAAATTCTAGTTTCAGTAAAATTAAAATGAATTTTGTACATGCAAATCTGTGAAACTTCAACTTTTTGAAGCAATCAGGACGCTGACTCTTATTTCTCGTAGTAATTATAGTAGTGTTTTTCATCACTCCATGAACATGGAGTTCATAATTTTCTTTGATTTATTTTCATACATGTACAGTCCTATAAATAATAGAGAATATATATATATATAAATCTTCTAAAGAAGTTGCTTTCTTTAGTAGCCGATTTGGCCTAAACCACGACATCCCCTTACTATATTTTTGTTGTGTTTCTAGATTGATAGGTCTGTATTTACTTATTCTTATAATTACACAAATGCCCTTGTTATTTGTAAATTATTTGGTTTAAAATGTTTGTTTAGCATGTGTTACAGAATGGCTGAAGCCCATTGGATTGCTTGGGAATGTGTCAATTTAAATAAACATCTTTCAAGTCAGACCAATAGAAGGTAATGAGATGATCTGCCCTACCTTAAGAAATATTCTCCGCCCTGAATTCATTGATGTCTTTCCCAGCACGCAGTTTCAAGACAATGAATTTTAGAAATGTTACAAGTTATTCAATAAAACATAGTGTTGAACCTGAGAGAATCATTTTTATCCTAGATATGCTTCTTAAAGACCAACTAGTCAGCTCTAGTTTATATATTTCAAAAAGCAGAGCATTCTATCTGGTATGGAAACTGTCTAAGTGAATAGTTTGTGAACTGGTAGATTTTAATTTATCTGTTTTTTTAAAAACATAATTTTCATTTCAAATTCATATCCTAATAAATATATTTGCAAATTAATCCCAATTTGGAAATAAAGATACTCATTACACCAGCCATATACTAGGTTTATTGTTTTTAAAAAGTTTGGTCCTAGCAATTATTTTTCCAATTCAGTGCTCTTGGAAGCATTTAGCCATTTGTTTCCTAACATAGGAGAGTGTTTTTGAACTATTTGTTAGATGGATTATACCTGTAGTTGGTAAGCTCAGAATATTTAAGAATGCAGAAGAAAGGAGCCGTAATGCTGTGTTTGTACATGTCATTATCCAAAGAGCTGTTGTGCTAGACTCTCCTACCTATTTTTGTGGGTGTACTACAAAGATAAACTATTTTTAATCTATTGATGACTGAGTGAATGAAAAGAAGTATTTCAGCATATTCTACGCATTATTGAAAGTTGACCATGTAAATTGACTTTAATCAATATAATAATTCAGACAAAGACGCAATCATCATAATAGTCATGCAAACAATAATAATTATCTAGATGATATTTCTTTTACTGAGTTGTTTACTATATTATTATAATGTGAGATGGAAGGTTTGGTATCCATCTTACTGCTTTTTCACTGGACAGTCAGGAGTTTCATTGGGCAGGGACCATGTCCAAGCACTGGTTTTGACTGTATGTTCTGTGAAGTTAGAATTTGCAACTGTTCATTTTAGCTACTTGGAATATTTTAAAAGGTGTGGGTTTGTTAACCCTAGTGTAACTTATTGATAGCTACGAATCTTTGATTATCTCTGTACAGAAGCTTTGTTTGTATGTTTTCATGTTGGTGTTCTGAAGATAAGACAGATACTGTGACTTTCCTTAGATGTGAGGGTCAGAAGCCAAAATATTCTTCCTGCCATTCAGTTAGACTGTTTTGTTGGCTACAACATAAACCCTGGCTCTCAAGCAAGACCTTCTTCATGAACTGCCATAATATTCAGAGAGGGGCTTGTTGGTTCTGTCTTAATTCATTGTAGTTGAAACCAAATATGCAACTATAAAATTACCAAAAGAAATTATTCCGTTCTTAGAACTTCAGCACTTAGGAATTACCAAGTTGCCTTTAACTACCAGTGTTAATGTCACTTCTCTGCATATGAAAGCAATGACTTAACACTGCTGCTTTGAATTTTTTGCTTTTGGGACTCTGAAACCCCTCGAGCTTTCTGCAGACTGTTAAACTATAGTATTTCTCTAAAGATGTTTTGCATCTTTTCATGGAATATGAAATGTGTATCTAGTACACGTTCTCTAGAGTAGTTACCTCTCTGTTTTGGCATAGGATACTGTTGTCTGTCACTGATGAATGACAGTTTATGTAGGATCTCCTTTTCATAGCAGTTGTAAAATATGTCTGTCATTGAATTTATATAGGCAAAAAAAATCAGGGAAATGGGAAGTCAATGTCAGGTCATGTAACAAAGAAATGATTGCAAAATGTGAAGATTTTTCTTTCTGTTAATTCTCTTTTGATAAATGATATATGCTACCAAGTACTTTAAGGATAAGATTTCATTTGACTGGTTCTCTTTCCTTCTGAGAGAGACTTAGAAACTATATGAAATAGGTATTTAAATTGCAGGTACTCAATACACCTTGGTTGTACATACAGTCACTTGCATTCTGTTTGTTTTTAATTGCTTGGTTTGTTTTTTCTTTGTGGTCTAAGGAGCATTGTAGAATGGGGGCTATCAGATTGCTTAAGGTATCAGCTGAAATTTTAGTAATTTCTGAACGTAAGTATGGGTGGCCAGATTTCTGGGCTTTGCATGCCACAGTTCTTTTTTCTGATTTTGCACAAGGTATGTATTTGCTCCCTTTCTTCTAGATTTATTGCCATGGGCAAACTTAAAAGTTTCTCCTATTGCTTTGAAAGGGTTGTATTACAATTTGGAAGTCTAATTTTGTGATTAAATCATTGAGGAACCAAAATAAAGACTTCAGTTGAAGAAACTTAGGTGCATCTGGGAGTTTGTGAAGATGCTGTTAAGTTCTCCTTTTTCATTGTATGTTTTTCTCATGTTGCTGGTTTGCCTACAATATTTATAGCAAAATCGTTATTAATCTTAGGATAATCCAATTAAGCCTTTTTTTAGTACTGGCTGGTATCCTGGAAAGGACCAATAAGGACAGAATGCACTTCGTCTGCTCTTTAAAAATGCTGCATAAAAAAAGACCTGTGGACATTTTGAACCATCTATCACTTAGTAGGCAGGTGGAACCACTGAGTAAGAATGTAAAACAATTAAAGGGAAGAAAAAAAGCCATCCTAATGTTCCTGAACATTTTGTGCTTATTTTCAAGTCTCCATTTGTCTTTTTTTTCCCCTTAAAGGCATTTCTTGATTTTTTTTTCCTTCTTCCTGCTACCTTTCTTAATCATGTGTTAACTGCTGAGCAAATTCTGAAATAATCTTTGTAAATACAAGAGCAACTCTGACCAGTAGACACTGATGATTCTACAGAGAACCTACACAATTGTGCTGCAGAAATTATTTTCATACTATATCTAAAAAAAAAAAAACCCAACCCAGAATAAAATTCTCGGCTCTATTAGCTTCTAACCCCTCTTCTCTCACTTCTTTCTTAGTCTTGAAGCTACAGAAAGATAGTCCTCCTTCATTAACATTACAGTCCTTCTTAATCTTTTTAAACCTAGTCTTTCCAGGCTCTTCCTCTAATCAGTGAAAAATGGATCCTCCATAGTGTTCAAGGTAAACATCTATTCTGCATCACCTACTATTTGCAATCCATGAAGGGACTCACCCAGTGGATGCCAAACTGCAATTAGGGTGATCCCCTTGTCTCCCTGCAACAGATCCGTCTTCAACTTTTCCTAGCGTATTTTACACCTGAAAACATGCTGTGGTATTTCTGGCAAATTAAAATGGTCCTTTTTAGTGCTAAAAATCGTATAGAAGGAATGTGATGGGGTGGGTAAAATCTGTTGACAATATCCAATGAGCCAGCAATGTGCCCTTGCCGCCAAAAAGGCCAATGGAATCCTGGGCTGCATAGGGAAGAGTGTGGCCAGTAGGGCAAGGGAGGTCATTCTCCCGCTCTACTTGGCCCTGGTGAGACCACAACTGGAATACTGTGTCCAGTTTTGGACTCCCCAGTTCAAGAGGGACAGGGAACTGCTGGAGAGAGTCCAGCGAAGGGCAACCAAGATGATTGAGGGATTGGAGCATCTCCCTTACGAGGAAAGGCTGAGAGCGTTGGGACTCTTTAGCCTGGAGAAGAGAAGGCTGAGGGGAGACCTTATTATTGCTTACAAATATCTAACGGTTAGGTTGGAGGAGGATGGAGCCACACTCTTCTCAGTGGGTTCCAGTGACAGGGCGAGGGGCAATGGGCACAAGTTGGAACATAGGAAGTTCCGTTCCAACACACGGAAAAACTTCTTTACAGTTCGGGTGACAGAGCACCGGCACAGGCTGCCCAGGGAGGGGGGGGAGTCCCCTTCTCTGGAGACTTTCAAAACCCGCCTGGATGCAGTCCTGAGTAATGTCTGGGCAATCCTGCTTTAGCAGGGGAGTGGGACTAGATGATCTCTAGACGGCCCTTCCAACTCTGAAAATTCCGTGATTCTGTGACTATGCATAAAATGATGAAATGAAATTGCTGATAAGCAAAAGAGTTTTCAAAATATTCAGCATAGATATGCTGATTCTCCTCAATGTGTTCAGTGGTCCGAAACCTTTTGTGACAAAGGTAATTGAGGAGCTTGCCTGTTTGTAATATAACAAAGCAGCGACTCCCTGAATATATTTAAATAGACTTTCCAGTGGGGGAGGCTTGCTCATTTGGGAGAGACTACGCAGATGAGAATGTTTGTACGAAGACTGTTTTAGTAATGCTTAAAATACTACCAGAAAGTAAGTAGTCTTTCCAGGAGGGAAAAAGTAGTGAATTTAGGCTTACTGCCCTTTCTTAAGAGTTGAATGTGCTAATCATTTGATGGATATACTCAGCTGAGGTAGTAGCACACATGGCCCTCTATAGCAGTAGTGATGATGAAGGGAGCATAAACAGTAAAGTGGTAGGATTCAGACATAAGATGTGCAGTACCTACTCAGATAGGAAATATAATAACAGTGAAATTTGTCCAAAACTGAAATTTTTCTTTAAATTTTCTCCAGCTAAATGTGGGGGCTGAACAGTTAATAAGCCATCAGGAATGCAATCTTTATGGACTGCTAGATATACCTGAGAAGAGGTGAATTCCAGGAAGAGGCTATAGACTATCTGACGCAGCACTTCTTGGGGTTCTGTTCTTTGAACATCTAAGCAGCAGAAAGAATTGTGGACATGTGGTAAGGAATGAGGGTAAGAAAAGAAAACTGTGAAATGAGAAAAAGAAGAGAAAGAGAAAGAGGGAGAAAGAATAAAAGACAGGCAATAATGAAAACTAGGAAGAAAGCCCATGTAAAGAAGAGAACAAAACAGAAGGAAGGAACATAAGGAATTAAGAAAAGCAAGAATGAAAGAAGACTTCACGTACTTATGTGTCTGTATTTTGTTATTACTACAATAAATAGTAACTGCAGTCCTGAAGAGGTTTGTTATTTTTCTAGGAGCTCTAGAACTTTTTAAGAGTCAGTCTTGGCAGTCTGTGCGCTCTTTTGAGACAAAGCTAGAATGAAGAGGTTTTATTTTAAACTTGACCTTCATTTTGTTGACTTGTTCTTTTGCCTTTTTGGTGATGTTCACTTTGTCTAAAAAGCTGGTTGTTTTCTGATTTTTTTTTTGTCTTAATGCAATCAAAGCTTTTAATTTATTTCCACATTTCTTGTATATAATGTTAGTACTGAACTCTGTAGTAGTGTTACAAAAATCTCTATTGACTTAATTTTCCTGTCTCTGTAGGAGTCCAAGTTAAATTATACTTTCTTAAATCCATTTTCCTCTTTCCTTTTCTCCAATAATTAATATCACAATCCTTCTTGTCTCTTTATTTTGTACTTTGTTTTGATTTTTTGTTACACATGTTCTACTACTATAAGAGAAAAATGGAAGGTAAGAGGAAAAAAAAGTCAAACTTTCTTTTAGATGTTCATTTTAATTTGGGTGCTCGCATATAAAGGATGTTTTGAATGTATTCTGGTACTGTAGTAAACAGGAGTCACAGGCAATAGAATAATTTCTGCAATGAACCCAGCACTCTTAAAGATTTCATTAGGTCTAATTAGAACTAATTTATTTAAATTCCCATGAAAATAACTTAATAGGCTGGAAACCATTCTATTGTACTTAGTTAATTACTTTTTAGTAAAAATGAACAATTGGGGGCCTGCAAACAAGAATAGCAAATAAATACATCGGTCACTGCGACTTTCTCAAATCATTAGTTTAAATCTTAGGTTGACTTGTCCACTCATGAATTAGTTCTTTTAGCCTGTTTTGCAGCCGTGTCTGTGCTGTTTCTTCTTAGAAAGTGAGCTCATACACCAGTCATGGTTATCTGTGTTTAGCAAAGCCATACTGATGGTGTTCCTGGGAAGAAGTGGGATCAGATTCTGTAGAGTTTTATTCATTCTTATCTTAGCAAAGTCAGTGAAACTGCTGAACTTGGAACCTGCTGAAGTTAGCCTTACTGTTGGCACAATAACCATGCCCATTGATATGACTTTTCTGGAAAAAAAATTGGAAAACATTTTTTTTTCAACAACATTATCGTGCTAGAGAAAGTTTAATAGGCCTATCAGTGTAACAGTTCCTTGATCATAGGGAGGAGTTGTTTCGTATTTGTTTGAAGTCATCTCCTTTTGTCCAGATGACCCATGGCTCTAATGAAAAATATTTTTTGTAAAGCCTCCGCACAGTATTCCTAAGAACACACCTCTGTTTCTGCTTTCTTTTTATACAAATGAGAGGAAAAGAACCTTGAAAATATCACCAAAAAAGATGCAAATATGAGCAATTTTTTTTTAAGAAACAGAAAAGAAAAAAAAAAAAAAGAGCTAACTTCCTCTCAGGTCACAGTTAGGAGAATCCCTCATGTCTTTAGAGTACAGAAACTTGACATGCAATGTTTGAACTGCATTCAGATTGAGAGAATGATACCATTAGAAGACAAGAAAAATTCAAACTGGCAAATTTGGGGTTAAACTACCTGATAATGCAGCTAAAATTACAATACAGTTTCTTTTGAGCAAAGGGATTGAATAGATGGTGAGAACTAGGACTCTAATTTATGTGGTGCATTCAAATTTGAGACCTATTTTATTAAATATAGTACAGTCTTGAGGATGAGAAAAGGAAGATGGGAATTGTGTCTAAATTACTACGGTCAGATTCTATTGAATTCTGTCTGTCTGTGAATAGGCAATAATATTTTTCAGCTTATGAAATGGGAAAACATGTTAGTTACTTTAGTTCACTTTACATTCCTTAAAATGAAATACGGGAATTGCCCTATATCAGGACAGCAGTAAAACGTGTGCCACGACAGTTTTTTAATGTCAAATTCTATGTCAGGGGCCAAATACTTCAAAAATGGCTGCGATATCCAGCAGTAGATTGTTCAGACAGGCATTTCTTTTATCCTTTTTGCTTCATAAGATTTGAAATAAGAAAGCAAACAGTGAGTTATCCAGGTTTGTAATCTTTCATTGCAGAAAAATGGAGGTTTCCTTGGCCTGTTTGATAGTAATTAAATAGAAAGTTATAACTACACACTTGAGTCTTGTTTTGTTTTTTTTTTCTCATCTGTTGTGATAATATGCAAGATTCCTTAATAAATACTAAGTGATTTTTTTTTTTTGTCTTTTCATTTTCTTCGACAACACATGTTGACATGCATTCATTTGTATAAATTAGTGAGAGTTTTAACCTGTTAGAAATGAGAGGCCACAAGGCCAAGAGATGTCTTCTTTACAAATATGCTTTAAGCTTTTCAGGTCAAAGAGCATTCTTCACTCTCATTTTGAAGATTACACTTCATAAGTAAAAGCAGAATTAGGTAGCATGCCTTCAGGATTCCTACAATTTCCTTTCCTTCTCATTTTTATTCTGTTGATAGAGGGGGATGTGTTTGCTGCCTCTAAAGCTGTCGATTTTGTCTGTGTGTGTATGTGTGTGATTTTTAGCTTTCTGAAGAGAGGTTAGGAATGCCCTTTTTCCAGGCCAGTTGTGGTCTGAGCTCAGAGATTTTTCTTGGAAGGTTTGGATCCTACTTCAACATAGGAAGGAATCACACCCATCTTTCTGGAGTGAATGCTTTAACCATAGTTCTCCTAAAACAAAGGACTTGACCCTTGTTTTGTTTTTGTGCATCACAGGATAAGGTTCTTGCCCCCTGAGGAGTGTTTTAAAATGTGGATCCAGGACAAAGCTCTTCTGGCACCCTAGCAAGAGACAATGTTGAAGAGAGGTGGGGGGATCACTCTAACATTCCCTATCAGTTACTTAGGTTTCTTAGCAGGAGCAAAGTTTTTGTGTCTGTTACATTGTGCTGTCATGCGTATTGGAAGCATGGTAGGCAGGACCTGTGGTACTTTGTAGTACTCTGAATGTGTCTTCTGGTAGCACATTTTCCTGTCAACATCATTCCATAGTGATATATCTGTGCCAAGGACGACAGTTAAATTTATTGACCAGCTATGGCTGTTCTGTAGGACTACACCAGGCAAAGAGAGACAGATGCCGTGAAGAAGTATCAGATGTCATTGCAGGGATTCTGGCGAGAAATGACAGAGAAGTAAAATACCAACTGCTATCTTAGATGTAATAAACTCCCTGTATGAATCAAAGTCCTAAAAGCGGCTGCTCTTTGAATGAGTTTGGTTTGATTTTGATTTGATTTTTTTTGGTTACATGTTAACAATTCCAGTAGTTCATATGTCATATCTTACCACTTGCAATGCTGTTCTGTTTGTAGTCTATTTTTGCTGATACAAGATCTGAAAATAAAGCAACAGACAGGTATTTGCTTTTCCTGCTTTTATGATTTGTGTATCGTAGGCTGGTGGTAGGAGTTCTTTTGGGGTGACAGACACACTCTCTTCGTGCTTCCTACTTGTGCCATTATTCCTCTTTGTGTTATTTTCAGTTGCAGAGAGGCAGAGCATCGTTTTCATGGAGTAACGGCACTTCCCCAGGTCTCAGATTGATTTCATCTCGGCTGTCTTGTCATGTTTCTGAAAATCCCCAGTGTCATCGGTGTCAGTTTTTAACATTGCAGGCATTTTTTTAAGTTTTATGTTGAAGAAAATGTCAGTAGGTGAAAACCATGTGCTTCATTGATGCTGTTCCATAGTGTGAACTGCTAAATACATTGCTCTGCCATCTCCTTTGAAGAGACATTTATTATTTGACACGATTTTGTAATGTGAGTTCAACTGTGGCTACGTGATCAGTTGAAACCTGTACTAACATGAATATCTGCATACAATAATAACTGATTCTAGCTAATTCTAGCTTCTTAAAGACATATATGACTACTAATGGAGCAGCTGACCCCTGAAGGACCTCCTTTCCCAGGTGGTCAGCTTTTTTACATAGTTGCAGTTTCATCCCTTATTGAAAATGTATTGATCCTAGTATACGACTTGTCTGTCACGCAAGTATTTATGGAAGATTATGAATTAAGCTCTACTCTGTTTTAGACAAAATGAATCTGAATTGTAGGGTGACTGAGACCACTTTTAGAAGGAGCTACTTCAGTCAATGAAACTGAAGTTGCAGAGACTAGAAAAAGAGTTTGCACCATCTCGTCCCATGCCTAACTATGTTCAGGTAGTCCTTACCATTCTACTTCTCCTTTATTTCCTCAAAACAATAATACACAGGACGCAAGTGGGGTTCGAAGAGAGCTGGAGTTGGGGACTTAAAATGATAAAGGCATAAAAATCTCTTTGATGTTTTCAGCTAGCTTGCCTCTCCAGAATCCACTGGATTTTGGGGTTGATAGTCAGGACGTGAGAAAAGGATGATTTTATGTTCCAGTCATTTTAGGATTGTTTATGCCATTTAATTCAAGAGTTTTCAGATAAAATAAGGAAGCAGCACAGATTTCATGCTGGGATTTAGACAAAGAGAAGGTAGCTATGATGATGGTGAGTTTTGTTTTGTTTTCGTTTTATTATTATTTTTTAACTTGAGCACTTAGCAGAGTTCCAGTAATCTTTAACTAAGTGGCCATCCTAGCTTCTTTAATGTTTCAATCAGGAAACTAAGCCTCTAGTCTCTCAAATGGTAGATCACTAAGGAATATTAGAATGTCCCCTGGGGGAATCAAGACCTCTATCCCTGTTGCAGAGTTCCAAATACAAGTAAATAATAATTTGTCTTTAACTGCATTTCGAAGAGTGGTGACTTTAATAGATAATTAATTCTTCCGAAGGCTGTTGATGATCAAATACATTGTGATGTTTGTTTCCTTATAGAGATTTTTGCTTAATTAAATAGGTGGGATTTTGGCACAATCTGAGGGAGTCTTAAGTTTCTGATTAGTTTCAGGGGAGGTTTAGGCTGGATATTAAGAAGCATTTCTTTACTGAGAGGGTGGTCAAATACTGGAACAGCCTTCTGAGAGAGGTGGTTGATGCCCCAAGCCTGTCAGCATTTAAGAAGCATTTGGACAATGCCCTTAATAACGTACTTTAACTTTTGGTCAGGCCTGAAGTGGTCAGGCAGTTTGACTAGATGATTGTTGTAGTTCCTGTCCAAGTTCTATGCTATGCTATGCTATGCTATGCTATACGTGCAGTACTTGGGGGATTCTCACATTCAAAAGCAGATTAGAGTTAGCTTTTTAGATCTAGCCTTCTTTTCATTATCAATCATTCCTTTTTTCAGCTTTTGTAATCAGAAATCCACCACCAGACGCACTTGTGAACCACTGTCATATAGCATCAGGAGTACAAGTATGGACTTGAACCACTGTTTTAGCCTTTTCTCTCTCTTTTTTTTTTTTTTTTTTTTTTGTTCAAAAAAGGCTTTAGATAGTCTTATGATCTTAGTGACGTAATTTATCCCATGTGCTTTTCTTCTCATTTGCTCTGGTCATCATACTTTTGATTCCATCCTTGGAATTTTTGTTCTTTTTTAATGGCATTATGCATTCTTAGTTGTTCTGTTTATTCTGAACAAAAGCACTAGGAAAGAACACCCAGTAAAGTGTGATGCAAGCCATGAATTTATAGCAAGCAAAACAAAACCAAAACAAAACAAAACAAAGCCCAAGCCTTTCATTTATCCTGCTTGATCCAGTAAGTACATCAAAGTAAAATGAGGAGGTTTTGCGTTCCTTTTCTTCAAATAGATGACTCAAGAACACCCAGGGACTCAGTCTGTTTGTATGAGGAAGCACAAACATAATTTTGAAGGAAACCTTGTACCAATAGGTATGTCTGAGAGAATAAATGTGTTTTGGCACTTAACGGGTTACTGTCTTACAATGATAGGAGGAACAAAAGGGACAGTTGCTGCAAGGGAAGTAGATTACCTTCTCTTTACTTCCAGCTGCTTAGTCTCAAGGGATGCTAATAAGCCAGCAGCTGAAGTGTTCCCCGCCAGCTGCCCAGCTGCAGTTTGCTGGCAGAGCAGGTGGAAGAGCAGGGGCTTGATTAACCCACATTCTTATTCATCAGGGCAAATTCTGGTAGTAGGGTACATGTATGGTGTAAGTACTGGGGAGGCAGACAAGGTAATAATAATGCTTATTTTCTTTAAGGGAGTGTATACAACCAAAAATATCCTGTTTGTCACAAAATGGAGGGAACTGTTTTATTATCTTGAAATGTATGAAGTGTCAGTCTCTCTGAGAGATGAAATAGGGGTTTATTGTGCCAACTGCTCATATATAACCATTCATAACACTTATCAGAGATATCATAGTGGTTATAGGAGACATTGGAAGGCCTTACTTACAGATCTTTTGGGTTAGGTGGTGGTTTGTTTTTTTAGTGTGGAGAGACCGATTTTTATCCATGGAGCGGATTTTCTATGCCTGCAAAAAAAAATCAGAATGTGCTGAGAAAGCTGTCAGCACTTCTGTCTTCATTGGGTTCCATGGTAAATTGTAATTGTTTTTAAGTATCTGTAATGAAAATATGGACTGTTAATGGGCTTGGAAGTGAATTCCGAAGGCGAAATTTCATCCTCTATTCTGATGAGTTACAAGTGCAGTGGAGGTACTGGAGTGTTGCCTGCTTACATTAGAGATGAAATTTGGCCCAGAACATGATGGAAGATAAATTTAAATATCATTTACCCAACAGCTGGGACTCAGCTTTTTCTGATTAAAATATAAAACCATAGGTTCGGTTTTCACCAAAGCCTACTGCAGTATATTTCACTCCAGATCAATTCAGAATGGCAAGTAAGAATGCCAAATGAAAAAAAAGCCCCAAAATATCTGTCGAGAAGAGTCACTCATGAAGAATACAGAATCTGTATTTTCTTCGGAATGGCAAAAGTTTATTGACTATGGATATGGTATCTGAATGAAAGCATATAAAAGCTTACTTGGGAGCTCGTTTCCCCAAGGTTCTGTCTCAAGTTCTTTGCATGGGGTGTGCTTGCACAGAGAAACTGTATTTGAGCCTGTGTTTACTGTCCTCCTTCTACACCTACTGCAGCCAACTCCTGTACTCTGACTAGGATTTCTAAGTGCCATGACAGTAGAATAGGTAACAGTGTTCAGGTGATACTTGGAATTCTTAAAACAAATTTTACTTATCCAAAATCAAAGCTGTACCTAAATATTTTATATAAACCACATATATTTTCCTTAATGCTAAGTTGAAAAACAAAGAAGCAACAGGTAAAATCTAAACTGAGTAAAGATCTGTGAAGAAAGATAAAGAACACTTAATCTTGGGAGTATGTAATTCTACATAGACTGAGAATTTACATGGTTACAATTTCGCAGATGGTTAGGACACAAGAAAGACTAACACGAGCAGATACCATTACTGCTGTTTCAGTCATGGGGTATCAAGCTCCAGATGTAAGCCAATGTGCATCAATTATTAATTGAGGTCAAAATTAATGTGTTCCTAGCACTATTACCCTTTCCTGTCTGATGTTGTTTCTAATTTTTCCAGATTTACTTTTGTTACTTTAAACATGGTAAAGGGACTATTTCTTATTGACTATAATTTAGAATATTTAAAGGATATTACTTTATTCATGCATGTGCCTGCATTTTAAGTATGTTCTCTTGTATGTTTTTGGCCTCGGAAGACATTACTGTCTCGTAGTGATTGTTTTGTGTCATTTGCATAGACATTTTTTTTCTATCCTGTTTAATACACACTACTGGGGAAAATAAATACAGAGAACCAAAAGAAATTTTGAATGCTTTTATTATATAAACAGAAGTAAACTAGTCAATAAACCATATACCTTTGTCCTTTTAAAATGCCATGTTGCTCTGTAAACCTCACTTTATGGAATACAGGTACTCGCTTCCTTACTGTAGATGACAGGTTTGGGTTGTCTGAGAAGCTTGTCTCTAGTACTTAGCATATAAGCACTTAATTTATGAGTAATTGGGGATACAGAGAAAGAAATGCCTTGAAAAATTAGAAAATATCCTGATTCTCTTAATGAGTTGAACCAAATAAAAGCAGTAGTGAAAAAAAAAAACCCTCACTTTTGTAGAAGCACATTGGTGATATCACATGCAGTGCATTGCACATTGCAAATGCAAAGCAGACTTTTTTTGCAGCCTCATTATTTAAGGTGTGAATAATGTACATTTTAATTTCTTGGGTTGAGGGCAGTGATGTGCAGCTTGTTATCAAGCAGTATTCACTTTGCCTTAACTTTCCCAGTCCCTTCAAACAGCAGAAAATCTTTTTTATTATTAATGAAGTGATCTTTTTGTGCATCTTTGAAGTTCCCAGCTTTGTTATTTAATTATCCTCTAATTAAAATGCCCATTTAAAAAGTTTATTAGATTAAGTAGATACAGTTAGTAAAAGGTGCATGTTGGAGATGAAAGAAGTGAGTCAGATGTGAGTAGCGTTTAACCTGATCTTTTTCGGAAGTCACTAATCAATAAGAAGGACTGTGAAGTGTGGCATAACTTCAATAATGACAGTGCAAATATGTATCAAACTTACGATGCAATCAATATTTTTCAGACTTTCCTCTGAGATCGCTTCAGGAATAGGAAAACTTAATTAGCAGGCCATAGTCCTACAAAATTCCAGTGATGGGCTGTCAGTAGGGCATATGGGCTTATTTTTCATCAAAATGTACACAAATACATTTTCAGGTTGTTTGCATCCCCCCTCCCCATTGCCCCTGTTCCTCCCATTGCAACTAAACTTCTGTCAGAATCTGGGATACCAGAATAAATGTTTGCATAATTATTTTTTTGTGTGTGTGTGCTGCTATCTTATTGATCCATGAATCAGTAGAAAGACATGTCAAAATATACCCTCTACCTCAAGGAATGCTGCATCCACATTACTAGTGACATTAATCTTTTCCATATTAATTAAAGATTGGTAGTTCCTAGTACATTTGGAATGGAGAATCAATAAAATGCAATGTTGGATCTTTTCAGTACAGATTTGGTTTGTATTTTTATGGTGAGGCCACTCTTCCTTCCTTGCTGTCTATCTCTACGTTGAGAAGCTGATCTACATCTGCGTACTTATCAGGGAGCATTCATTATTTGGGAACATAATGGAGTTGAGTGCCAGGTTTTACCAGGTAGTATTATAATCTTTTACATCCTGATAAGCCCCAAAGACTAACAAATAAGGCAGGAAAGAAGCTAAAATCAAATTCAAATTTTAATCTAGTCAATGTTATTAAGGTGTGCAAAATAGTTTTTGTTGAGTAATGGGGAGTAAATAGGGTACCTGTGCCCTAGTTGAGTATCTGCAGTAAGCTAAGAATAGATATTGAAAACTCTTGAAACATAAAAGATTTGACTGCGGCGTGAGATCAAGTGACAATTAATCCTGCTTTTGCTTGTGGGTGAGATTGTCAGTATGGTTAATGCTCTTTACCAACACTAGAGAGTAAAATGAATCTTCATTTGTGACTTTAGTGATACCACAAAGAGGGCTCATCTCTGAAGAGGGAGCATATAAAATTCAGTAGATCTGTTGTTTTATGAAGGCATCTTTTTCCCAACTGAAACACTAGCAGATGGCATGAAACCTCTTTTATCTGAAAGCATAATATTTTTATTTTTTTTTTATCTGGCATGACTATCAATGAATGTAATAATACTTTCTGTTGAATAAAAGGCACATTTCATTTAGATAGAATGTAAGTTGGAGGACTTTTTCTGTGTAATGGTGATATACCACAAAAATAAGATACTGTTTTCTCTGCAGAATCACAAATCCTGAAGTCAAAATGTACCCCATCTCTGTGTGGAAAAACAGAACTGAAAAAGATCAATGAGATGAACTTATTTTAAGATGTATATTGAGAGATGGAAGTAAGGAGAAGAGCCGACTGTATTACAGCGCACTGCTACAATGTGTGCACAAGGCTTTTTTTAGTCAGTTCATGCATAAAAAGAAGCCTAGTTATGGTAACCTAAAATATAAGCTTATCCATGAGGCAGGACTAAAATAGTTGTGCAGTTTGCTTTGATCTGGGGTATTTGGTGCACAGTGAGAATACTATCTTAGATTTATCTATAGTCTAGTCCAGTTGCAGTGTGATGATGACAGACAAATTATCTGAGATTACTACCTATTAATAAAGTACGAATGAAGACATGGATATCTGTAACAGATTGTTTCATCTTTAATTTATCAAAAGACAAAATCTCTTCTGCTGAGATTTTGGATCTCTATACTGGGGTTGGATTGAAGAAAATGGAAACATATGTGAAATGAAAGCCTTTTACATGTTTTTTTTGTTTGTTTTTTTTTTCTTTTTTTCTTTTACTTCTCTCAAAAGTGTCTCTCAATGCTTTATTGATCTGCCTTTACTTGCATTCTAGTGAAAATTTCTGTTGTGGTTGTTTAGTCATCTATGTGTTTACTTTCCTTTCAGTCTGAAATTGTAAATTGCCAATAAAATTATTGTAAGCCAATTTTAAACAGGATTTATGCAGCAATTGGTAGTTGGAGATGCCAAAGAAAATTGAGCTGTAATCTTAGAGGAGACAGTGGAACGTGAAAGGAATTATGTTTATGTGGATCACAAGGGGAGAGCTGACTGTGGTCGCTGCAGCAGAGGTGTAATATGTCTACTCGGGACTGCTGAGAAACCCAAACCTAAGGTACTTCCCTTGCCTCCAAATAAGCTAGAAAACCAAATACATTTTCACGATGTGACACTACTATGAATTACCTGCAGATTAGAATAGTTACCAGTAGACTGTAAAGTACCATATTTTACGAAATGATAGCACAGAAGACTTGTGAGCACAGTGCCTTGGAGGAAGACTTCCCAAAGGAAATTCTGGCTGCACTGAAATGGAAATAGTGGCTCATTTGAGACTGACTTCTGGAAGACTAATGTCTTTAAATGCATTTATTACTGGTGACACCGTTGGAGGAGTAGAAACTCAGCAAAACCTGAATTAATTTCTATATAGACATTCTCAATCTGGTATAGTTTCTGATCTCCCTTTATACAAGACTGTTTTGTTTTTCCCAATAACTTATTTTCATTTTCTTTGCTTTGATTATCTTCTAAATTATCTTCTAACAATGTATTGTCCCTAACTGACTAGCATTGATCCAACCTGCTACTGCCCAACAGGTAATGATAACGCTATTCTTTTAGCAAATTACTAAGCCTTTTTTTGTATTCACATTTGTGTTTTTCATGGCTTTACAATAACAGGCAATTCTACAACACCATGTTCAGCTTCACTGTCATATTTAGTGCCCTTAATAGTATTTGGTGAAGGGATTGTAAAGCATACTCAGATAGTTTGCAGTACACAAGCTATTAGAAGAAACGCTGATTTTTTATCTGCATGAAATCTTAGTAAATAAGTGAAAAAATCATTAACAAGCATGATGGGGTATTTCCTAGGCAGTTCAAAATGTGCCAGTTAGTAATTCCTGTTATCCAAGAAAACTAGAAATTTTGGAATGCGCTGCTTCTAATAAGAAATTAGCCTAATATTCCAGCCTAAATTCAGTATTTTTCCTATGGAAAAGCTGGGGCTTTCCTTATTTTGACTCTTTTGCTTGGGAGTCTTCAATTCAGCTGAAAACTTGAGTTTAATATCTTGGTTTAAATAATTCAAATATGAGAGATTTGCTATCTGTAAATTCAGTCAAAATCTCGAATGTCATGTTGCATTGTGGCTTTAGTGTCTGGAGTTTCTGAATCAAAATGGTTACATTTTTTCTTCTAAGGTCCAGGAAACAAAATTCTAATTTATTTTTATGCTTAATATTTGAATTTTTAAGTAAATGAAATAAGGGCATTACTTTACCATAACATAATTAAATTTTACAGGATATATTCAGAGAACTTTCTGCACTAAAAATTTTGCCAGACTTTCTTAGGAGAAAGTCAACAATTGATTTGGTAGCTTTTTTGAAGATTAATGGGATCATAAGTTGGAAGACTGAAGAAGGGAATTTAGAAGTGACCAGAAAGTTTACAAAGGGATTGCTCCCAGGAAAAGTGGAATACTGCTTAAGATCTTGTATGCATTTGCATTTTGTGTATATGTCCACGCACACTTACGCTTGCAGTGTTGTCTTAAATTTGTCATCACTTACAGATTACTATTTTGCTAAATCTTTCTCTTGTTTTGCTTCAGATTTTTCTCCGGTTGAAGGAAGCATTTTTCCCTGACTTGACAATACTAGCTGAGTCCCGCTTTGATAAAACATAAATTCTTAAACCTGTTTTGAAATATTAGCTTCATCTTAGACTATAGGTGCTAGAGGGAAAGCAGAAAAATGTACTTGTCAGTATAAATTAGGATCATTCCTACTAGGGATAGACTAAATAATTTCAAGAGAAAGGAAATTAGAATAGTCAGATATACTTCAGAAACAACACACAATTCAAAAATACTATTTTTGTTTGATAACTTCTGATCCATTGCCCTGGATAATGTAACTTGCCTGTAATGTCTTTTTTTTTAAGCTATCTCCCAACATTTTTGGATGTCAAATCACTGTGATTTGATATGAATCTTATTTAAGGTATTGGAGAATTAAGAAACTTTTAAGAGCTAATGCATAGATTGGACTAATTCAGGGCAACTTATAAACAAAAATTCTGAAATTCCAAGCATGATTTGAATGAAATGACTACTCTAATGCATGGAATTCGGAGCAGGAACATAAAGGTATATCAAGTATCTTTAAGAGATGTGAATTTTCTTATTTTTTTTGTTCTTAATTAATAACAAAATTTAGTAGGAAACTCATTATGGAAGACCAGGAAAAGACTGGAAATATAAATTAGGATGGCCATGTGATGTTAATAATTAGTACTGAATCTCAAAAGATGTGGCTCAAATAATACATTTGATTTGCTTTTCCTGGGTTCCTGCTACTGCTTTGAACATGACACACAGATTGCTGGAAACTTTATTTTAGTGATTTTATAAATACATTTATAAACTTAAAATGGCTTGCAGGTATCAGCTCAGACCTCAGATGTCAGTCCACATGGATAAAACATCCATCAGTTAGGAAGCAAACTAGATTAAATGTAATATATTTCGACAATTTTCGTAATTCATAATTTATCAAACTTACACAGGTGAATGAACTGTGAGAGTGAAACACTAAATCTTCACTGTATACATAGAAGCCCTTTCTAACAAAGAAAGTTGCATGTGGTTTGAGTGAAAATGTTATCTGAGATGCCTATGACTAAAAGTTAAGAAGAAATTAAAACTGTTCTCTTTTCCAATTCACTTGTCTCTTTTGTTTGACAGCACTTTGTGTATAACATTTTACCATTTTTTCTTTTTTGGTATACTCATTGTTAGCATTTTTTCTCACTGAAAATTGCCTTCTTCTATTCAAGTAATGCATACATGATCATCATTGTCCTAGTATCTTAGACTCAGTCTGCAAAGTAATTATTCTTGTTAGACTCCTCTTCTGTAAGAAAATACTATCATTTCTCTAGCAGTGTGTCTGGGTTTTTAATACAATCTATGTATTTTTCACATTTGTGGTGTCTTAAATATTTATATAACTTATAGAGAGAATTACCTATATATAGGTAAATGAAAAAGCCAAAATGGAAAAAATATCTGGTCTTAACAGAGAGTCCTTGGTTTCTTAAATTTTTTTCTCCCCTCTCATAAATACTATAAAATACACTAAATATGTCTTGATGTGCTGATCTAAACTAATGTAAGAACATGCACAAAACAGGTGTTCCTTCAGAGAAGTGTATATTTGCCATCAGCCGCTTTGGTCATGTCTTGTAAGTTAATTAACACTGTATTTGAAATAGCCTGTACCCTGCAATCTTTTCAGGCGACATGCTCATTACAAGAAGCAAGCGATGCACCTTTCCTTGGGTCCTCTTTGTCTAAATATCCTAATACTTTTGTTGACCATGAAGCACAGGTAGTTTACACAATAGGTCAAATGTGCTATCCATCTGCAATGACTATAAATACAATTTAAAAAAAGAAGGAAAGTTTAAATAATTAGTACTGTTAATGTGTTTATCTCAGCTAGCTGCCTTTTCTTACTCAGGAAGAACACTGGTATCTAAAGCAAAGGGGATAGATACATGAAGAACATAAATACCAATCAAATGTAGTATTTGCAATTTTGCAAAATAAATAAATAGAATCAAGCTAGTCGTCCTGATTCTTGGCCCATGAATTAAGTGCTGATTTATTTCTTATTTTCTTAGGACCCATATGTGAGGTCATCTTCTGTTATGTTGGTTCTGTTATTGTATAGGACAAGCTGCTTTCGGGATTGCCATGGCCAGGATAAAGCAGATCTTTTCTGAACTGAAAACTATACTATTTACAGTTACTTTAAATGACACCATTGTAGTTCAAGGCTCACCACATGAACATTCTTTCTGAAGTTAAAGAATTCATTAAACATGGCTTATGAAACAGCATGTATCCTAAGGATCACTGCACTTTTATGCTTCCGTGCTGAGCTCTAGAGTGGAGACCTAAGTAATGTAAACATCAAGTTTAATCAAAGCTTCTTGGATTAGGCTAAAACTGAAAAGATAATTTTGAAACAGGTGTAGCAAGTGCTATTTATTATATTAGGGAAGGGCTAGGTTATATTTTGAGTTTGGGTCTAAACCTGTGCTCCAATCCAAACTCCCAATTTCCTATCCAGATATTTTGGTCACAAGTTCATGTTCATCTATTCAGCAAGATGTTTATTTATGATCTTGATGGATTTTAAAAAATAACTAGGTCAGGAGTCTTAATGGATTGTTTAAGGTAAAATAAAACAAGGGCTTTGTGTAATAGATTAAACATTAATTTCAAAATACATAAATTTTAAAGCCTCTAAAATGTTCCTCATAAGTGTTGGTTTTGTTTAGCTTTGTCAGTTTCTAAATGGGAATAAATTATCAGGTTTCTGATTTCTAAACAGCAGTAGAAAAGTCAAATATTTGATTTATCTTAGAAATGTCTTCGTTGAAGTTCTTTATATATAAATGCATTGGTTCATTATTGAATCAAAAATCAATTAACCTGGAATTTAATTATATTAGCAATATCAAAGACCCTTACTGTGCCAGAAAAATTAAAATATATTGGTCTTTTCAGTAAGAAAATCTACAATGAGACAAATGAATTGTTATTAGAAATGTTTTTCGTGAAGCATAAGCATAAAATACATCTTTCAACAGTGTTCACTGTGTCATGAAGAAATCAAGTAGCGACAGTTAAAATGGTGACCCAAAGATTAAGTGTAAACACACCAACTAAAAGCATGAAAGATAGCTTCTTACTGGGAAATGTGTACTTAATAAAAAAGATGCAGTTTACTTGGAAAACCCTTCTAGAGGACTGAGTTTTCCTAGTATTAGAAAATGAAGGTGATTGTGGGTCGTCTTCTGTTTGTTAGAAAGTATTGCAATTTATTACTTGGAATTAGATATAGCTAGGTATACAGAAAAAGGAAATATTTCCTTATTTCTTTAGTAAAGTTCATTTTGTACAATTTAATTTTACATTTATTTAAAAACTAGGCAGGTACTGGAATGTCTTCTTGTTGAGAATTCAGTAATAGTAGTTAAGTCATTCAAGTTTTAGTACTGAAAATAAAGCTGAATGCAGATGAGTGTTATAGTTGTCAGTAAAGCAGAGGTTTTTTGTTTTGTTTTGTTTTGTTTTTTCAAAAGATGACTAATGAAAGTTTTAAATAATGAAAACCATTGGAAGGACTGATTAGAGAACTGATGCAGGTAAAAATAAGAGGTAGAAGAAAAATAAAATTCAACAAGAGCGTGTGAAAAAAGCTTGCATTTGTAGAGAAAATAATTTCATAATGGTTCTAGGGAGGGCAGAATTTGAGAGATAGCAAGAGATTTGTGAATCGATTAGAGTAAGACAAAAGATTTTTTGAGACAGTATTGAACCCCTACTTTCCTTTGACTTTCAAAATAACAATGAAACCTTCAGAACCTCCAAAAAAACCCGCAAAACAAAACAATTTTTTGCAGGTTCTGTGAGGATGAAACTGGGGCAAGGACAGGATTTACCTCAAGAGACAAGTAATTATAAAAATGGAAGCTTTGTCTTAAAGTGGAAGCAGTTTAACTGAACTGATTTCAAATAAGTCTAAATTTAGAGTCACTGAAGTTCTTAGTATGACCAAACTTCAATTGCTCATGTTAATGAGTGTTAGTAAAGATGATCCTTGCAACTAAGGTTTCTTAAACCTCTTTGGAAAAAAAGTCTGCTTGGACATACTAACTGACTGCTGCACCTTTTGGTAGGATATTAGTATCTGTTCAAGTGGAGTTTTGGAAAAGTTGTCCTGCCCAGCAATAGATGCCATGTAAGTTAAAGTTCTTCTTTTTTAAGCATAGGAGTCTTATATAAGTAGCGTGAAGACCAACAAAAAACTGCATTAATAAACCTATTCAGAATGTCACCATGTGTCTCTGCCCTGCAGACAAGACACTTCTAAATCCTGCTACATTTAATGTTCATCCTCCCATCTCTTCTCCCCCAAAATGTTTCACAAAAATTCCATCATGTTATTGTTTTAACAGCCTCATTAACATCCATGATTATTCCACTTGTGTGTTACGTTGTCCTTTCCACCATGGAGCAATAGGCTGCTAACTTCACACTAAATAATGAAATTTTAATCATTCCACAGATTTCCCTACCCTCCACTCTTTTCTGCTGTGTCTCATTTAGTCACGCAACACATGCATTCAAGGCAAAATGCTGCTTAGTTTCATTTAATCATCAATCTGTATACTTGTTTTTACTGTTAAGATTGTCTTCCAGCTTCACATTCCAATAATACCAGTTAAATGCCAGAAATTTGGCTTGTGAGGGTTTTGTTTTGGTTGTTGTTGTTGGGGAGTTGATTATTTTTCTGACATACAGAATGCTCTTTTGGTTCATTTTAATCCTAGTTCTATATCCAAAAGTTTATTTATTTCATTTTTTTTTTCCAAAATACATGAAATAATAATAAGTAATTAAATACCTTGTGTGTACCAGTACATTGTGGGGTTTTTTTATTGTTGTCAGTTTGCAAGTTCTTCAGAATGTACAGATTTTGTTTTACACTGCTTTAAGTGTACTTTCAGTCAGGTGTAGTCAAGATAATAACAGACATCAATTTTCTACCACTAAGATTAGACTAGAAATAGTTTGGTCTCATAAAGAGCAGGGAGAAGTAATAGATGGTTGGGAACATGTGTAAGACCTAGAGGTCTGTGGAAGTAAAAGCTGTTTCCTGCTTTGAAAATCTAGTAATTCTCTTACTGGGTAAATGGAAAATTAAGGCTGACTCAGTGGGGAAGAAAAGGTGCTCCACTGGGTAAGAAGATATAATTAATGAAGTAGAATGGGTATGGAATTGTTTTTTGGTGGGACCAGGGAAGAAATTCTGTGGAAATGTATCTATATTCTCTTTCTTTTTCTTTTTCTTCTTTATTCCAAGATGCAATCCTTTTGCATAGAACTACATTTTACAGTGCTGTAATGGCTGGATACATTGCCATCCAGTGCAAGTGCTTTGTCAGTGCTAGTGAGAAGTTTGTGAGGGGTAAAATACAGTGCTGCTTCTCCCTATTGTCATTCCTACTGGTTTTGTGGAACACAGAACTAAACTCTTTTTACACAATGAATCCCCTTCAGGCGGCTGAAGAACGCTGAATTTGATAGAAGTTTGTTCCTGCTTACAGAGAAAGAAGAAAATACAATATTTTTGTCATTGCCTAAGACAATGAATTTCCCAAAAGTGAAATTACAGTAGGTGCAAAGTAGCTAAGATGTAGGAAATATGAATAAAAACGTCTTCGTTTTTAAACAATGTTCTGAGTGAAACATATTGTTGGACTTTGTAAATATTATGAAATAACAAACGCAGAATCTGAAATTAGACTCATAGGTTTGAAATAGAATTTGAGTCTCATAAGCAATGTGCATCGCTTCATATAAGTGATGGAGTGTATGTGTGGGAGACATACCTTGAGCATCAGTCAGTGTGTTATTCCAAGTCTGTACTAAATGGAAGCATTATTTAATATGTACTTTAAGGTTTCAGTCACTCACTGTGAGAATGGAACAAACTTTAAATTTTATAGTTAGGACCAATACCATTCACACAGATGACAAATACCAAACAGACGATGATAGGGCCTGATAATCTTGGGTTAAGGGTGCAGGGGGAGGTTTTGGTGTGGTTTTTGGGGTGTTGTGCCCCCCCCCATTGGCATACTAGTAATATGGTGACATAAATCCACATATTTTTGCTAAACTTCACAAAATGTGAATTTATAAGGAAATAAAAAAACCCCAGCTTTTCACTTATTTGATTTTATAGCCATATTTACTGGTTTTCACCCCAATAAATAGTTTCATTGAATGTAGTTTGCTTTTTTGAATACTTTTTGTAAGCAGACTGCAAGGCAACTGGTGAAAGTAAATGCTGTAAACTTTGTCTTTGTTCCTAAAGTTACATCAAACAGTATCTTCTTTATTGAAAAACCCAAATAAATTTTAATTACTTTGTTGGTTTGATACTTGCAGGCTACCATCTAAATTATTTATCTGCGTTTAGATGACATTCATTGAAAATAAGCATAAAAGGATTCTATGGTTTATATAATTTTAAGTTGTCATACATATATCCAATTTTGTTATTCCTGGTTCTGATGGGAACAGGTATGGGATCACTATAAGATTCCTAGCTAGCCGTTTCTCAGTAGATTTTCTAGAATTTTATTAAGGTGGTAAATATTTTTTGGATGGAAAAATTGAAAAATTGAAGTGAAGCTATGTCTAAGGTTATTCAGTTAACCTCTGGAATTTAGACCCCCTTTGTGTACGTCCAGTTAACTGAACTGCAAATACATCTGGAAAACGTATTCTCAAGTAGTTTTGTGTATTTGCATGCATTTTTAGTTGCATAAATATACGCCTGACTTTTTAAAATACATTGTGATTAGATGTTATTTATTGTTACAGGGTTTGCTGGAAGACTTGTTAATAATATTAAAAGTAATAACTTTAGTGCTATGATCTAAAATTTCTAAAATGTACTTAAGCAATTAACTTGCATTGATATTCAGCTCAGTAGCAGAAAGGGTAGGGTTTTCAGAATGCCAGTAAATTTGAAGAAAGCTGTTGTTTTTCAGGTGCTTCAAGTGCTGTTTTATTGAAATAATTTAGTGATATAATGAAACACAGAAAAAGGAATATTTTTCACACTGTTAGTCCTGTGAGAGTAAAGGCCCAGCTCTCCAATTGTGTGAGTCTTTGCATGAGCAGTGCTGAAGCTGTGAACAGGGAAGATATCCAAAAAAAGTACTTCCCAAAAGGAAAAAAGAAAAAAGAATAAAGGTGCAAACATGTTTTATGTCCTCAAGCTCATTTGTATAACCTTATTACTTTTGCTCATTAGTGCCAATCTAGCAGCTTCTGGTAGCCTTTTCATTTAAATAATCACAGATTCTATAGCTCAATTAAAGCCGGTGGTAGGTGATGATACCTAACTGTTACTGTTGCTAAATTTAAAATATTTACTTGACTATAATGGCGAGGATATCTTTTTAAATCTGATCTCTCTGAAATATGTCGTCTTGTGGCCCCCACCCCCCCTTAGTAGCTTGGAGTCTCCAAGGAAATGTTGTCAAACATTTTTCTTTTTTCTTTTTTTTTTTTTTTTCCCCAGGAAGTAGAATTAATAGATATTTTAAGCAAAGGTTATTTTATTTAGCTATCACTTTGTAATTAGGTTGTTGCAAAAAAACTCTTTAAAATTGTGAGCAAAATTTTCTGACCAGTACTCTCTCACCAAAACACGTTTATTTAAATCATATAACTTACTTCTAAAAATCTGGACTATATTTGGAGTTTCTTCTATTTCATACTTAGAAAGAAAGTTTGAATGTTTTTTTTTTACTTCCTTAGTTTCTCCTTTTTTTGTCACTTATGCAATACAATATTTTTTTCAGGGTTTTTTTATAGTCTGTTGTGACACTAAAATTTCTGAAACTTTTGTGTTCGGAAATGTTGTTGACAATATATATTTTTATAAAGAATGTATAATAAAAAAAGAAAAAATCAACCTAAATGGAAGAGTTACATGCACAAGAGAAATAATATCAAGAAATAATATCAAGAATAGGACATTCCAACGGGCAGCTTTTTTTATTGGTTTTGGATTGTTTTTTTTAGCAAATAAAAAAAAACTTAAAGATTTGTGGAATTAAAAAGAATATTTAAAAATTTGCAATGAAAATTTCATCCACTTAATTCAAGCACAGTGTCTGGGCTTTTCAGTGGAGTCATATGATTGTGAAATTGCATGCGATGAGAAGGAAAAATATGGACCCAAAGTCTGGAAAAGATTTGGAAGAAATAATGTGTTTGCTATGTCATCCTTCTACCTTATCTGTCTGCAGGAGCCTTCAAAAATTGTCAGGCAAATAGGAAAAACTCCATACATTAGACTAAGGTTTTCCTCATTATTTTGTACTTATTTATTTTCTTGTGAACTTTTGGAGAAAAATTATAGCTGAGTGCCTAGAGATTATTTTTCTTATTATGGTTCATATTTTTACCACTTTCTTAAGAGCGTGTGTGAAAGCAAATCCCCGCTATTTTTGTATAAAATGTATGTGAAGTTAATATCTGTGAATGATTTACTTGGCTTACATTAAGCTACAACATGATACTATCACCTGCTAAATCCTTGACTTGTTTTATAATGCTGTAAAAATGCATTATTTAAACAAATGCTTCAAGGAAGAGACTTAATTTTCCCAATCCGTTAGGCCAATAAATACATTACATTGTAATATATAAACTATCATTAGAAGACGTATGTCTTAATGCCCTGTTGAAATATGTGGACTGGTTCAGTCAAAAATTAGGGGTAGTAATGAAGCTAACTTCTCAAATATCTCACTGCCTAATTTTCTGTAGCTTAGACATGTTTAATGCATTTTATGTGTTCATGTCATTTCAAGTGCATGGTACTACTGCCATTTGTCCTAAGTGATGTAAAGAATTTTAACATCTTTAGAGCATTTGTAACTTACTGGGTAGGAGTATGTTTTTGGTTTGTTTTTTTTTTTTTCTTTTTTAAACCACTCACACAGATGTGTTTTACACTAGATTAGTCAAAATAAATTATTTTATAAAATAATAGCAGGAATACTGTGATTGTAACTGAGTATGTTAGGCAATGCAAACCAGAATAGGAATATAGAACATCACATTTGTAAGCAAAACACCAATTTGGTGTTTTCATAATTTAATGTCAAAATAACTGTAAAAATCCCTCTGCTCGAAAACAGTAAATGTCATCATTTAGTTCACTTATGTACTAACATGAGTGTTTATTCAGGATAATTTCCAGTTGTTGTTCACTATTTAGTGGATGATCACTTGGCATACAAAAATGTTTCATGTAATATTCTTAGATATGTTTTGTAATATTTGCATTAATACTTTGATAGATTTAATAGACAGACAGTAACTTGGAGACATTAAAACTTCAGATTTGTTTATCTCCTGAAGGGTGACTTTCATGGTAGGAAAGAATGGAAGATACATCCTTAAAAGTCAAAAGTCTGAACAATTCTGTTGTGCCTATCATATGAATTGCCATTCACAACCTTACAAGACTTAGTGCAACAGCTCTCCCTTCATGCTACTGCCAAAAATTAAAAGGCAAAACAATTATATTTGGTGAATACATGCTTCTGTATTATGTTGAAAAAGACAGTAGAATAATTAATTTTTACTATAAAATAAGGAAAAGACAGAGATGTGATAGTGAGTGGATTAGAAGGTGAATCCTTCAGCACTTGTGCTCTTCTGAGATTCTTTTTTGTTGGATTTTTCACCTGGGAGTTGCCGAACCCAGGACGCCAGGCTGGCTGCTTTGCCACACAGAATCTGTCATTTTCTGGTTTTGCAGAAATTACTTTTTGGTACAGAAAGAATTGTTTTTGATTTGCTTGTTGTTGCAAGAGAATTTAGCATGGTCCCAGAACATGTAAGTGTTTATAACAATGTATAGCAGTAGAATTTTAACAAAAATGATGATGTATTTACCTTTGATGGTAAGTCTGCTCTTGCATATAATTATTATTACCCTCAAACTGTGATCCTAGTTTGTCTGGCAGTGCTGTAGAATTAGTAGGATGGTGGGTGGTTCTAGTAAAGTATAAACATGGTCAGTGGCTAAGAAAATGCTCTTAGTGGAAACATTGAATTTTCTTTCAGTTTTACAGGCTGTCAGTCCTTAAATTTTGTTTGTTTTCTTAAGTAAAACAATTTCTGTAAATAAATGTTTCATTTTAAACCAACCAACCTTTGAACTTTACAATGTCTGTAGAAATCTGTGGAAATCTTGAACCACCTGAAAAGCATAAAGCAAGCAGAATAACTGGCTGTGTTGGAAAATACTCTTCAGAACAGTATTCTACCATGGATTTCTATATGGAATTTGCAAATTTTCCATTTTTCCTGCTTATTATGGTTTTCTAGGTTTTCTGTCATTCTTCTAACAGCAGAAGTTTAGTAAAGGAGATACAGACCTAACTTTGTTTTGTGCACTGAAGGAAGCTCATTCTATTTCTGCACTGTGGCATACTGAAACTAATTTCCACGATGTGTTCCTGATTCTTTTTTTATTTTTTTTAAAGATCCAGTCAGGTAATACCAACTGGTTTTTGTGTTTTTACTAGTTATTTTCCAAATTTGAGATTGGCAATATGATCAAAATTTAGAAATTATTGGGATCCAGTAATATTTTTTTTCCACTTCTAGACCATTCACAATAGAAAATTACACTAACGTTTATTCGTGGCAGCTGCTGTGTGAATAGCTGTTTTCTGACATAAATGCTAACAGTTGAAAACATTACCCATATAAATTAGTCTCAGAACTAAACTTTTTTTATGCTAATGTATTTTAAATGAGAAACGATTATAAAAAATAGGTCTCAAATAGTAATGCTTTTGAAGGTCTGGGTATCATTAACAATAGTTAGTACTAAAATCCCTAACTTATTAGAATAGGAAGGGGATTTGTACACTTATAAATACTTTCTCTTTGTAAAGAGAAAGTATTTATATTAGTATTGTTTTATGGCACATGTACATAGGTAAGCAGGGGAAAATAATTTGTCTTGTGGTGTCTTAGATGTGCACAAATGTTTTATTTACTGAATCCAAAAAGTGAAAGTGAAAGTTCTGTCTGATCTCTGCTGAATTAAAAAGACAGACTTTCATTTAGTCCACGCCTCCAATTCTGGGCAAAATGGAAACTAATATAACATTTATATTCTTTTCACGGCACTCTTCTTTCTAATCCATTATTGCACCTCTCTAACTACTGGATTTTTAAATATATAGTCTGGATTAAAATAAAACTGATTCTATGGTTTTTGGATGGCACTTTCTTTGACGGTCACTGTGGTGAGGTTTTTGTGGTACAGATTTGGGTTACCATTTTTGTGCTTGTTTTAAATTTATGTAGGGCTTTTGGAAAAGGTATGAATTGTAGTTGAATAAGAAAGGGCTTTTTGAACCATCAAGGAAAGAAAATGCTTATTAACTTTTTCAGATTATTTAAATGTTAGTTTGGGTACATGGCTTTGATTAATTGGTAAATGAAGTATTTCTGTGCTCTTAGTAAATTCTATATAATCTATTTAGGTTTTTTATTATTCTTATTTTCATATACTGGATTTCAGAATAGTAGAGCTTGACAAGAGATTGCCACTTCAGTTTCAAAAGTAGGAGAGCATTTAATTTTCATATTAGAATTAAGATCTTTAAAAGGTAAGCACTCTGACATTACAGCTGTTATTAAGAATTTTGAAGCATACTTTAGGAAGGATGCAAAGCTTATGTTAACTGAACAAACTGAGAATGAATATCACTGGAAGTCTTGTAATATTACTGAGATGGTGCTTAATTTCAGCCAACCTAAAATAAAAATAATAATTTCTAATTTTAGTTTTAAAGTAGAAGTTGATACCATTCAGATCTTTCTGCAGAAAGCTTTGAAAGTAACAGTTATGACCCTGTTATGATTTGAGAAACCCACAACAATTTATTGTCATTTAGACACTTATTCGCTCACCCGATGACCCCTCCCCCCTTGGGAAGGGGAATGTGGAAAAAACAAGGAAACCCGGGGGTTGAAATATAAACAGATTTAATAGAATAAGACTAGATAATTACTATTAATAACACTAAAGAACCAATATTTATCATGATACCCATATAAAATATACTCAGCCAATTCTATCAGTCGGAAGCTGTGCACTCCCAGCAGTGGACAGTAAATGTGGGACACTGCAAGCACTATGGCTTCGGGAGGAAGGGAAGGGCTCGGGGTTACCAGGTCAAGAAGTTCTCGGGATGGCAGCCATCATAGAAGAGAGAGCACTTCACAGCAAAATTTCTAATTTATACGGAATGTGACGTTGATGGTATGAAATAATGCTGCTAGCCAGCTTGGGTCAAGTACCCGGGTCTACAATTGTAGTTGTACAAAACCAGCTGGAAGGTCTGAAGGACTAGAATGCCGCGAGAGGCTTGTGCTACTGCTGTTGATGTGTATAGACTTCTGTCAAGCCACTCGAGTCATGGAGAGAGGCTTAGGAAAGTTGCTATGTGTGTACCGTAGACCTGGGTTTTGCTGTAAGTTTTTCTTTTTGTACCATTTTTGGCCTGTGATTTTAACGTGGTGTGATTGATAGCCAGAGAATTATCCTTGCCAGTGGCCACAGTGGGGATCTAGTGTGTCAGAATGGTGGTTTTTCACGTAACTTGAATTTTTCAGTAAAATCTTTAGAATTTTACTTGTCTGGATTAAGAAACGTCAATAACACAAGGTAAATTATATTTAGTTTAGAAGGTGTTTTCTAGTTTAGTATGTCAGTATGGATCCGACCTATATAGGATCTCTAAACCAGGTAAATGACCGGTTGTAGTTTTAGGCAATATAAACTCTATTCACTTATCCAGTTCAGGCAGTTGGGTTACTATTACACAAATGTTTTATATTTTCAAAGCCCATATTCATTGCATTGCTGAAGTTCTATCTGATACTGCGAGCGGTGGGAGTCAGGTGGCAGCTGAAAGCTGCTATAACAGCTCAGTTCCCGTGTAAACCATGATCCCAGTGGTGGAGTCAGACGTGTATGCAAACAGAGACCACATCTCAGATCCATTTAATCTGTGGAGAGGACTTTGGCAAATCTCTTGGCTATCAGTTGTATTGTTGATTATTTCTGTGGTTGTTTCTTGTTCTTCTGATATGAAACAATGGTCTGGCTCTTTCAAGCGACACATGTAGTTGACACCTAGTCTGGTCTGTGACTTATGGTTTCTTCTTATGAGGTTTTAGTATGAATTAGAAAACATGCCCTGTCTGATGATGGCTACATCAATGCATTCAGAAAAAAAATGATAGAAAAGATATGAGAAATGCTGGGGGTTTTGTGCAGTCAGGATGTGAGTTCTGGTTCACTTTGGCACTCCAAGGCAAATCAGAACCAAGTAGCAGGCTTGAAAAATGTATCGCAAGAAAAATGTATTGCTTTAGAAAAATTTTCTGGGGGACTATTTGCTATGTACTGCTATTGACAATAGCAGAGTTTAATAAAAGAAATAATTGATTTGTTATTGATAAAGGAAATGACATATATTGCAATTTCAATCCAGTGGAAGAAATTTATTTCTCAGTACCATCTACATGAGTCAGATACACAGATATCACAGGGTGACTTTACATGCACAGGCTGTTTCTCTAGAAGGTGCCAGCAACACTAAAAAACATACAGAAGTCCATGATTGAAGACAAGGATGATGAATCCTCTAATGAGGAATACTTACAAAGGCTAAGGGATAAATACTGATGATAGGAAATGTTCTCCTACTTTCCTAGTTGATTGCACGTTAGAAGTTATCGCCAACAAAAGATATATCCTCTACCACGTTGTGGAAAGTTTTTGAACTTGTTTTCTTCACAACTTTCAGCAATTGCATTAATGTTGTCTTAAATGGAATTTATTACAGACTCAAAACCAAAGCAAATTTGCTTGAATGGTTTTGAAAATGTTATTAAAAGTGTAGCATAGAGTACTCACATGGACAGAGCATTTTACACTATACCTGGCCTCTTTCCTGTAATACCAGCATTTGTCTTGAGGGTTTTTGTGTTGAGGTGGGTTTTCAGGGTTTTTTTGGGGGTGGGGATGTTTTTTAATTTGTTTGTTTGTTTGTTTGTTTTAAATAAACTGCCTTATCATAGGCTTCAGAAGCTTTTTTACTAGAAGTGTTGCCATATACTTATTGCAGAGGTTAAGCTGAAGCTCTTTGCTGTACTGGACCCTTCATAAGTAGTGTAGTCTTCTGGTAGAAAGTTCTTCTGTGCTCAAGGACTCGAGCTAATAACTGTGAGGATTAAGCCAGCCTATAAGGAAATCTGAGAGGCACTGGAAATGAACATTTTAAAAAGCTTAACATTCTAAGAAGGTATAATATTGAGCCGTTTCTTAAACAGCTGATGGGTTTGTGTCATGCTACAAAACCATATGTGAGGCAGCAGAAAGTCTGGCCAGCTTTGATCTTTCATCATAAGATGATGTTTCCTGGATGGAAGCTGTAGAAAATGTTACTTTGTCAGGCTGCAGTGGAAGAGCTTCAAATCAACAAAGAGTTCATGAAGCAACTGAACGGAACTTTGGTAGCAAATTGTACCACCATGAAGGTCCCAAAGAATTGAAGTTCATATTAATGGTATTGAGGTTCAAGTTAAATATGTGAGATTGAACTTAACTATGATATGGGACATTAGTCAGAGAAGGAGTTAGATGGAATTACTCAGAAGAGTCCCAGTGGCGAAATTAATGATTAGTGAAAACATGGACTTTCCTGAGAATATATTCAGTTTGATGCACAAATGCACATCTAAAAAAGGAAGATGACTTTTAGACTAAGTTTGCATGTTTTCTTTAGATACACAGGTGCATTTGTCCCTTTTCCCCCTAAAAAAATTTAAAAATGGCAGGCCATGTTCTTTTATATTTGAATCAAGACCTGAAATTATACAGTGAATACTAACATATCTGGACTGTTTGTTTGTTGGTTTTTTTTGTAATTCTGATTTACCTGGTGAATGTCTTCCTCTAGATTTTTCCGTTGAATTATTAGCCATACCGTAAACCTCATATCATTCTTATACAAAACACAGGAGCTAAGAGCAAGTAATTTCTGACACAATCACTGTCATATGGTCAATTTTAAATTTGGCAGCATGTATGTTCGAATGTTCCTAGTTTACACCCAGTATACCAATTTTGAAATTACTTAGGCTGCTGAAAGTTACTCCTGATTAGTTCTGCTTTTATGATTAACCATCTCAGCTGTGAAAATTTTAAAACATTCAGTTGCATGATGATATATTTCTACTTGTGAACTTTCACACTGATGTAACTAATTTCAGTGAAGAAAAAAATTAGTCCAGGATTTGAATTCTAATTGTCTGTATAGGATTTAATGTGTTACAAGGAGTTTTAAGAGGTTAATTACTGGACAGCTCATTTTAAGTGTGACTCACAATAATATCTACAGCTGTATTCTGTATTAAAAAAAACCCAAACCCTAAGATTTGGGGTGCGAGGTAAGGATGAAGAGAAGTAGGGGTATTTGTGGTCAAAAAAGAGCAGTCCTCTGCTTTAATTGTTTTTTTTTTTTTTTATGATTAAGTTTCAGAGGTAGCCTATGTTATTAATTATTTAAATATAAGTTTGTTAGGGAGGAAAATATGCAAACACTCTTATTCACGGGTATGATTAGCATGGGCTATTGTATGTTTTGAATGGAAGTAAATCTCTAGTAATCACATCCTTAATTATATTTTATACTTAACCTCAGTAACTAATGATTAATGTTAAATAACCACTTGTAATAAATTTTGTGAACTTTAAGCTTTCCTTTCAGTTTCATCGGCTGTGACATCTCTTTCTGTCCATGTCTTTATATATAGTCTTTCTTCAAAGTTTTAATCTTAAAGGAGGCTTCAGAGCAAGTAGTTTTGTGCAATTCATTGTTTTGTTAGTCTAGTCCAAAGTTTAGTGTCTGCCACTTTTATTTCCTAACATCCAAGATAGTTTATAACGTGTTTTTTCTGCTGCCTACCTGTACTTTACAAGAACTTCCATTTAATAAAAAAGTGTAACCTAATCACAGACTGAATAAAACAGATAAAATTATGTTGCTGAGTGCCACTTCAGTAGTTCGCTGTTCTCGATGGAAGGCTATGTATAATAAACGGAAAAAGCAGGTCAATGTGATTGCTAATGCACTCTTACAGTAGTTTGAATGGAGAATTTTATCATCAAAACATTGGAAATAAAGGGAATAATTCTTACACAGAAATAGGATACTTCATATCTTCTCTGCATTACCCACAGAAATTCTTTACTGGTAAGTCAGAGAAATAGACTTAAATTGTAAGACACCAAATAGGTAATTTGTTTTTGTGGTTGTCAATTTCTTTCTGGAGTTGCTGGAATAGCCTGTCTGTAATGTAGCCGAAAGGAACGTTGCTCATCACGGTGTAAATTCAGATGACTGTTTGCTCATTCTTTAGCAAATGGACATGAAAACCAGGAGGCAAACTTGTGCTGGGCTATAGGTGCTGTAAGTCTGATAAGTACCATGGGTCAACTACTGGAAACTACTGGCTTTTCTTTTAATTACAGTGTCATCTGTGACGAAGAGTTAGAGCTACAAAACTGCCCTGAAGTTAGGTGCTGTCATACTAATAGTTTTGCCATTGACAGTGGAAATCGAAGCCCGGGTTCCCCTGCTATGTCCCCTGTAGTGGGAGGGAGAGGAAAGCACCTCGGGCTGGAATGCAGAAATGGGTGATCTGGGGCTGTCCACTGCCCAGCACTCAGCGTGGTGTGGGATGGTTGTACAAGCTACTTTTGTAAGTTTTTGTAAAAGGGCGGGGTTTTCTTTGGACTTGCTGCTTAATATGTATCTGTGGGAGAGCCGAAATATATTTACTGGTAGCTCAATTTATAGATGATGAATTAAATCTTATCCAAATAAAGTATCAGCTGTTTGTTGTAACAAATTATATATTACACTTCATTACATGATTACTCTGATAACTGCTCTCCAACAGTTTCTCATTAATGTCAACGTAATCTCCTCATCTCATTTGCCCCTTTTTTTTGCAGACTTTACTCTTTTTAACCCCAATTCTTTTAGAATTCCCAAATCTTTCACATTTGCATTATATCATTTGTGCATTACATCCTCAGGATACGAATTAATGTTTTGAAGTGTTTCTTACAGAGTTTTCTTAATAGTATCAGTGCCCATTAAAACTTTTGAATTTCACTTATCAGTGAAGTGTTAACCCCCTTTGCAATAACTCCTGAGATTCATATCCTTTTACAATTTTAATAGTTATGTCATGACACTATTTCTGAAATACTTTCCTTTCTATATCATAATTAATGATTTTATGCTTCTCGTCTAGTTTCAGACAAGACAAATTTCTTTGAGTTGTGTTCATAAAGATTTTGGTTTACATAATTGTGGTTTTTAAATTGAGTGTGTGTGTAATTCTCTCTGTATTAATTTATATATAAATTTCCTGGACTACTAAAACTTTCTATTTGCTTGCACCTAGAAAGCAGGTTCCAGTTTATATTTCATTGATCAGTCCACCTTTATCTGATGGAGGAAATTATAAAATAGTTACAAAATTTGTAAAATATGTCATATTCTAAATTCAGTTCTGGGTCATGAAATCATGTACACAAGGGCAGAAGCATGAAATGCCTATAGAAAAGCTTATGGAAGATGTAGTAGATATTAAAACAACACTCAGTCTGACTTCTATGAATCATATTTCTCTTTATGGTTCTCATTCTTTTGTTTGATGAACAGTATATATATAGCTTACAGTGACGGGTATGTGGTTTTGATTTAGTTTTCTATTTAGTTTTCTTATGTTCAGACATTATTCTTCAGTTCTACAAAGATGAGACAGGGACACTCCGCAACAGCAGAATAACAAATTATGGCTCATCCCTGCTTTTTTCAATTGCGGTAATATAATTTTGTTCTCATTGCTCAAAGTCTAGGAACCAAGTATTTATCATCTTATCAGGAAAACCTCAGCATTTTAACTTCTATCCAGATGTCTAACGAAAATCTTGCAGAAGTTAATAAAAAGTCTTTTGGATGAGTGTCTTTTTTTTAATAGCTTCATTAGCTAATGCACTTTAGGATGCTTTTACTAGTAAAAAGCTACACCTAGAGTTGTGGGGGGTTTTTCCTCTACCCTCCCCACTTAAGTTGCAACAGTTGACACATTTCTCTTGAATTGCAGTGCTGCATTTCATAGAATCATAGAACAGTTTGGTTTGAAGGGACCTTTAAAGGTCACCTAACCCAACTTCTCTGGCAATGAGCAAGGATGTCTTCACCTAGATCAGGTTTCTCAGAGCCCTGTCAAACCTGACCTTGAGTATTTCTAGAGAGGAACATTCCTTTGAGATATTTCACCGGTGTTTAGTCTGTTGGTTCCTGTTACCTCAGAAGCCCCTGGATGATTTCCGTAAGACTTCAAGTGGGCTGCAGTGTAGCCGTCATGTCTCAGAGCAACAGGCTGAGGGCCCTCGCTAACACCCCATCCCTCTAACCTTGGCATGTCATCCCACAGCTTGTCATGGGCAAGCCTGATATTATCCCTCTTCCCCTTTAAGTCTAGTTTAGTGCTCTGTCAATAAGCCCCTCTAGCTTGTGAGCCAAGACCCTCTTCCACCTTTGAGAAAGGTGAATCCTATCTGACACTGACAAGCCTGGTCCCATTATCTAAACATCCAAAATTGTGGTGGTGGTACCAGCCACAGAGCCACGTATTATTAGACTGGGCCCACCTGTTAATTCCAGTGTTGCCGCCCACAACTGAAAGCAGAGGGGAAAAAATAACCTGTGCTCCAGATTCCTTTACCAACCGTTCCAAGTCCCCGAAGTCTCTTTTGATTGCCTATGGACTCTGTGTTGTGAATTTGTCACTGCCCACATTGAAAAGGGGTAATTTCTGAGGTCTTCCATCTGTTTTTGGAAAGTAAAATTCCTGACCTGCTAAAGGAATGTCTGTTCCCACCAAATACATTTAACGGTTTTAATCATTCTGCCATTGTTAAGAACCCAGTAAGGTTGCGACGCTTGAGGAAGAAAAAACCACTGTGTATGCTGGGTGCCAAAAGCCTTCTCAGTCCAGCCTGTGCTGGTTTGCTTTCTTCTGCACCCCTGTTTGTCTGTGTAGACAGCTTTTATGCAGTTATGCCACCACTCTACTAGGATGTAGGTATCTGTAGCCTAAGTCTTGTGCCCTATCCCAGTGATTCAGATACTTATCCTAGGAGCATGATTTTAAACACAAGCTCTGAACTGGACAGCAAAAATCTTTAAAACAGTTTCCTGTGTTCCTAATGTCTGTGTCACTGAGCGAAAGCTAATAGGTGAAAACCAGGGAGTTCAAAGGCTATTCCAGTAAGCCATATAATCCATACTCGTGGGTCCAGCTATGGGGTTTTTTTTAGCATTTCTATTCTAACTACATCATTCCTTATTTCTTCTGTTTCCGAATTCAGCAACATCTGAGTTTAGCTGATGAAATCAATCTTGTGCCCTTCCTGCTCCAAAATGGATCCCGAAGCGAGTGAGGAGAATGAAGTCTTTCCCACTATACGTCTCAAATTACATTCCCACAAGCTTAGCAGGTTCATGGAACAATTTGTATTGTGAAAACCTAGAAAGGATTTGCATTGTAGCATATCAGGTAATGAAAATATCTCTTTCTGCATTACATCTTGCAATGCATTTTCAGTGCTGAATTATTACTGGCTTGATTGATAGGTAATTCAAAATGAATGTGTTTTCAAAAAATGTTTGAATGAGAAGTAACTGCAAGACAGCTTCAGTCAGTGAGAGGTGCTAATAATAAAAATGGAGGCTTAAAGCAGGAGTTGAAAAGGTTCGTGGAGTAGACAACATGAAACATACAGAAGGAGGAATATTCAGAATACAATACAATTGAAGGGAAAGCAAAACATAATCATGGTAGAAAGGTGTCAGTTACAAAGATCTGAGAATGACTGTTTGATAAAGTCTCAGAGAGTAGTGACAGGCTATTTTTTAGATATTTCCAGAAAAGTGTGAAAATAAACAGGTTTGGATAGGTCTAGAAAAAAAATAAAGGAAATACCCAAACTTATAAGATTATATGGGAACCTATTCTGGAGTTGCTGTCACTGAGTCTCTCAGCCTGCATTATGATGGCTGCAAGGAAGTGGGACAGAGGTGGGAAAGCAACCCTCATTTTTTAACTTGACCTAAAGTTATTTTATCTATCTATAAAAAGTTTGTAAAGGACGGTGTTGTGGTTTAACCCAGCCGGAAGCTAGGACCACGCAGAGGCTCACACAGTTCTTCCCCTTTCCCCTGAGAAGGGTAGGGAGAAGAGGCAGAAAAGGAAGGGAAAGGGAAAAAACCAAAAAACTCGTGGGTTCAGTTAAAGACAGTTTAATAGAACAGGAAAGGAAAAGAAAAATAACAGTAATTTTAATAATAAAGGTAATAGAATATAAAAGATAAAATAATACAACACGAGTCACTCTCACCATCTGGTGAACTGGTTGCCCATCACATTCTGAGAAGTGATCGGGGATTCTCAACCCCTGGCCAACCTGCATTTATAGATCAAGCATGACATCTATGGTACAGGAATATTCCATTGGCTATTCTGTTGTTTTGTCTATGCTTCTTCTCAGCTTCTGAAAAAAACCTGAAAAAAGTCATTGACTAGTATAAACATCACCTAGTAACAATTAAATCAATAGGCATTATTGACATTCCTTTCATACCAAATCTGCAACATAGCAGTCACTGGAAAGAAAATTAACTCTATCTTTACTGAAACAGGACAGCCAGAAATGTGAAGATCTCAGATATCATTAAAATCTTGTGTCTTTTTAGTCTGGAGAAGAGAAGACAGAGGGGGGATCTTATCAGTGCTTATAAATACTTAAAGGGAGGGTGCCAGGGGGATGGGAACAGTCTTTTTTCAGTGGTGCCCGGTGATGGGACAAGAGGTAACAGGCACAAACTTGAACAGAGGAAGTTCCATCTAAACATGAGGAGGAACTTCTTTCCTTTGAGGGTAGTGGAGCACTGGCAGAGGCTGCCCAGAGAGGTGGTGGAGTCTCCCACTCTGGAGACGTTCAAAACCCGCCTGGATGCTGTCCTGTGCAACTGCTGTAGGTGACCCTGCTCTGGCAGGGGGGTTGGACTGGATGATCTCCAGAGGTCCCTTCCAACCTCTATCATTCTGTGATTCTGTGAAAATGAAAAACAGTTGGTAAGTTTCTAAATAAGAATGCAAAATCATAGCCACACTGCAGTGTTTCTTATTTATTTATTTCTATGTTCTTTATACTGTTCCTGTACATTTACTGTGTACAGTATATTGTGCATACAGGATATTTATATGTAAATATATATTTTTATGTAAATTATATTTGTATGTTCCTTCAGTACTCTGGAAACTCTCATTTACTGAAAATATTTTGAGGTATATTCAGGCTAATAATGTATTTTTCTGTTGGTTTGTTTTTTTTTTTTTTTTATTCCAGTGTTCAGATTCATTAGTATAATTTCAGGCATTTATCATGATGCATTTATCAGGATGCCTGTGCTGAGAGAAGCTTAATTTCTCTGGATGGTATATATTTTGTTGCTGGACAGGGATTGGCACTTTCCAAGGACATTTCATCCTAATTTAGAGCTGAATTACCATGACATGGTGCTTATCTTTTGCTACTATAACAAAGAAAGCTTTAGATAAATAGGCTGCCAATCTGAGAACTCATTTAAGTGACTGAATTGCACTGCTGTGTTGGATGTGAGTACAGTTGAAGTGTGTGTATGTGTGGGTCTGGGGTGTTATTTGTTTGTTTGTCGAGTGTTTTTTTTTCTCTCAGGAGATATTCTGAAAAGGTCTGGGTAATCATGTGGTTGCTTGCTTACTGTATATTGTACCTATTGTTTCATATACGTATGCTACTTGTTGATTAGCACAAATCAGGAGCAGAACAACTTTGCACTTGTGTCTTGGGTGACAGGAAAAAATATACCTGTCACCTGTTAAATTCCTCTGAGAACTAAGTTTGTCGTTTCTGTATTGATGGGGAAGCAGCTAACTCTACAATACAAAGCAACAGAAAATTCAGTAGTAATTGATATATTTTAAACTAGATAGTTGGCGATTAGTATTATTTATTTATAAGTTGTAAATTCGCCTTTTAATTATGTACGCTGAGAAAACTGAATAATATTACAAGTAGGTAAAGGAAATGAACACTGAATGAAGAGTTGCCAGCTTTTAATTATGCAAATGAGCACCACTGCGGAAGAATTATTTAGTAATCTTTTTGTGCTTAGAATTGCAAATCTCCACAATTGTGTTTAGAACAAATGAAACTGGATTTGTGTAACCTCTTTTCTGTAGATCTTTGCAATTAATGAGATTGAGCAGAAGTATCAGTAGTCTTAAGAGACTGTATGCAATGTGCAGTGGGTCAGGGTAGTAAAACTGAAATATTACTGCTAATATTCTCCTTGTAGGGGATCCTGTTATATTGGGATAAATTACTCAAGAAAGAACAATTACCTGTTTTTCCTGATTTGTTTACATTATATTTTTATTAAATGTTTTATTAACTTTTTATAGCTGTATGTTTTTATGTTCTCTTTCTGTTGTGGAGCCCAGATGGGTATCTGAGCTATGGCTTTTCCCAAGTGGTCTATTTTGTCGTGGTCTCTCCTGTTCTTGCATTACCCTAGATTATTTTCCTGGGGTGCCCCTTTTTTTTTGTTTGGTTTTTTTGTCTCGTGAATTCTACTGCCTGGTGCTGCTCTTGCTGGCAGAGTATTTAGCACTCTGGCACTGCCTCAATGAGTAAAGAGTACTGAAAGAGCAGGCTAATTTATAGTCACTTCACATCACCCTAAAAATGTATCTGAGCTTCAGTAATGCCGTTAGGCAGTAGATAGCATATTTTTAAAATTCACTGGGGAAAAAAGAAGGAATTAAAGGCCCTGTAAAATAGTATTATGGCAGAGAGATACATGATGAATAAAATACGTTTAGGAAATTGTACACTAAACAGTGAATATCCTTTCCTAACCAGGGAAAGAAGTAGGAGTTAGGTGAGAGAGCACTGTCTGACACTGTCCAGCTTGATTGAGCTTTCCTTTTCTGAATGAGAGAGAACTTGTCGTTTCCCAAGTATAAAAGTCAAACTATGCTATACAGAATAGCACACAGGGCCACGTCTTCCCCAACACTGAAAAACAGGCATATATAGATGAGTAATGACGGTAATCTGCCAGCTACCCAAGCCCAGAAATATTATTTCTTACCTTTCAGTGATTTATCTATGCTATACACAGAAAGGACTGATAAGAGACATTACATGACATTGTGTAGTATTAACATTTTGTAAATGCCCCCCCCCCCCCCCCTTTTTTTTTTTGTGTGGGACTGGGCCTGTGGCATGGAAATGGTATTTGGAAAAAAAATATGTATATTTTTAGAGGTGGGAAACTTGAAATTCCAAACGTGACCAGAACTGATGTTGCCCACGGGCATTTTGGATGAAATCTACCAAAATCTAGAAATATCGCCTCTGAAAGGCAGTGTTCCCCAGAATGTCATTATAATATCACCCTTTGATGTCTTTTGCGCTATTTTTTGGCAATGACACTTTATGAATGGAGACAGAAAGCACTACATGACAGGCCAGTCTCAGAAACTTTTATTTTCACATCTTGAGCAGCCAAGAAGTCTACCTACTTAATTTAAGTAAAGAAATTAACCTAGATATTAAATAAGATTCGAAGAGCTTAGTGGTATTATTTTGTTTCTTAACATTTTTTTTAATATAAGATTATGGCTAAATAAGGATTCCAAAGTTAATACTCTCTTAAATTTTAAGGAATTGTACGTAATTTCCTATGCAGTTCAGCTGTAAAGTTTAGCTGATACTTAATTTGTATTAATGCATTATCTTCAATTAACATGAATATGAAATTTCAACTATCAAATTTGAAATGCTAGTAGCAGGACAAGTAGTTAAAAGTGGGAAGTTATTTTTATTGAAAAATAATGATGTCAAGAAATTAACAAGTGTAATATCCAAACAAGCTCTTTCTCAAGACAGGAAGGAGAATTTTCTGCAAAAATAATGTGGAAGTCTGCATCCAACATACACTGTGAGTGAAACCCAACAAAAGACACCATATGCTTTGATTCACCAGATGAACTCACGAAATGAAGCATTGCACAACCTGTGTTCTTTGCTCTGAATGGGGAATGTGTGGTGTGAAAATATTCCAAATTTCATAACTTTCTAAAAGTTTTGCACTTCTCAGGTGGTTTCTTTATTTTGTAGTTAAATATTCTACTCAATACAAAATCATACGACAGATTTTGTTCTTATGTCAGTTCTTTATGAGCACTGCTCATTTGTTTGATAAACATGAACAAGACAGTGCAAATCAAAATGTTTGTCTAAATGGAAAAACCATAGAAGCATTTGTATTTGATTGCATGTTCTTCTCAGGCCTTTGAGGCACTCTATTGGTTAGGAGAACTAGATTCTCTATATTATGTTTACTAACTTATTAAATCTTTCTTGTTCAGAATAATGTTTTGGTCTTGTTTCCCTGCCCTTTATTTCTCCCATTTCCTCCATACATAAAATTTATCTTTTTAGAGCTTTATCCCTTTAATTATTATGCTCTTTCATTCTGATTTATTTATTTATTTATACATTTAAGTGCATTTACTACCTCTCTGTAACTAGTGTTTTTTGCAGCATGTTTTTTTCACTATTATCAAAGTAGTCTGAAAGTATTGCAAGCTTGATTTCTGCACAAGTCAAAAGTTTAAATAAAGAAGAAAGATCGTGGTGTCTCCACTAGTTTTGCAGGGATCAGTTTCCTTTTACGGTTGGGCTACATACAGAAACTGTTCTTTCAGATGATCATTGTAACCTTGGTCTTGCTCTCTTTTTTCCTTGCCATCACCTACTACGGCTATTTTAAGTCTGCCATATGGGAATAGCTAGCATAAATCTGAGGTCTTGGCACCATAAACACTCACCAATAAAACCTCCTTACCCTGAGTGCCTTAAAATTCAGATATATCTTTCTGCTCAGTGCGTACATAATACAAAATTGTTCCTCATAAGAATTATTAAACATTATAATGTTTGGGAGAAATAAAAGATAGCGAAGTAGACGAAAACATTATTCTGAACAGGAAAGATTTATAGAGATAGGAAACATAATACAGAAAAGCTTATTGTTGTCCATCATTAATTTGGAATGGTTCTGCTGAGATTATTATTAGCATAGAAATAAACGTGACCACTCAGTCATTCAGGATATTGTACGTGAACAGGTTCTATTTCCTGAACAAGGTTGTTGTAATGTGCTACAGGAGTTTATAACTGCTTGGTATTTTGTTCACCTTTTGACATGTCCAAAAACATAAATTGTGGGTTTGTGTTTGCTTTTCTTGTAAGGGCTCTAAAACCTGTCCCAAATTATTTATACATGCAGCCATCATCACAATCGGATAGCCAAAGTCATGCTTGCATGTAGCTCTGGACAGGGAAATTGAGTCTAGTGATTGGAAAAAGGAATTTACCATGCTGTTAGCTCTTGCATCCATGAAGAAATAAACATTTTTCACTGTCCCAAATACTGATAAATTTTCAATTTCAGCTTTGATTGTCATTATCATTTATTCTCATAAATTCCAAGAAATGAAATGCTCAAGGCTGGAAAAAACCTCATTGTAATATTAGTTCTGCTACATTTAGATTTAAAAAAAAATAAGGGCATATTGACAGCAAATATCACAAGATTTTACATTGTTCTTGCTATTAGGTTGGTCAGCAGCAGCATGCTTTTTTCTCCTTATGCTTTTGCAACAGAGGCATTGCTGCTATGTAGAGAAAGGCTGGCATAGCATTGATATATCCTGCTCATTACCTGTTGATGTATAAGATAAAGAAACATATATTGAAAAAGGGTGAAAAAATAATGGCTATTTTCTCTGCTGAATTGAGAAAAGGATACTTGGTCATTAGAAAGAAATTTTGGCCTGTGACTTGGTATAATTCTGTCTCTTTTGCTTCATCCTCTTTAGTTAGAGATGTACTAATTTGGAGTCTGGGCAATGAGTGACTTTGGTCATTCCTTGCAATTTAGAAAGGCTTTGGGAAGGCAGAAAATGCTTCTAGAAACTGTGAGTTTTATAAGAAAGAAGTTAAAATAGGAAACTAGAATAGTTAGTGATGTCAGTGTTAATAGTACTAGGGAAAAAGGAAGAGTTCCTAGGTTCAAAGGGATAGCTCATCCATCTTTTTTATGTGCAAGAAATATAATATATAATTATTTTCCAATTGATGAAGGGTATTGTTACAGGATACTTGGTGTTCTGCCTGTCAAAGCTGTGCGCGGTTGAAGATAGTTTAAACAGTTCTGTTTGCCTCTCTTCAGTTAGAGTTCATGAATTTCTCATCTAATCAGAAGTGTATGCTTTTTATGAAAAGGAAGAGAAATATGTAATTTTTAGAAGCTCCTTAGCTCAAAGACCAAGACCCAAATTAAAAGTATTAGTGAATGACATTAAAAAAAAAAAACAAACCTTACATATAGAAAACAGTGGAAAAACACATTTCTCACAAGACTCAATTATACGTAATCTTATCATCACAACCTTACTGTTTCTGTCAATATGCATATGCGGCTTGGCTTTAGAGAATTTTTTTCAAATATGGAAATGAAAAGTCACAACTGCATCTTACCTAATGCATTCCTTTTTATTTTTTTTTTTTACAAAAAGAGATGTTGTTTATGTAAGGTTAACTGTTCCTTAAAAAGGTTTATGGTGGTGAAATGTAAACAACTCTAAAAAATGCTAGTTGTTGTAGTTGACTGGTGAGAAAATTGAAAAAAACAGAATAGATGCCTGATTTTTATTAGTTTAGTTGTCAGTATGGTTACTTATCAGGTTCAGATATAAGTAAGTGAGCATAATTCCTGAATTTAAAAAAATTCTAAGTAGCTTGTATGAGTTTTGCTGTGGTTAGGTGGGGTTTTTAGGGGGTTTGTTTTGTTGGGTTTTTTGTTTGTATATTTGATTGGTAGGTTTTTTTTAGTAATTCCTGAAACTAGTTTGAAGTGTCTTGATATTTCAGTAAGACCTAGACCTCGGGATTCAAGCAATCCTCCTCTTTAATTGGTGTTTCTCCTGGAATAATCCAAAGCTACAAGTAATGCCAAGGAGTATGACTACAGGATCAGAAATTAATAGATGGTTTGTTAATATGTCCTTGGAGTGCTGATGAATTTCTCTTGAATTTCTCTCAAATTAATTGTCAGAATAGAGCTTTATTTCATGGTTGTGGGTGAGTTACTTGCCGCTGCTTTATAGCTAATGTATTCCTGAAACTTTCCAGCATCCTATTTTATAGTTTCATATTCAGCTCTTCACCAGGTATTTGAGGAGCTTTAAAATGTTTTGCTGACTTTGTAACTGTTAAGCTGGTGCTCCATTTTCTTTCTTTGTTTTTTTTTTTTTTTTTTAGTATTTTTGAAACATGCATCTTGTGGTTTGAATAAAACTTGAATTTTCTAGAAAATGTAGCTATTTCTAAGACGGTAATAAACTAGGTACTGACTCAGTGAAGTCAAAATATTTACATCTTGCATCTGTTAACTCTTTATTGTAAAAAAAACATGGGAATTTGGATTTGTTGCACTTATAAGCACTTATTGCTTGTCTTGCATAACTAATTGATCACCTCTCAAAAAATTAGTAGTCATAGCTGAATCCCATGTTCCCCATTTAGTCAGCCAAGAATGATTCATGACTATAACTTCTTAAAGTAGTTGTGCTGTTTGGAAAAGCTCAGAAATGTAGGTATTATTTTGTGTACTGTCTTTTGAAATAGCTAAACAACTTATAAAACATGGGGAAATGAAATGCATGCAGATTTCTTTTCTTGAATTTCATGTAAATTGTTGGGGTTTTTTTTCCTCTATTATTTGCTTTTTGTTCTTACTATTGCAGCAGCACTTACATAATGAAATGTCATGTAAGATTTTTTTTTTTCCATTCCATGGTTGAATTTTGAAGTGTTAATAACTCCAGATATAATGTTCATTGAGGCAAAACTTGTCACTGAAGAACCTTCTGCAAGCATACGCTCTTTTGGGGCTTTTTTCTTTTTTTTTTTTTTTTTGTGATTTAAAGGTCTGTGAGTATTCTTAATTAAGAAAAATTCAGAATTTTTATTCTTCTGCAAAGCTTTCTTCTGATGTATATTATATGAAATATATGAAATGTAACAGATACTTTTGTTATCTGTCTACATTCAATCCAAGAAAGATGGGGGAATAAAAATTAACAAAAAAAAAAAAAAGTTTTGATACAGAATATAATGTCCACTGGTGCAGGAGAGAAGCCCAGGATCAGCCTACGCATCAATTTAATCCTATAAAAGTTTAAAAAGATTGCTGCACTGCCCAGTTCATCTCAGGCAGTTGTGAAAAGTTGTCTTGAAGCTGGGAGATATATTGCTATTCCACTACAAGTATCTTCATAGTGATGTGCTATCTGAAAAATAGACATTTATTAGGGTACGATTCTATCTACATCTTGAGGTTTGCATTTTATTATTTGGAATATGATAAATCTGCAAGAAGAATGCTCTGGAGGTCTTACTGATAATGATAAATGAATAATAAAAAAGTGCTTTTTGTGAAGGAAACAGACCCAAAGGTTACCTCTGGAATCTAAGGTGTTACAAAATTATGTTAATTCTGGACAGACTTTACAAACCTCTTGAAATGGTATGTTCTTTCAAGGTGTTTCATTTGTCATTATATTTTATGATGTTATTTTAGTAAATGTTGACTTTACAACTCCTCTGTATGTATTGCACTGGTTTAAAATATTAAATGTATTGGTAATTTAAACTGTAATACTTTTATAGCATTTATTTTGATCATTTTGACTTTGCTAAACAGTTCAGAGAAATATTGCTACATGTAGAATGGGATGCAATTGTTTACCCTCTGTATGTGGCAGGCTTCATGAGCTTTCTTAAAAGCAAAGGAACCTGTTACAAAATGATGTGGAGGATCAAAGGGCCATGTACTGTCTGGGCGCAGGAAAGGATGAAGAGCAGTTCTAGAGGAAGAGTTTGGACAGGAGGTAGGCAGACTGGTGGTGGTTGTCTGGAAATGTTTGTAATACTGGATGGAGGGGTGAAGTCTGGCTGGCAGGAGAGTGCAGGGCAGAGCACTTCACATGCAATGGACACTGTCATATTTTCTGAAGCTGTGGGAGCTCCTGAGATGATGAGGAGCATCATCAAAAGCCAAAGGGAAGTGGTTTAATACTTAGGTAAATTGAACTAAATTATGTTCAAGATAATTTAAATGGCTATTTTTAGGGCTTCTTAATGAAAGCAGTAGGAAATAATACATATGAAACAGCAAGAGGTTGAGGATAACATGTTTTAGAAATGAACTCGTATAAGTTCTGTTTCTTCAAACAATTGATAAGTAGTGGCAAAATTAAAGTGTGAAATGGCAAGGGACAGAACAATGAGAGTCCCAAACAGGCTGGTGACAGAGAGAAAAGAAAAAGACAAAACTGTTTCAGTTGCAAGTATTGACAAAATCGATAAGGGAAGAGGAGCACTGTCTTTTTTTGAGGATAATGACCTAACTGGCACAAATTTGGTGGAAGGAAGATAGTTGGGGAGAACTGTAATGCAAAACTATAGAATATATAGGAAAGCTTAGTGCAGAGGGATTGGTGGTGATGATACATATTTTAAAATGAGAAATTATAAAAGGTAATAATAAATCCTTTTTTTTTTTTTTTTCTGATGGCATCAAAAATAGAAAATCTTTCAGACATTGTAGGAGCAACACACGATCAAGAAGGCAAAGCCTCTGAAAGATAAGGCCATGGAAGAAAGATTAAATGATATTTTTACATCCGTTGACTCTGTGGATTGACCTCTACTCACAGCATGTTAGAAAATCTGTTTCAAATCAAACCGTTGCTAGAAGATAAAATTTACAAAACCAACTATAGCAAACTGGTTACTCTTCCCTTAAGAATACTTAAGCAACACAGCAATGGGATAGAGGAGCTACTAACCATCACGTATAGCCTCTTGCTTGAAGATGCCTTTGCATCAAGGGCTGAGAGAGTGGCAAGTATGATGCAGGTTTTTAAAAAGGGCCGTAGAGTGCTAACACCCACCAAGAACTGAGGTAGGAAATGACAAAGTTTAGAGGATCTGCTTACAGAAATCTATAACTATTAGAGTAACAGATTTTAAATGGTTTTCTTTAGAACTTTAAATACATTAGCAGAAATTATAATAAAGAATAGAATTAGTGGCATAATGAAAAAAAAAATCAGGAAAAGAGAAGCATAACTTTTGTAAAAGGAGCTGATGGATACAACCTATTAGAATTTTTGAAGAATTTGCTGGGTATGTGCATAGGGGAGAATTTCTTGGTAGTTTTTAGTCAACCTGGATTGCCAAACATCATGTAGCAATAACTCCTGCCAGATGGAGAAACTGAAGTAAATTATTACCCATAGGATAAGAAGGGAGGTCCTGATATAGATTAAGACCTATTTAGCAAACAGAGAAAAAAAGGAATATAATAGATTAATGATAAATTTTAGAATTGGAATAATTCTACTGATTTGTTCGCTAATTCTCTACACATGTATTGATATTAAAGTACAGAAAATGAATGCAATTTAAGTGTGTAAAATAAGTGTGTTTGCAAATCTTATCTGTATATTTAGATATTGTTGCGTTCTTTAGTTTTGGACTGTTACCTGAGTGATGTGCCAATAAAAAGTAATGTCAGTGTCAGCTTGAGGTTATATTAAATGACATGAACAGTTTGTGGGCAAGGGGGTTTCACTTCTGTATACCAAACTAAAACAATTTTCCCATAAAATATTTCACTATTAATGTGATATATGTGTGTATATATATCTTATACCTTTTTCCTCTTCAAATTTGTCTCCCCATCATCAATTTTGTACAATATCTTTTACATTTATCTCTAGAAACCTGTGTAAAACTAAACAGTAACAAGGTGACTCTAGCATAAATTAATGAACATTAATGATTCTTATGTTGCTTATTAGTGAGAGTTCCTTTTTCACTTGTTTCATCTGGCAATAACTTTTCCACTATTTTACATGGGTTTATTCCATATGCACAGGGTTTTATCTCTTTCATTGGTTACTGTCCTTGGAATATTACCACTCATCTCATTTATCACAGTAGTTCTGTTCCTTTAAATGGATTTTTAGGTATTTCAGAAAATTGGATAACAGTTATGATATTTGACTTCATCTTTTTACGAATGATAATTGTTTCTTTGGGCCTGTTAAGTCATGTCACAGTTATTTTCTGCTGAAGACATCCAAAACTGTAATTCTTGCAATTTTATATTAGTTAAATTATCCATTACCAAATATGAGACAATTTGCCTTTTTTTTTTTTCTTTCTAAAAAAGTAAAACTGAATAGTATTAATAACAAGAAGAAAGGTACTTTAATGAAGCAGTAGATGTAATCTTCAGACTAGCTAAATGTTTGAGAGTAGGCATTCATTTTACTGCTGTGGTTGATATGGTTTTTTGGACTTTCTGTTCCATCTGGGGAGTCAACCTAAAGAACTTAATGTGGAGTATCTCCTGATCTACTTTACAACAGCTGCTGTTTTCTATTTATGTAGTGAATCCTAGGCAAATAGCAGGCTGTAGAGAAACGTTAAGGAAGGTTTTCTACAAAGTGTGTCAAAATGACACTACATTCTCAATATCCTTCCTATCCTACCAGCATTTTATTGGCTAATTTTGGCTGCTGTTGTACATTGAGCTGATAACTTCAGAGAGACATTGCTAATGACCCCTAGATCCCTTTCCTTCATTTTAGCTCTGAGTTCTTTGTTATGTAGGCATGGCTTAGATTAATTTACCCAGGTACATCACCTTACACTTATCAGCTCTGAAGATCATCTGCCAACACGTTGCCCACTTGTTTGATTTGGCAAAGTCTTCAGGAGTTGCACCATTACGCAGAAGATCTTAATATAATCTGCAGATACAGACCGCACAGCGTACTGCCTTCTGCAAAGCACTATTGAAGTAGTTGAATGAAACTGGTACCAGAACCAAAAGCTTCTCCTCCATCCAACAGCTGCTTAGCTTTTCTAACTCACTTTGCTGTGGAAGTTGTTAGTGGCTTTCTGAAAGTCCAAATAGTTTTTGCCCGCAGTTTCCCCTTGGCCATGTGCTCACACATACCTTCCCAGACATTCAGCATGTCTCTGAGCTAGGAATTCCCTCTGTAGAAGTTGTGCTGGCTCTTTCCAACGCACCATGTTTCAGTCAATGTACCCAGTGTCATTATTCTGTATTACAGCGTCTGAAGAGATTGGCCAGGAACGCAAGTCAGTTCCTCGAATTGCTGCTTTGGGAAGTAATGAGTCTCCTTTGCAGGTGGAGGTTGCACTGACAACCTGCCTTTGCCCTGCTGCCTCGGCTTTTCGCAGTGACATTGCAAAGCTTTACCAGCAGTTCCGCAGCTTCCAGTTGGTACTCTGGGGTGAATGCTACTCAGTCCCGTTGACTTACTAACATCTAACTTACCTATTGATCTGATAGTCAGCATAGACGCTGTTAAATACCCTTTTTTGGAGGGAGGGTGAGGTGATAGAAAACTGTTTCACTGTTTTCCCTATTTGCTTGCTAAGCGCCTGTGGCCAGTTACTGATTTTGTCAAAATGCCAGTTGCACCCTTAGATGTTTTCGCAAAGAGTAAATACGAAACATTAGATAAAATTGAAGACATAACCTTAACCTAAGGTTATTGGTGAGTATTACCAAAATAAAGGGATATCAGTGTGCGTTACATATGTGTAATAGGTGGAATAGTTAAAGGAAAAATGCTAGCAATGGTTAGACGCAAGAACCAATCTTAAATATATAAAATATAAGATCCAGAAAATGGAATAAACTGAATTGGGAAGATTTTTATAAGAGAGTGTCCTTTGAATCTCTGATAGTCTTTTTTTTCTTTTCACCAGTTTGCCTCAATGTTAGGACTACATGTAGTGCTTTGTTATTTTCCAGGCCATTGATTAAGCAGCATTAATCCAAAAACAATTCCATATGAGGCTTGTTAAGATAAAATATGCATGATTTTGCACAAATACTAACCAGCTTTGAATGTGCTGGAGTTGGATTTTCTAGCCACTGTTTTATGATAAGCCAGGAATTCTCCTTTAGTTAATGATGCTTCTACCTTATTAGTCTTTTCAGCATTTGTTAAATGTTACAATTATCTGTAATCTTTATAATTTGTGAAAAGCATCAGATGGCATCTAGTCATAGCAATCATCAAAACCAGCCAGTCTCTCAAATCATGTACTGCTTATCAGGATAAAGTTTCTTCACATATATATGTTTATGTATGTTTATAAACTGTTAAAAACAATTTTTCTCTTATGTCCCAGTTGATAATCTCCAGGATTTTTTTTAATATCATGTTCATAGATGTAGTTGTGAAGATAGTTAGCATAGCTAGGATTCTTAACTAAGCAGTTCTTTGCTGCTGGGCATTTTACCGTAGGTAAGAAAATGCTGTGCACAACGGTTTTCTTTTTGTGACACGTGTGAGAGTGTGTGTGTGTAAACGTCATAATAGATTGTGTCTGGATTTCAGACTCACATATTCATCATTCAGCATCAAGTTTTTCACTTCACAGTGGATGTAATGTCTTTACCTTTTTTAGCTTTCTTGATGAATCTAGATTTGAAAACAACCCTACCATACCGTCATAATTCCTGGGTGCTTCATGTGAGTTGACTGGAGCGTGCTGGCCAGTGAGTTTCAGTTCAGTTTTGATCTCCCTAGGCTTGTTCTACTTTGCCCATTTAACACCTTAACAGGTGTTATTCTGAAGTATAGATATAACTTTTGTTTTGTGTTTCTTTCCAGTCATGTTAAAGATCTGGAACTCCAGTTCTGGGTATACATGTGCTTAGCTGGCTTCCAAACAACGTGTCACACATGGCTATTCAGAGCATCTGCTAAGTCACACATCACATTATGGGACACTGCCAGACTTTTTCCATCTATTTCATGTGGCTGCTTTTATGAGAGATAGTCTAGAAAAATGCTTTTAATAAAAAAAAGTTCTGCCATTGGTGAATAAGCTCAAATACACAGTTCTAAGAGTTCTTTTTGAAGGGTTAAACTCATCCTCGTCAGATGGACAACTTAGGTTAGATTGCTGAAATAGGTTATTTTGAGTGGCACTCCAGTACTGATTAGCTTCAAATTGAACTGCTGCTCAGGGAATTTATCTGTCATATTGCACATTTTAAAGTTGGAGATAGAGCTGTGTTATGTACTTTCCCCTTGGCTGAATGTGGCAGTCTACATGTAGCTTCCTGCTTGCCTTTATTTCCTAGGTAAAGGGTTTGTATGTAAACACATTTCACTCATTTTTATTTTTTTTTCTGTTGTCTTTCTAATTCATCTAGTGAGTTTCTGAGAGTATTGGTTATTTTGGAAAGTATCAGGAAATGACTGATTTGTTAATAGAAAGTGCCAAACAACTGCAATGATTTTAGGTGAAAGTTGAACTGCAGATGTTAAATTTCAAACTTTGTTTTCTTGAAGTAGTTGTTTAATAAAAAGAAAAAATGCAGAGAACATGATTTTCCCTTGTAGTGATTAATTCGTTGTAATTCTATATTTCTTTTACATTTCAAAGCTTTTTACGATTAGTGATAAGTAATTAAATAATGGTAATTCTGGAATGAATAATGGCAAAATTAATAGCTGTTTAATAAAGCGGATTCTAATCTTTGATAGCTTTCAGAAGCTCTTTGGAAAAATGCTGTTCTTTCAGATATTTTAAAAAATCTCATGTAAGCCTAATCTTCAAGGGGATATCCCACATGTGAGCTGCGGTTCTGCCCATGGCAAGCTTTTGATGTTGGAAGGAGGAGAAATATGTCCCTGTTTAAAACTTTAGTATGTTGATATATGCACTGTCTAGATGCTCCCATTGGCAAATATAGTTTTGTAGGACAGCAGAGATCTGTTAAGTGGAAAACCATAGCCATGTGCTGGTTGTTTTTTTTTAAATTGTGATCAGATTAGGGAAAAAATCAGTACAAGTCATAATGTGGTCAAATACTTGTAAATACTATTTCATACTTCTAATTAAAATAACAAGTTGTGCAAAAGATGAGGTAAAAGAAATAATAAATTATTTCATTTTCCTTTATACAGCACCTGGTGTATAGCTTCATAAAATCTTGTACATCTGTCTGAAATATTAGCAGAATGAAAGTAGAGCATAAATTAAAAGAATTTGTCATAACTAATGACAAGAGGTAATTTGGCTGTCAAATACAACGCAACACAATAATTCAAGCAAGCAAATACTAATATGGTGAGAAAGAAATGCATTAGCTTTCAAGTCACTCTTTGAAGTTCACTTGAGAAGATTTAGGCAGGAAGAAGAATCCTTTGGAGTGCATCAAGTACCGCATACCAGGAAAATGGATTCAGCCCTTTGTAAAATACAACTTGAAATTCTAAAGTGTCTTAATCGGACCACCATATGACACACAACATCATTCTGGATGAGTTTTCAGTTGAAAATAAGGAGCTATTTTCTAATCAACTCTATTATGTTTCCTACTAATTATTAAAAAAAAAAAAAAAAGAAACAAGTAAACCCTCCCCCCCCAAAAAAAAATAAATAATAAGGTGGCATCAGCAATCTGTACGGCTTGAGTAATCCTGCATTCTTTTGTGACTTCAGGCACTGGGTGCCTGTTTGCACATTTATCTAAGAAAACTATTTCACAATGCAGTTCAATTTAAAAACAAACAAAGCTCCCACTTTGGAATCTTCCTGCAAGAAATAAAAAGGGAAAGAAATTAACATCAGCTTAGAAAGGAGCTAGGAACTTAGCTCACAAAGAAACTAATGACATTAAGATGTGTTTAGAAATAAACATAATAATAAATTAGGTCCAGAAAAAAATCACTCTACTGATTAAAAAGAGAGGAATATTCTCAAAAAAGACGGCTTTTAACATCCTTACAGAATAAACAGAAAACAAAACAAGCCAAAACCATTCATCTCAAAGCCTTGAAGAAAATGTCATCACACAGTAATTCTGGATGTCCCTGTAAGGAACTCCAGCCGGAAATTTTGAAGTCCTGTTCATTTTCAGTTTTGTCAAATGGTATGCTAGACACAGGTTATTTTCTTTCTCTTTTTTAAGAAACGGTGCTTTGAGTTTCTGGTAAAATGGGGCATTATTAATTTCTTCGAGTGACATCTCTGTGGGTAACCTATTACACAAGTGCAACTCTTTACCTTCAAATACAAATATTTGAAAGCCATGTATTGAAGAAAGTAAGTGCAATAACACTGCACAGTGTCTCATCAGTCTTTTGTGGAAAAATTCTACATGCTTAATTTAGTGTGTGCATTTTTGATGTGATATTTCTGGATGTTCCAGAAGGAAGAAAACTTTTAAAATATGGGACAGTCTCTTCCATTGATCTTTATACGGAAGATTGTGCTGCTGTTCAAGGGTTTACCCCAAGAATGAAAAGCTGTCTGAAGATTCCTCCTTTGAGGGAGGGTCAGATTCCTTTTTTTTCCCCCACTTATTTCAGTGTAAAGTATGCTAGTTCCCTTGTCAGGAAGGTGATATCAAAATCTCTGTGGACTAGAATACTAAATGAACAAAGATCAGTTTAATGAACTGCTTTTTAAAAACTTCATCCAGTGTTATTCAAATTTCCATTCTCTTTTTTTTTCTCTGATGGATTGGTGTTGTATCTTTTAATAGGAAGAGTAGATAATTTAAAATGAAGTTTAACATAATGTTATTGTGCTATTTTTTTAAATGCAGGGTAATTCTGACATATTTTAGAAAAAGATCAATTTATAATGCAACCTATTTTATTATATATGCTACAGCTGGTAATTTCAAAATTAATTATTAATAAAATTCTACCATTTCCTCAATTCAATTTGACTTAATAGAGATTTTGTCCCTTTTTATTTCCTCATAGGAAGGTAAATGTATTTTCTGGCACGTACATTCCTTTATGACAAAAGAAACAAATAGTTTTATTTAACTACCTGTACTTACATCTGAAACATTTTTTTTGTTTGTGCTGTGTTTTTTTTTAATAAATATTATTTATTAAAACATGTAAGTGTACTTTGGAGAGGCCTGATCACTGAATCTGGAAGTTTTCATGCAAAGTAAGAATTTTTGAAAAAACAGAGATGCTGATGTCTCTGAAATAGGGCTACAGATGGAGATTAGGTTTGCACTTTCAGTCCATTTTCAACTATATTTGTGGTTGGCAGACCTTGTTAGGGGTAGAAGTATCCTAAATCAAACGTGACAACTATTTAATTGATTTTGGGCACATTTTTCTCTCCTGTTCTTCTCCTTGCCTCCTTGTTTTCACTGTATCCTTGTTTTTCTGGAGATAAGTAGGAGATTTTTGTCCAAATGACAACAGCGATCAGAACAATTATGTGACTAAGAAGGGATGGAGTCTGCATGCTGTGTTTTGGAGCTTAAGAATCCTCTTCTCCTCCTGACAGTAATATGTATTGAGACTGGTCTTGTGCTTGCCCAACTTAATAATTTCTAATTATCCCTGGATCAGAAAGACATTTTTGCTCTTACCTGGCAGTCTTTGCACCAGGCTTGCACAGTGTGGACACTTGCACTTTTTGTAAATGTAAGTTAGACTTTCAGATGGCATATTTAAAAATGTTTGAATTTTATTTTAGGATCACGTGTATTAAAAGAAAAAATGAAATACTTTTTGCAACACTGTGATAATATTTTAAGATGTTATAACACTTAATTATTGTATAAAAATGTTTATCAATAATGTATCTACTTTTCAAACAGCAACAAATCATTAGTTATAAGCTCAAAAGAAATGCCTACAAGGAGCAGTTTTTAAGTAGTGTAGAATGATGACTTACCCAGGGTAATACAATTACAGTCAAGCTTTTGAGAGATACTTGTCTCAGTTCAGAATTTAGAAGAATTAGAATTCAGTTTAGAATTTTAGAAAAAGATAAAAATCCATAGGTTGTAAGCTAATTAACCTCAGAAATTTTGATTTGGATGTGCTTTTTGTTTAAAACAACTAATCAAACATGAAGACTGAGGTTTATACTGATTAAAACCATGATAGCTTAACCAGCTCCCTTGTGAATCCATCTATTCATGATATTATCCCCTTGAATTATGAACACATTGTGAATATCTACAAAACCTGTATTTGCTAGTGAAGCATTGCTATTAGAGGCTTCTGAAATTATACCATAATTGTGTTTCCTACATGTTTTAAACAGACATGTATATATAATTATACTTTACCAAAATGTTCTGTTTAACACAGAAACTTAAGTGGCACAAAAACAAGTCAGAAATCAATTGCCAGTGTGTCATAAGTACACTATTGACTGTAGAGAATGATACCAGAACACTATTGAATATTGATTTTAACTTCAGGCATCTCTTCAATAGTCAGTAAAGACATGCTCGCAGTAGAATACAGCTTCTTTTCTTACCCGTGTTTCCTAATTGTCATAAATAAGCTCATTGACATGCTGCTTTTTTTTCACCTCTCCTTTCTTTTTCTTTCTGTTTAGTATTGTTACTTTTATAGCATACATAACTCATTTTATGTCACAGTAATTGAAATACAGCTAAAGTGTATTTTTTTTTTTTTTACGTTGTGGAATGTAGAAAATACAGAGAGACTTTCTCTGTGTGATGCTGTAGGCTAAGAAAATCATGGTTTCTTTTCTACACAGAAGTGTGTATTTATCTCTCTCTCACATTTGGGCTGGCAAGGAATGCATAAGTAGCGTACAAGGATTGCATCCATAGCAATGTCTGGCCATTTAATATCACCCTCCTAATTGTCCTTTCTGCTGCACATTGCTGGAACTCGCAACTTGGATGACTAAGGCAAATCTGCCTTTTGTGTCGGACTTTATATTGACTTGTTACTTTCAGTATTGACCGAGTTTGTGTGTATATTTAGGCATGTCCTCAGTACCCATCTTCATTTTTTTTCCCACCTGTTTTGAATTATTATTTTTGGAAAAGGGTGGAGTCAGGACATAAAGATCTTTGTTTAGCTGAAATAATAATACAATGGGAGCCTTGATTCCTCTGTTCCAAATTGTCATAAGCTGCAGATGCCTTTAGTGCCTTTCTTTTCCATTGCAAGGCTCTATCACCAGGCTTGAGTGAGTAATATGATACATGATTCAAATGAACAAACAGTACAGTGAATAAAGTTGCAACAGGAAATCTTTACTGACAAATATAAAGCAAATATAAATATATTTTTGCTGACAGCAATTCTTACACCTTAAAGGATCTGTGTCTTTATGAAAAGAGTAGAAGGAAAAATTACTACTCAAAAAAAGGATCTTCTTAGATAAGAATAGGTTATCCTTATCTTTACACAGAACTGGGGTTCCAAGGAGTCAGATAATCAGAGTATGCTGATATAGCTGATGTAGGAATTTAAACTGCAGTATTAAATTCATTCCCTGTCTAGGAACAGGGGCCCCACTTTTAGTTGTATACATGCCAGATTGCCTTGAAAATATTTCCCATGGATATCCTAAGGTGATGTCCCAGAAACTTGACTTTTAAGGCAAGAATCACTCACTCTCTATGTACTGAATGCATGAGACGCAAAGTAGGTGTAAAAGTTACTTATCAGCATTTCAGAGAGTCGCGTATTTCAGTGGTATTTTTTAATATGGTAAAGTAGAACTTTATTTCATTTTCTTTTGGCAATAGATATTTGGTAATTGAAGCTAATTATAATTACAGGATGCAATAAGTATCTCCTTTAAGCATAAATATTTTTAACTTTTTTTTCTTTTTAACTTTTATCCATATTAAATTAGAGCAGTTAGCCTTTCTCGGGAACAATGCTGCTCATCATTAAATGGATATAAGCTTAAGTTGCACTACTTCACACTCTCCTATACTAAGTATAATACAGATGATGAAGAGCCCAGAAGAAAAATTTTTGTATTCATTGGGTGAAATATTTTCCCGTACAGAGGGCTCAGGGAAAAACTTAGCCATTTCATTTTTTTGGTCTGTCTGAAATTTAAGAGCCTGTATGATAAAATGAGATGCTTCTTACATAAACAAGAAGATCAATCTAAGCTCTCTGAGGGAAACATATTATGAATGATAGTGATTACTCTGCTTTTTTTCTGTCTGCTACATTGATTTATGCACTATATATGTTTGATTTCAGTCTAGATACGTGAAAATGTGACTAGTGAAATGTAGTACGCATAGATTTTATTTAATTTAGCAGGCCATAACATCACTAAAATTTTGGGTTGAAATATTAACTGACTGCAAAACTAGGCATATTGTTCTAAAACAAAGCAATAAGCCTCTCCCTGGAGTTAAAAAAAACCCCAATTTTTGATACCTTTAGATCTTGTAAGCAAATTAATTGCCTTTTAGGCTTTATAATTCCTTATAATTGATTACTCACTCTCTTCAGTGTTTCGAATAAATAAATAAAACCTCTTATCTAGTCATAGAGTCCTGAAGAAGTGGGCTTTACTTTCCCAGTCTAGTTGTACATATTATAAGTTTACACATGGACGGCACAATATTGCCTTTCTGATAATGAATTGCTCAGGGAAAATCAGTACTTTGCATCTGACATTTCTCTTTGTAACACGTGCATTTGTAGTACTTATTGTCAATATTTTATTACATTTTCCCAAGATGGCTCAGTGAAAAAAAACTGAAGTGACTTGTGGTTGAATATGTGCTTGGTGTGCAAATGTGGAAGAGGTCGGAGTTGACTGAAGACTTTGCGCCTGGTTACAGGGGTAGAGGCTTCGAATGGGGAGAAGTCTACTCTCTTTTTGGCAAACTCTAAGAAGGTTTGAGGAGGAATTGTGCTTTATCAGACAGCCTAACAAGTAGCTGTGCAGTGCTTCATTACTCCAGTAGCAGTTTCCAGTGATGAACGTGTAAGGTGAAGCCCTACTAGAGAATTTAGAAAAAGAGTACAGTCATCGCTGCACTTCCACTAGGTAGAATCTGTGCAGAAATTGAGTGATTGACTCAATATTCACTTCAGAAGCCAAAGATTATTCACATATACCTATTTTATGTCACTCCAGTTGTTTTTCTTCTATTTTTTCTGTTCTTTGTGAGGTATCAGAAATGCAGTATTTGAAGTTCTGTCTTCTCTGAGGTGTCGAAAAAGTGTTATTACCCTTCTCTACAATATGATACTTTTGACTATGTATTCTGAAAGTGATTGCTATTCTTGTCGGTGCCAAACCTTCTTGGCTCCACTTACCTTTTTTGCTGTTCACCACTAGCCTCCCTTTTCCTGGTCCTTTGATGATTTGTAAAATTTTCTTTCCCACTTAACAACTGACTTTTTATTCTCAGTTTATTTCTGAGAAGCAGCTTGTATTTTGAAATAAAACATTGCTGTATGATTATTTTAGCATTCGTAATACTAGGATTTTTAAAGTTCTGTGAACACAATTTCTTTATCTCCACTGGCCATTGTGTGAATAAATGATGATGTGTACCCATTCTCTGAAGTTTTTAATGAAAATATTAAGTAAAAAGAGACTCGCAATTGCTGCATCCAATTAAGTAATTCATTAATCAGTTCAGCAAAAGAGCCTTATATGATGTCATAGCTAATCCACCTGAAATTCATTTTGCAAAACATTTATGAGCACTAGTGTAAATGTTTTATGAAACCATGGTTGCATATTGTTCTTAGTTCTATTGATAATTTTTAGGTTGATATTTTCCATTTTCCTTGTCATTAGAAAGTCAATTATGCTTTGAAACAGAGTTGAAACAGATAAGTGAAGTGTTTAGATTTTACCTGGTTTTCCTCAGTTAATAAATTCTGAAAGGATCCTGATTTGTTGACCCACATTTCTTCTAAACACCCCCCCCACCCCACCCCGCCAATTAATCAAGTATTTAATTGTTGCTGCTTACTTTCATAGGCCTACTCCAGTGCTCTTCATCAAAAGCTCCGTATGTATGTTAGCTAATTCCCATAATTCCCTGACATGTATATTTCCTATGCTTGATATGTATTTCTTCAGCTCTCAACTATTCTTTTACCTGATTTCTTAGTCAGGACTTCTTTTGATGATCTCTCGCGAGTTATACATTTGAAACAAGAACAAACCCAGGAATCATAGTGATACCACGCTGATCTGCTGATTAGTTATTTGGAGGTTTACTCTTGTGTAAGATTGCACAATAAGATGATGACCACCGAAGAGATTCCTGTCTCCCATGATGTATTTATGTCACGCATCAAAAAAAAATCCGAACCAAATAAAATCAAGGCTTCAAGAAAATATTCTCTCATTGATTAGTCAGTGGGATTTTGCTTGCTAACTTCTTTTTGTATTGATATAGTACAAGCCTTTAAAATTATCTATTCTAAATTTTAAAAATACAATCTCCCTGCTTATTCACTCTGATTCCAAAACTGTAGCACCATTTTAATAATTTGTTCAGGTACCATGATTTTCCTGATGTAACTGCAGTCTAAAAGCTATGTCTATTAATTATTATTAGTTAACTATTGAACAAAGAACAGCCATTTTCCCAGCACCAGCAAAGTGATAAGATTAGAGTAATGCTTCTTCATGTTCCAGATTCCTCTGTGTTAACTACTGTCTTCAGTTAAGGAAATTAAATTAGTTTAGAACTTTGATTCTTATAGACTACTACAGTGCATATTTAAAACTTTTGGGCTATGTTTTTCACAGTTATCAGTGTACCTTCTGGTAAAGCATTATTAGGCTTATGTTTTTGATTTCTAACTTTCTACAAGGACAATAATGGAATGTTTTAGAGTTTGTTATTAAATATTATATTTTTTTATTTGATTGTGCTAGAAAAGCCAAGATTGAAGAGATGTGGCTTTTAAGTTTTGCAGTGTGGTGTGGTTTGTGATAGCCTCCAGTAGTTTTTGCAATTAGATAGTGAGGATGCTGATTCTCTAGTTGCACGTAATCCTATTTGACAAAACACTGAGTATGTCTCCTGAAAATTTGTCCTTTTGAATCTGAATGCTAGAAGCAAATAAAGATCAAAATGGCTTTTAAGCCTGATCATGGGTTACTCGAAGAGATGGGAGGCTGAAGAAAGCAAATTCAGTAGCCATTTTAGAAATTAAGCAGAAGGAGATTGTTTTCAGAAACAATGCTGCTTTAAGTCATGTTGCATGGGACTACAGACCATGAATTAGAAACTATGGTCATAATCAAACAGCAAATTATAGGGTAACCAAATATTATAATGAGATCTGTCACATTAACTGTTAAACCCTAATATTTTATGGAATTCATAAAGAAGACAGATTTTTGTATTTCTGCAGCTCCCAAGTAACTTTTCAGATTTCCAAGGCGGCAGTTCTCTTAACGACACAAATATACATGGGCTGGATGCATCGCATTTGTCATTTGTCAAACATCCTATTCGGTTAATCTGAACAAATGTACAGCGGAGAATCAGTCTGTTTTATTAAGTCTCTGTGTTGTGGCTGTCACATAACATGTAATGTAGGCTGTCACGCAGTACATATAGGATTAAGAAGACACAGAGATTCATTTATTCACACTGTAAAATAATTACACACTCCTTGTTCCAGTAGAAAAATACTGTTTATCTGTGACTTGCTTGAGGAATTAGGCGTCTGCAACTGGTGTTGTCTATAAAATCCTTGAAATGGATACATGCCACAGAAGAAGATGCCTTCCTCTTAAAGAGAAGTCACAGTTTGGAGAGGAGGGACAAGGAGATGGGTATTTAACTTAGAGGACTCTGATCAGAGACCCTAAAATATTTCAGATAACTGAGGAAGCTGAGTCAAGAAAATAATTATAAGCATTTTTATTTTCAGTGTGTTTATTTATTATGTTGTTGAAAGGAATGCAGAGCTTTGGAATCCTAAAAATGCCAGGTTCCCTGTTGCTTTAGGGGAAGAGCTTGACAGGGATGTTGGAAGTGGAAGGAATGGCTAGTGTTAGGGCAATGATAAGGTAATTTCCTATAATAGGATAACTGCCTCAATAATATGTTGAAGGTAGCAAGAAAATACCTTTCCATAGAGCTGGAGTTTACTGTGGAATGGCTCTAGCATCTTTATTCAAGATTCTAAGTCATTAATGTCTGGAAGCAAGAAGTCCTCAAAGGCTGCATCACCAGAAGTTTGCATAAAAAGGAGATAATAGACCAAGAAATAGGATGCATCCACCAAAAATTAGTGTTGTTGAGGAAAAATGCATCAATGCAGTAGGAATTTTCTTAAGTGTTACAGGCTCGATTTTTGAATTTTAATATCAACTATCAGTAAGTCTGTTGATCAGAAATATAACATCTATGAATTCTTTGTAGAGAATATTCTTTGTCAGAAATACAGTATAGAGAAAGAATTTCAGTACGCTGAATTGGATTTTTGCAAACTTGGCCTTTATACAACATTAATCACCATAAGTAAGAGAGGAACTATTCTGAAAGTTTCTCATTGGAAGGCTTGATTTATCAATACAAACAATAGTAGTAGTATAGGAAGTCAATCAAATGGCAGATTCTTTTCTGGTTCCACCACACTTTCAACATCTTGGCTCTGCCACACTTACAAAGTTTATCATTCATGTTCAGGTGCTGGTGAGAGTGTTCGTCAATGACTCTTGATTACTGGTGAGGCTACACTAGCAAAATTAAGTCTGAAGAATAGCACTGGTTGTTTATTAATCTGACAGACTTTATCTAAAGGAAACTGTGAAGGCTTTTGATTATTAGTAAGACAAGTATAATAGGATGGTAAAGGCAAACTATTAAAGAGATAAATTCTTCCCTTTTTTGGTATTTTTTTGTTGTGCTGCTGAGGATTTTTGCTGACTCTGGCGGTTTCATGAAGTTCCTAGATTGTGCTCAGTAAGAGTCGCTTCTTGCTTTTTGACAGTCACAGCCAGTTTCTAGGTTATGCAAAGGTGTTTTCTGCTGATGCACTAGCTGCCTTCCCAAAATACACAGAGAATTAGCTTACTCTTGCTAGTTTTAACAGTAAATGTTTGGCGCCTCTCCCAGTTCTTTGTTTACTGCAAAATGTGTTGCTTCTCAAGCCATAGTTCTGTCCCTTCTCCTTTTTTCTGTGTTTTTTCTTCTTTTCTTTCCACACATTCTTCCTTTGCATAACAGTACTGATTGGATTATGCCAATCTTCCTCACAGCTCATTTAGTAGTCTCTTCCCACTTTGTCCATGTATATCTAATTAGTTATAAATTCCACTCTGAATCACTTGTAGGGCTAAAATGGACTTCTGGAGGACATCTGCTTGTTCTGTCTTTTTATAGCTGTCTCCACACTCGCATCTTCAAAATATTTGCTTTGCAGTCTTTTTCTTCTTCCAGGTCATTAAGGAGTTTGTCTGTCTCTCTTTGCTTTACCTAATCTCCCTTGAATATCATGTTCACAAGAATCATACTGAGTAATGACATCTGAGTACACAGTCTCCAATGAACCAAGTATTTCTTGTTTGTGAATTTTCCATTTTGCTGACCCGAGCTTCTTGCAGGGACAGGAAGCTCCACACTGTCTATTCATGAAGCTGGCTCAGTGTAGTTCCAGCAAAGAGCATTTATTTTTTCTTCCATTCTTCCAACAGTGCTTACAAGTATCTTAGATAAAATGGCGTAGGCACTGGGTCCTCCTTCAATCTCTTCTTAGTATAAAAAGAAGGCTTAATTTGTTCCATTCCAATCAGTCTTCTCTTTATCAAGCTATATTGATTCTTTTTTCTTTTCACAGCAAAGAGAACACATTGTATGTAGGGTGAGTCTCATTTAATTTTCATTACTCATTTGAGGAAAGTTAGGAAAAACCTTCACCTGCATTAGACTATCAAAGGATTTAGCCAATTTCCCTCCAGTAAAGAACTGCAGGTGACTGAATGCAATAAAAATGATATATAGATGACCACCTGAATCTCTCTAGATTTCCCACTGTGCTTGAAAGCATTGCAGATTTTTACCCCAGAAATTATTGGAGTTCAGTTCTGTTATTTAATCCATGATGTTGGCATCATCTTTTTGATTGCTTAAAAAAAAAGGGGCGGGGGGAACAAAAAGAAAAGGAAAAAGATTAGGTCAGTACTGCCAACTTAGCTAGTTAATGTGTTAATGTGCCTGGCAGAAATCTGACATTTAATCATTACCTATTACATGTCATCATTATTAGCAAGTTCTTCAAACCCCTGTTAAATAAGGAAAGAACTCTCGTGTGGTTGAGCTTCCGTCCTCAGTGTTTTTGTATCCTGCTAAATCTGAAAAGGTTGGCTATTAGGGAATAAATGTACTTCTGCATGCATTTCCTGGAAGGAGAAAATACAAACAAAAATGGAATGGAGAATGTGAAAATGTGGAGATAATTTTAAGAATAAAATGAAGCATGTGCTTCGTTTTTTGATGAAAAAAAATTCCAAGGTGAAAATTTTGCCAAGGTGATTTAAGAGTTTAGATCTCCTTTTCCAAAGGAGTATTATGCCTTTAATACTGTGAACCACATTTAAAATAGGTTTTGAAAATATTGTTAAAATATTTTTCACCCTGGGATCCTAAGTCATTTAGGAGCTTTCAGACCTCACTGTTATGTTTATTTACATAATATCAACTAAAATCTGAAAAGAAAGTCAAAGTTCTTTTGCTTTTTAAAACATAGAACTGAATTGTTTAGTTCTTAAATATAGTTTCAAAAGTGTAGCAAACTAATTCCAAATTTCATGTAAGAAAAAAGTGGACGTTACTCCCCTGTTGTATATGTCATGCTTTTTTGAGATCATTGAAGAAGATGATTCTGAAGGTTACCGTCACTTTAAAGTTTTACAAAGTGTGCTTCACTTTTAACATCTGTTGGTATGGGATTTTTTGTGTGAGATGTCATTGGTCATACAGGTGCTAGAAAGATGAGAAGATTTTAGTTTGCTACAGTATTAAAATGCCATGGTTGTTTTTTATACAGAGGCAGGCAGAGGTACAGGCCATCACTGTGAAACCACGTTTATAAATTATGAGACTACTAATCACAGGGAACAATTAAATCCATTAGTAGCAAGGAAGATGAGGGATCTTAATGTAAGGGAGGAAATGCTGAAGACAAAAATTAGGAACTTGGTCCTACATATCATATTAGACTAAATCTATGTAAACTTAAGCAATGGAGCTGTAATTTCATTTTAGATTCCTGATGCCTGCACAAACAACTCAGGACTTCTCCATAGATTTATGGTATCACGTGAAATACAGGATCAAAATGTAGATCAATAACTGAAATCTGTATCTATTTTCTGTTGGTTTCTCCCACCATTTCCATCAATGCAATTTCATTGAAATACTCAGAGAGTATTTTCAGTACTGGGTTGTTCATGAGTGTTATCTCAGCACAATGGTGGTAACCAAAATGTTGATATTTGCCCCGTGGTAAAAGGCACGTGTTATAATTTTTAATTTTTTTTCTTTTAGACTGGAACAGGACCCCATGTTGGTAGGTGCTATAAAATGAGAGATGATATATACGTATGTATTTTTTAAATCTAATCCTGGCAGTGTGATCTATCTTCTATTAAGATAAGTTCTGCTATTTTCTGGCTATACTCTATCAGGCAGACAGGTGAAAAATAGCTTATATTTTTAGAGCTGTGAATAGCAGTAAGATTTGATCCATGCTTATGTTCTTGTAAGACCAAGACTTTTGTTTGCATATTGATAGCGTTAGAATTACTATCAATTCAGAAATCTTCTGAAAGGAGGAATGATCTGATTTATATTGAAAATGAGGTCATAAAATTCACATTAAGATTAAACTGGTGAATTAAAATCTCAGTGTTACTTTGGGACATGGTATTGTTGCTTGCTTACATCACAGAAGAAGCTCAACAAGTTCAAGTCAAACTCAAAATGAAATCATTGTCTTTTTAAGGCACACTCATGTTAGTACTTAATCAGTGTGGCTCATTCCATACCCTTTAATATCTGTATTTTTAATTTTAATTGAGAGAGATGTACGTGTTAGGCAAGAAGAGACATGCTTGTGGCTTTAAGATCTACAAGCATTTGTTTCTCAGCCATACAGACGAGTTGCATGACACGTGTATGCAAATAGGAAAAGGAACAGTACTTTAAAGCTTGTTCTTCATCTTTCTAGTAATCCATTATTTGTTTCACATTTCCCATCTCTTTCCTGTTCTTTAATTGCGGACTACGTGATTACCCCACCACGTGATTTTTAGACTTCAGCCTACAGGTAGGAACAAACTAGTTAAAGAGGACATTTCTTCTCATAGTTCAAGAGTTTCTTCCAGTCCAGCTGAGTTTGCTTCCCTTGGTGAAGCTGCCACTCTTAGAGCTTCCCTGATTCTTGAAGACTACACATTTCTATGCCACCATCTAGTAGAACTGATTTAACAAAACAACAGAGGAAAGATAGTGCCAGTTTGTTTGAACTAACTGAAATAGTGGTCCTGCCATATTCCATTGATGAGGTTGCCAGGTTTTCCCCTGATGGAATATCCTGAGCAAAGAAATTCTCCATTTCTTCTCAGTGGCCTTAACAGAGGGAGCTAAGCAGAACATGTAAAGCACTAGTCACAACGCTTGTGGTCATGCCTTACTGAGATATGTAGAGTGACAGGAATGAAGGCCCACCAGGATTAAAAGAGAAGTGGTATTTTTAAAACTGAAATCTAATTATTTACTCTGATTTTTCTGATTTTGTTGCTATTTTAATAGAGTTTTGGCTTTTCTACACTAAGAAACATTTAATCTGTTTATCTAGTACTAGGAATATTTGAGCTAAATTCCAGAGAGCTATAACTGGTGCCAGGGCTATATGCTGCTGTATCTTCCAGCAGCCTACTGATTGCCTACTCAACTCTGCAGGTATCTGCTTTTCTCTAAGGCAACTCAGCTGTAATGAATCTTGTGTTGCTGTTACTAGACTGCTTCTGCGATGCCACCTTATTTAATTAAGGTTATTCTTATGATATACTATGTTGGCAGGGTAGCTAGATAGAACACCTCAAAAGCTATTCTAAACCACAACATGCAAGTTCAGATGATTATAAAGCTAAATAAAGTGAAGTAATAAGTAAGCTTTTCAAACCAAAGCTTCTTAAAAAAAAAATACATTGCAAGTATACTGAAATTGATCTATTTATTGAAAATGTAAGTTATAAAGCATATTACTAGGAAACATCATAGCCTGAGACGTATTTGAATCCAGCTTCCTGAAGAATTCAGTATAGGACATAACTATTTAGAAACATTTCAAGTCATAGAATAGTGGGGAAAATATGATTCTATTCATTACATTGTTATTTATTCTTGTTAACATGCTGTGAACTTCATTGTGCAGTGAACATTACAATTAAATATGTTAAACACAGAACAGCCATAAACATTCTCCCTAAGTAATAATGGAAATAGTATCAGCTCACAGGTATCCATTTTTGTGAAGCGATCGTTTTATTGGAGAACAATATTCAAGATGCAAACATTTATTGTCCTTTTATAGACAATTGTTCCAATAACTGTTTAATGAGTACTGGCATCACAGGGAGAAAATTGTGTACCTCAGCTGCTGTCCTGCCTGTGGCTGTAATGAAGTGTCTGTAGCAATCTAATTGTATTGACTTAGCAAAAAAATAGAATTCTAATTGACAACATAAAGCCAAGCAAATTGTCAGTAAAGACATGCTGACTTAAGCCTTGTTGACACTGGTGTCGAAACTGTTCTTTGTGGTCAAGAAGAAAAAAGAGATTCTTCTAAATTATTAAACTTCAAAATACATAAATTATGTAATCAACTGACTTTATGTACAGCTTGATGGTGAAGTTATTTGCATGTTCTTTCCTTTAGTTTTCAGGGGTGCAAAGCCATTTCCAAATGTGTTGCTTAAGAAACATGATCTTGGAGTTTTGTGTACAGTTGTGTACTGTTTCTGAAAGTGGCCAGGGCAAAAATCTGAGGCTGAACCAAAAAGTCATCAAACTCACAAATCTTGAAGTCCCTTGGTTTTGACATCTCTTCCTGGCAGAAGTATTTGGGTCTCCCTATGTAGTCAGTCTGGATGTAAGTTTTTCAAGTTGGAGATTGAAGATGAAATAAGTGAAGCCTCCGCTGAATCATATTTCACGGTAATGTGGTATTGACTAGGATGTGGCCTAGCCACAGCCAATGTAAAATATGGAGCATAATTTATTTCAGAAATCTTAATGGTCCTTAAAGCTTAACTGAGGGCCCACTTAAAGTAAGCACTTTCTACTCAATAATCAGTACCTGAAAAGATTAATTTTAGGATCAAGTGTTTTTTAAAAAGAAGTGGTTGTGTCTGTAACCCAGCTGGGAGTGTTTTTCAATAGAAGATAGTACATGAGCCAGCAATGTGCCTCTGCCACAAAGAAGACAAATGGTATCCTGGACTGCATCAGGAGGACTGTTTCCAGCAAGTTGAGGAAGGTGGTCCTTCCCCTCTATTCAACACCGGTGAGGCCACACCTGGAGTACTGTGTCCAGTTCTGGGCTTCCCAGGGTAAGATAAACGCACATGCTGAAGAGGGTCCAGTGTAGGGCCATGAAGATGATTAAGGGACTGGAACACCTCTCCGATAAGGAAAGGCTGAGATAGCCAGGACTGTTTAGCATGGAGAAGAGGAGGTTCGGGGTGGGGGTGGGGGATCCTACCTATATGTACAGACACCCGAAGGGAAGGTGCATAGAGAACAGAGACAGACTTTTTTCAGTGGTGCCCGATGACAGAACAAGAGTCAATAAACACAAACTGAAACACAGGACATTCTGGCTGAACATCAGGAAATACTTTTTTACTGTGAGGGGGGCTGAGCACTGGTACAGGTTTCCCAGAGAGGTTGTGAAATCTCCATCCTTGGAGATACTCAAAAGCCATCTGAACATGGTCTTGAGCAACCTGCTCTAGGTGGCCCAACTTGAGTAGGGGGTTGGACTAGATGACCTCCGGAGGTGCTTTCCAATCTGAAGCAGTCTGTGATTATGTGACATACCCTAGTGCAGGTCTCAGAAGGACCACACTCTCCAAATGCTTTTGAGTTATTGTAGCAGTTTTAATAGTGATTGATCCCATTTATACTAAACAATGAAAAATCGGACAAATGTAAAATCGTCCATCAGGACAATAGGGATTTATGCTGATTTCTGTTGCCAGTAACATACAATAGAGTGATGTGGCTTTTATAGTATCTGGCCAACAATTTGTGGCCCAATATTTATACAAGAGTCAGGTGCTGACATGCTTTTGGCTGCCTTTAGAAAGACTTGAATGGCCATTGGACTATAAAGAGAAGACTTTGCAGGTCTCATGTGTAGCCCAGATAAAGATATTTTCAAAGGAAGCTACTCTGTCCCTCCAATATTTAATTATCTAAGAATGCAGCTCTACTACCATGTCGGTCTATTCACAGCAGATATGATCCCCACTAACTCAAGATAATACCATCTTTTTCCATTATTTTTAGAAATCAATTGTAGATTACCAAACCCTTGCAGAAGAGAAGAAACAATTTAGCTGCTTCAACACATGCTGGAATTGACAGCAAGAGCTCTGTATATAGCTGTTTGTCATTTAAAGACATTCCAAGAAAATACATCCTTTTATTCATAAGACCTTTTCAAGACATGCAAGCCACTTGCTTGCCATCTTGGTATTTATTGTTGTGATGAACCTGTTGATTTCCTCCCAACTCTTGATTTTAGTGTCAAGGTTGGGGTGTTATGTACTACGTATTTGTCATATATGAAATGTTACGGTTCTTATAGCACTTCCTCCTCTGTGTGATACGTTTTTCATTATGTATCATAAAGTTCCAGCTACAGTCTATAAAGAAAGCAGTAAAATATTATTTCAACTCTAAGTTTAATTAATGTTACATACTGCATAGAGAGGAAGCAAAATGAATGACTCGCCTGTTGTGTCATACAAAAAGAGAGGTGTCTACAGCATGAGCTGTTGGCCAGAGACCATGTTACTGTCAGGGAGAGTGGAGAGAGCCAGATGCTTCTGGTATATCATCTATATGATGTCCTCAGCTATGCTTAGTTATGAGCAGATTGCTTTTTGATATTTTTTTTTTTCTCTAAATGCTGATGTGAAGAATTTTCCCCGCTAGCTACAGTTTTTCTTCACCTCTACAGCTCATCTGATTGCTAACACCAACCTGAATCGTTATTGGGTCTAAAAACTATCATACTGTATTTTTATATTTTAAAATACCTTTTTGTTTTTAATTCTGTCTATGAATTAAGAAAATAAGGCACAGAGAATCAATCAGCAATGGAACGTCTAGAAATAGTGTCAGGTGCCAGGCTACAATTACAACACCTGAGGTAAAAAAAGTCATGTTGTTTTTCGGCTTATCTGTTTCATGATCTGAGTAGTAAACAGTTTCTGAATTGTATCTGTCAAATTAGAGATTGATTTATTTGTTTTTTTGAATATAGCTAAGTATTTGCTGTGATTCTATCTTGTCAGACAAAAATTGCTTGTAGCTTTATATAAACATTTTCCATTTATAACAATTATCAAATTGTTCCCAGATGTATACTTCTACCACCATAAAAGTTATTTCCTTACTTAAGTCATGATACCTACGTCAGTAATTCCTGTTAATAAGAAATATCACCAAAAAATTGAAGTCTCCAAAGAATAGTCATGGAAAGAATTAATGCTTTTCTTTTTGTTTCATATATAAATATAGTAAATAAAATAATGGTGTTGAAGTTCTAAATGCTGAATATTCTAAAAATGTTGGAAGTTCTTAAACAAAAAAAGAAAAAGAATTTTTTTTTTCTGTCACCCCAAGGTGTGAGTGAATGTCTGATGGCATCCATCTCCATTTTATTGGGATTTTGTTCAAATGGATAAATTTCAATGACTTGACATGCTCTCAGTAAGAGAACTCTTCCCTGAAAATTTCAAACCACTGTTAATCATTGTATTGATGTTTCAAACATACTCAGTTTGTTTTTTCTGTTCTACACCCTTAGGAATGCAGGCAGGCTTTATTGAACACTTAAAAAAAATCTGTTACTGAATAATATTTTTCTCAAAGGTAGGAGTATGGAAGCTTGGTTAATAGCAAGGACTGTCAAGTGAAAGGTATTAACTGAAGCTAGCAGAAAATCTGGGTAAGATTAGAGAGCGCTGTGGGTCTCTAAGCAATCTGAGTTACAACATTTGCTGCAGGGATTGTGGAACTCTTGAGACCTTCAACTTGAGCTTCTCCGAAAGCTAAAAAGAAATTGGGAGAAAACATGAACTAGAAAAGCTAACTTTTGACCAGCTCTCACTGTAATGCCCCCAAACTTGTATTGCCTCTAAAAAAGAAAAAAAAAACTTTGAAAGCAATGCCAAATGGAAAGAAGTGGAAAGAGACTTAAGTGATTCAGTTTGTCAGTTTTTCACAAGTTTGCTTGTTGTCTGCGGAGAAGTTTCTTTCCCTCCGTCCCTGAGCTTTTCGTTTCTCATATGTACGATGATGCTGACACAGATCCTGTTTGTTGTAAAGAGCTTTGCTTGCTTGAGACATGGATTTGGGATGGGAAAAACACTGGACTCCCAGCCTAAATTGCGACGGAAGAGTGCTTGTTTTAGATCTGAAGAAAACTGTAGTTATCCTGGCAAATCATTTATGACATTTCTTTCTTCCTTCCTGCCTTCCCTCATCCCCACTGAGATACCATTTTTTTATTAGACTGATTTTCAAACACGTAGAAGTCATATCAACCTGTGTAAAAGCCCTCTGATAACTTCTCCTGTTTCTGTTAAGTATAATCACACTCTTCTGTAGTCATCTTCATTTCTTAAAACATTTTGTGCTTTGATCAAAGGTATTGCACCCAGTTTAGCCTTCCACCTGTTTTAGCAGCTGGATGCATGTGCAGAGAGGTGATCATCCTAAGAGCTCCTCAGTGTGTCATGGAGAGGTTACTGTATTAATCTTGGGGTTTATTCAGTCAACCACACTTAGAGAAGAAATTTTGAATTGCCTTACTAGGATGGTATTACCGTATGGCATGCCGCCCCTACCATTTAAGATTATTATACCTAAATATATCTTTTACCACTATTTTTTGTGTGTGTGCAAAATGGTAAAAAACCCTACCTTTTAACACATTTACTTGTATTCTTGGGTGACTTTTAAAAAAATGTAGGATGGAATCAACATAGGTCTAGCACATGCATAGAGCTGATCCAGAACTAAAAATCTTTGTCTTCAAAGTACACAAAATAATATAATTTGCTTTTCAAAAAATCAGTAAGCTGGAAGTCAAATTACCTGCCCAGATGTTAACAGCAAATATTGGATTGTTTCTCTTGTTTGACTAACTATTTGTAATTAAGAGAAATGATCCTTTTATTTCATTCTTTAGTTTTGAATCTCACTCTTCTTTTGTGGCACTTAGAAAAGAGCCATTAGCCATTAAGACGAATTTATATTTGTCTAGAGAATGATTTGCAAGGCATAATCATGTTCTAAACGCTTTTTGTTAACACGTGTTTAAGTAGATTGCTTCCATAACTTCAGGAATTATACCAACAGTCTCACCCTCTAGATTTACCTCATTTGCTCATTGTCTTCTCTTTCATTTTCTTCTTTGAAAATTTGCCTCTGTAAGAGATTTTCCTAAAGACTAAAATAAACTTTGAAAATGTAAAATGTCTGCTCCATTCTTTAATTACTTTTATAAGCCTAAGATATCTGTTCCAATAGTATATTATGGCCCTAAAATATCAATAGTTCAAAGGTCATTGGTTTGATTGTGATCTCGATTTCATGGTGTGTGCTTACTCAGATTCAGCTGTGCCTAGTGAATATGCACAATCATATTAGTTATAGTACTGAAAAGTATCAAAAAGTGTAGGAGTAGCCTAAAATGAAAATTAAAAATTGCAAAATATATTAAGGTACAGTTGTGACATGAATAAATAGATTGCAGTGTTATGATAGTTTCCTTTATCTTGTTTATGATACTTGTTCAGTGCAGTGTAAGAACTGATTTATTTCTTTGTAGTTACTGAGTAATGTGTCCATGATACTTTGTATTTGAATTAGAAATCTCATTTATTGCCAGAGTACAGGAGTTATTCCTAATTTTTTAGCATGTGGCTATGGGTTGCTTGTGACTTTGTGTATATATGCATCTGCATACCACGGAGTTTACCAGTTTAAGATGCTAACATTGAAATCCTTCAAAAATTTTACAGAGCACTTCTGTAAATTAATTATTTTTGGTTTGAGACCCTCAAGCATCGTAATGTCAGAAACCCATGTAAATTTTCAAACCATAGTTCTTGTCTCATCTTGAATGTTGTCACCAGTCATTTCATATTTACAAGACCTGAATAAGGGAATAGCATTAAGCTTATACCACAGTCAGATTTTTTTAAATGTCCATTTCATAAGTACCATTAATAATTCCTCATCAATAAGATCTGTCAGTCGCCTAGTTTAAAATGTTCATTTTTATAACGTATTTTGTAAGTTAAATAGGATGCAATATCAACCCAGTCATCAAAAGTTTGTATGTATTCCACGATCTACATGTATCCATATTTATTCATAAATACCTGTGTATGTATATTTATATATAAAGTATACATGCACTTTATAAATCAGGAGTCTTGGCAAAAGCTTGTCAGACTTTTTTAAGTATGACCATTTTTTGGAAAGATATTCTGTCATACTGCATGGTTTAGCAAGGCTTATGCAAGTCACTTTTAAAAACACTTTAATAACTTACTTGTCCTTCTAGTGTTCTGGAATTTATTTGCCTTTTTATGATTTACAAAACACAAAGAGCTCACAGCAGTTCCTCCTCAGTTAATGGTACTTATCTGAAGTAGATATGGTCTAGTATCTTTTCAGTCACTGATGGCATGATACAAAATGGAGATATTTATCAGACATTTGTGTGGTTTTTGCCTTAATACTTTTAACATCTCCAGGTACTAATTACCAGAGCAACTAGGATTTTTTTTTGTTTTTCAATAGTTTAAAAATCAGCTGATGATTTTTTCCACACGAGTGTACAAATCAGTAGTGCTGCCAGTAACTGTAACTGGCCAGATTAATAACCCTAAAAAATAAAGCCTAAATCACAACAATATTTTTAAATTCCTAGAAAATGGAAAATTCTTTGGTCCTGTTTATTATGTATATATGTTCAGTCCTTAGAAAACTGAGGCCTTGATCCTTGTGGATGGTTGGGAAGAATTGATGTTATGTGAATTGGGTCTAACCAACTTGCCTGAGGTCTGAAAGCAGCTGGTGGCATGTGGTTTTATATTGAACAGTTTCAGAATTAAAATGCTTATTTTGGTTTTTGGTTGGAAAAATATTCAACAGATTTAAGAACAAAATTGCTTGTAGATGATTGTGGTGGGTTGACCTTGGCTAGCCACCAGATACCCACCAGCCGCACAGGCAAAACAGCCTCGGCTCAGGGAAATTAAATTAATTTATTGCCAATTAGAAGTCAGAGTAGGGTAATGAGAAATAAACCCCAAATCTTAAAACACCTTCCCCACACATCTCCCTTCTTCCCAGGCTCAACTTTACTCCCCATTTCTCTACCTCCTCTCCCAGAGCAGCGCAGGGGGATGGGGATGGGGATGGGGGTTGGGGTCAGTTCATCACATGTTGTCTCTGCTGGTCTTTCCTCCTCAACTCTTCCCCTACTCCAGCATAGGATCCCACCCACGGGAGACAGTCCTTCATTAATTTCTCCAGCATGGGTCCTTCACATGGGCTGCAGTTCTTTGTGAACTGCTCCACCAGGGGTCCTTTCCATGGGGTGCAGTTCTTCAGGAATGGACTGCTCCAGCATGGGCGCCCCACAGGGAAGCAGAAAACCTGCTCTTCCACTGTGGTCTCCTCTCCACGGGGTCACAGGTCCTGCCAGGAGCCTGCTCCAGCACATGCTTTTCACAGGGTCACAGACTCTGTCACATCCACCTTCTCTGGTGTTGGGTCGTCCACTGGCTACAGGGTGGATATCTGCTTCACTGTGGACCTCCATGGGATGCAGGGGCACAATGTGCATCGCCAAGTTGAACACTGAGGGAACTGACTGGTGCCTGACTGCGGTGGTGGACTAAAATGTCATTGTATTTAATGATTGTGCTGCAAAGGGCGTATTTCATGGGGCCACGTTCATAGTTTTAGGGGCAGTGCTGCTTCTGGCATTCTCACACTCTGGGAATTGACCTCTCAACTGTTTTTAATGGTAATAATTGTTGTGGAAATAATATATAGACTAACATCACAAGACAATACCCTGTCCCTGGAAACATTCAAGGCCAGGTTGGACGGAGCTCTGAGCAACCTGGTCTAGTTGAAGATGTCCATGTTTATTGCACGGAGGGGTGGACTAGATGACTTCTAAAACCTGGTCTGGTTCAAGATGTCCCTGTTCATTGCATGGGGGGGTTGGACTATGTGACTTCTAAAGGTCCCTTCCAATCCAAATTCCTATGATTCTGTGACAATGGAAATGCTGTAAAAAATACTAATTATTTTAAATCTCCAAATGTAATCATGCATTGCATTTTTGTTACAATGGCTGGCTAAATGTGTAGAAGCTCCTTATAAGGAGGAAGATGACTAACCCTTTCATGTATTCAGTTTCTGAATGCATAAGGAATTCGGACACAGCTAGGATGAATGCTGCCAGAATACGATAAAGGGGTGATCTAAGGTCTTGAAGTCTGGTGAGACTTTGCTCTGGAAGGAGTGAGAAATGTTGTTGAGGGAAGTTCTGTTTGTAAAGGTTTGCTGCATAAATAATCTGCTAAATGCTACATTCAGTTCAAATTATGGGCAAAAAGAAGCAATTCTGATTGAAAAGAATAAAAATGACAAACAGCCTGTTTACTAATTTATTTAATACATGCTTTATAAATTTGTTATTTCTGTTTTGGTTTATTTCAGCAATATGCGTACTGTTATAATATGGATGTGTATTCTATTACTTGTGGCTGTAATTATTCACAGTGAGCTAATTTATGCCATTGATATCTCATTCACTAAGAAGTGCATGGTAAAACCTCAAGAGTTTTGATTTGGATAAATATCTAGCAATACAGATGTTTATGTAAACATTTTTGAGATTTACATTTTAAAAATCTTATGAAATCAGCATTTGTTTGATCCCTCAAATAGATTTAATTTAGTTTTTATTTCTAATTGAATCAACTGACCTATTTTTGTTCATTTTGTACTTTCTTTCAGTGAAAACAAAGACAGCTTTTAGGAGTAAAACTGATCATTCTATCTGGTTTATAAGTTTGTTGGGGTTTTGTTTGTTTGTTTTTGTTTGTTTTGAGTATTTCTTTGTTTCGTGTTTTGTGGTTTTTTCCTCCTCCTGAGCATAAAACCTATTAAACCATTTTTTTTTAATAGGCACATTTCTGAAAGAACTGTTACTTAAAGAGAACGAGATTGCTTTAATTTCATTTTCAAGTCATGGAGAAAAGTTAATACCTTCCAGTCTAAAGGCAATGTGACAGCTGAATATGAATATAAATATCTCTGAAAAGAAAGTTAAGAATGTGAAAAATGATTAATGGTTTCCTATTAAATGCCATAAACATTTTTTGCTCTAAAGAAGAATTAATGATAACTTCTTTAAGAAGTTTGCGAACAGTTACTGCTTGTTTGTATGCTAGAAGAACTTAAAATGGTTCAGGAAAACAACAAATGATGGTAGTATCCATATGTCCTAATAGGCAAAATTAAAACTTTGAAGGGTTTTCATGTTTCTTTTTCTGTAAAATATGATATACACAATGACATACTTTTGTGTAAAATATGGGTGTATGTTTAATGACATAAGTTATTTATTTAATTTATTAAGTATAATAAAAGTGTAATAACTTCATTCATGACTGATGCCTTTCTAGAAAGATTTTTCTTCTCTTTGTATGAAAGAGTTTACTGGTATTGGCTACAAGCTACTATGATGAAAATTAACTTTATCTCAGCCAAAACCAGTACAAAAAAAGTTACATGACTTTTCTAAAAAAAAAATTCTCCTGAATGACCTCGTAAAGGACAATAACAGACTCTTCAGAAATAGAATGTAAGATACATACATGGATTGCATGAATATTTTTTACAATTTCTTGCTGATAAATTTGAAATGCAAATCCAATCTGAAATATCAAACCAAAGTTTTATTTTAAATTTAAATTCATGAAAACCACCAAAGTCTTACTAAGTGCCTTACATTGATGTGGTTACTGCTGAGTGAATGCATCCCTTCTGTGCCCATAGAAACTGATTTTCTATACATTCTCAGATAATCTTCATATAATAAAATCTACGAAAAACAGACGTCTTATTTGCTTATTTATACTTACTTCTTTCTTTTCCAGATGACACGAGAGCAGTACATATTAGCAACACAACAGAACAGCCTTCCAAGGACTGAACATCCTCAGTTTTACCCAGTAGGGATTTATGGATGGCGAAAGAGGTGCTTATACTTCTTTGTCCTTCTGCTGTTGGTTACCATGATTGTTAACTTAGCAATGACAATATGGATTTTGAAGGTTATGAATTTCACAGTGGTAAGTATCACAGTGACCTTATGTACCCTGTTTCTTGAAGTAATAACTTGTAGTTTTAGTTCTCTCTCCTTTACCGTGTTATATACGAATATTGAAATTTTGGATTAAAAATCGTATCTCCTTTAAGCATTACTTCAGATAGTTATACTTTTTGTGTATATTCTGCAGTGAGGTGACCTGTGTCCTGTCTATTCAGATATTTTTGGTAACTCGTGTCCGCTGAAAATATATCTGGATCTTAGATATTTTTTTGTCGTTTGCCCAACCAAAAGCATCATGGTGACTACCCCAAGCATCTCCTGGTTGCTTGTCACCACTGACAACAATCAGCGGGTGTTTGCTATGCCTGTCCTGTATGGTATCTCTCTTAGGAGAAAACTGGGTTAGTTGGGTCAACTTAGGATGGCTTTTTCAGTTTATGTTGTTCTTAGTATTTCTTTAGAGTTTACTGACCATTTGGATTGGTTTTCACCTAGAACTTAGAGTAGCTGTTTTGATGTTGATGAGAGGGGGTAGATGGGTATAAAAGCCACAGGCTTTTATGAGACAGCCTTCATCTGGAATCTTTAATAGCAGCAAAGTGTTACCAAGTCTGTATTTCAGTGGCACATCTGAATGAAATTCTGTGTTCAGTAGAAACTACCCAACTGCTCCCAAAGCTTTGTTTTGATAAAGGTAGTAGGAGTGCTCACTAGTTGGCAGTGGAGTAGTGTCATTTTGTATATCAAATAAAAAGATAGAACACTACACCATTTAAAATAGAAGTGTTTCTGCTAAGATCAGTGTAGTCTCTCTCACTGGATTTTGACCCTCATAAGCTCTATTTTGATGTAGCTAGTAATACATTTCTAATTCCTAGGGTCATAGCACATTTCTATTCTCCAATAATTTATTGTAAATAAAAACCAGCCAACAAAACCAGCATTAAACATGTCTAAAATTGTTCTATCTCTGCTAATGCTCTGTAATGCATAGGGTTATCTGAGATCATTGCCCGGTGAGTTGTATTGTGCTGATAAATTGCCACTTCTGAGTTGCCACTAGTGGATGAATATGTGGGATTCATATTTTGATGACTGTAAGACTTTAATATTCATGTACTGAAGAGTTTGTTAGAAGTTTTGGGGGGAGGTTGTTTGGGGGTTTGGGTTTTTTTTTTGTTTTATTTTGTTTGGGCTGGGTTTTTTTTTAGCGTAACGTGCTTGCAAAACATGCTTGCATCCGCATATGCTTTTGTTATTTTTGTTAGGGGCATATTTAGGCATATCTGTTGACTTTAGTAAGATATTCTGCTATTATTCCAGAGGAGAATTAAGCATGGAAATTTAAATAGTTTAAGAAGATGTTTTAAAAAGCACAGAATTTTTCTCTGTGCAGAAGATTGCATTCCAATATAATATTTGAAGCTACTGCTTCCATGCCTAGGCAATGTTTGACCTTCCATGCTATAAGCTACTATAGCACTATCCAGTTTAAAACTCTTACAATTTGAACATACAGTCTTTTAAAGACAAAACCAAAACAGACATTTTGAAATATTTTTCTTTCCCGTATGCCAAAGCTTTCTTAAAAATATAAACGTTTATGGTGACTCAATAGATCAGTGCAATAATCTATTGCAGGAAAGAACTGGATTGTTTCAGCAGTTTTGTGTAGTACTTAGTGAATTGAAGACCTTGCTTCAGTAGTTGAAAGATGTATGTATCTGAAACAATTATGCAAACACTGGCTTAATAATTTCACAAAAATAGTGTTTGAAATGTTACACACTTCATTTATAAATTTGTTATTTCATTATTACAATTCAAAAATCACAAAGATTATGTGCATCTGTAATAATGCTAAGTTTGTTATAAACACAGATAAATGCTATGCCACTGAGTAGTGTGAATTAATCTTTAACCCTCCTGTTACAGAATTAAAATTAATTTTGTATATTCATATTTACCATAGCCAAATATACCAGTAAGTGATTTAGAAAACAGAAGCGGAACATATCATTCCTCTTTCATATACACCCTACATACTCCTCCCTGCAATATTGCCTGTGCTTGGGAAAACTGTTCATTTTGGAATATCATATACCCCTTAACTACCTCAGGAATGAAAATTCCTACTTAAGAGCTCATCATGAACAATTTGCAAAAATTACTATTACCGAAGGATCTTGTACTTAAAAATAATAATAGAAGCATTTTATCTAATGAGCATATCACCACCAGATCATTCTTACTGAAATTTATATGTAGTATATCTCTGTTGACATAAAAATATTAACCTTTATTCTTTTCATGGCAAAATATTTCATGCTTTTGTTTAATGAAATGTACTGCTTCAGGACTGATATGGTTTTGTCCTCCAACTTTTATATAAATTTATGGAACAATCTGTGGTTAAACTGTTGCAGAAAACAGAATCCATATGATTCTGTGGTTTATGACCTGAGATAGTGTATCTTAAAGTGCACACAAATGTTTTCTAAAGAGGCTGTTAAAAATAGAGTAATTAAATGACATGATAATAGGTTATTTAATATTATAAGGCTACATGTAATAGCTCTAGGTAGGTCATATAACTTAAAGCTGAAAGAATGAGAAAAGTCTGTCAGTATTTGCTTCTGCTTTTATAAGCATCGGTACTTTGGATCATGTTCTAATCCATTATGTTAAATATGCAGTGAAGAATAACCGTTTTCTTCTGCATATTCATGGAACATTAGTCTTCCGCTTGGACTAGTTAGTACTCACAGTAGAGTGTCTGTATGGGTTCAAAAATTGATTTCTAGAAGATTGCCGTATAAGAAGTTTAGTAAGATCTTCACGCTTATGCCCACACACGCATATTTGAGCCCCAGCGGGAAATTTGTATCAAGTCTAAAGGAGTCATGTTCTTAGTGGCAAACATCTGAGTAAAATGATCTATTGTATGAACCTAAACTTCATGTATTTAAAGAATGCAGTGGCTTTGAAATATACATATATTTCTTCCATGTGCATGTATGTAAGTATGGATAGATATAAACTAAGAAATTACATTTGGTAATTTCTAAGATAGATAGATAAACTAAGAAATTACATTTGGTCTGGCGGTGATTGGAAATCAGGAGTGCAGCTAGAAATGTTTTGAAAAGGAAACCACTTTTGCTAAACTGGTTTAAAGAGTTTTTGCACAAAAGAGGAATCTAGCCATGATAAAATAATAGTTGAAATTGAACTGCTTTGACATTTTGACATCGTTTGAAATTATTTGCTGTTTTAGCACATGCTAATGTTGAGATTTTTATAAAAACAATAGTAATTGCACCACTTCAAGGGGTCGTGAAGAGCCAGGGCATAGGTTTGTCATTGCTGGCTGACAATTACAAAAATATTAATTTGTATTAGCTGTTCACTTTCTATTTTTAACTGTACAGCTGAAGCCAGTGACCAATTGGCACGGTAAAGCCTTTCTGAGTTCAATTTATGGATTGTCCAGTTGAGAAAGTTTTCTGAATATACTGACCTTGCCTGTAAAAGTTGCATTCTGAATCTGAGCTGGTTATCCCAAGCCCTTTTTATGCACAAGGAGGAGAAACAGGATCTCCCATAAGGCCATTCATCTCATAGTAAGACAGGCAACGGAAGTGCATTGTCCTTAAGGCACGGATGTTGAATAGCTCAGCAATGAAGTAATTAAAAAGGAAATATGCTTTATTTGCAGTTGTGTAAGAACATAGGACAGGCAAATTGTGCAGGTCTCCTTTTTTTCAGATTAAGTAATATAGCTGGGAAACTTAGAGGAACTTTTGAGTATATAGTTTCTTCTTCCAATGTATGATGTACGAAAGAAACTTGAAAGGTAAATACAAGCCATAAATAACTTTCCTGATATAGTATGTATCAGTTAGACGAGCAAAACTGAAGGTAGTCAGTATCTGTGTAGCAAAAGGAATATTAGACGGAGGACTCAGAGGTGCAGTGATCATTTTTTGAAAGATATTCCCCCACTGGTAGTTTAGCGTTACTGTCCTTTAACATCTAGTTGAGATCTGTTACCTCACTGTTCCATCATCTGTTTAGAAAGACATATGTGAAAGCATGTAAGAACTTCAGGACAAAGTCCCTAAACGTTTCCCCTGACAGATGCATGTAGATGTAACACACCATACCATCCTGGGTTTACATGGAAAGTAGTAGGAGGCTGTATTAGAGTAGGAGTAGGCTGTATTAGAGGAAGATCTGACCTTGAACAAAATGCTCTGAAATAATCCCTGGTCTAAACTCGTCATTGTAATAAAACTCTTTGTTGTTTTATGTGCATCAAGTGGAACTACTCTGTCCTGAGTGGTAAAGATGAAATAATTTGGCAGCCTTTACAATATATTATCCCCTAATGGAACCATCATAATCTCTGAATCACATGCTTGAACATCATCTATTGTATTAAATGCTTGCCTGAAAAGTAAAAACTGCTGTCTTCAAGAATTAACTCAACTTTCCTCATGTCTCCTAGGCCTGATCTTCAAAGGATACATGCTAAACATCAAAATAATAGGCTTAGGAGACTTGAGTTTTATGGAACATTTATAATTTCCTTTCCTTGTACTAACCTTGCCATGGTCCACAGGCTCCCCCATGGAAAATGTCCGTCTTTCACTTTCCCTCAGGGTAATTACCTGTCATTTAGTCTAGGTTATGGACGTCTAATGAAGGTCAAAGTTGTTAGTTACTTTTTTGTGCCTATACAATTAGTATACTAGGTGTTTCAAGAAGGATGGGACACTCAAGTCGTAATTTGGTGACATAACCACAGGGTAAAGTATGACTATGTTGTGTATTTATAACATCCTGGTTATTTCAGTTACATAATATATATGAATTGTGGGGGATAGCAAGGAAAGAAATATTTTTTACAGTGCCTGCATTCTTGTCGTCATGTATTTTATAGTCCATAGCATAAGTAGTTAGCTTACTTTTTCCTTAAAGATTTAATCACTTGAACATTATTCTCTCCTATATATTTTTTTTTAATCTTGTATAGTCTTTAAGTTATTCTAACCTCAATGGAACTACAATTTTATATAATTTATTTTTCATATAGCTGTTAACAAATAAAGTATATTAACAGTCTGTCAGTCTGATTACTTACTCTGTAAAAAAAAAAAAACCTCTTATATTTTCGTCACTAATAAATACCAGTGCATAAATATGTGACTGAAAGTTTTCTGAAAGTGCTTCAAATTACAGTTTTAAAAATGAAATTCAAAATATTCCTCTTACTGCTGTGAAGTGACATTGTGAAGTGACATGGGGCACTCAGCATAGAAACCTAAGTCCCCCTCTTGGTGGGGGAATCATTTAATATCAGTGCGTTTATACATTTTCTAATATGTACACAATTGACACTGATATTGGCATTTACTTGATATTACATTATTCTGTTGCTTACTACATTACATTGAAGTTTGGAGTTTACTGAGGCTGAAAAAATTGTAATGGCAGGAAAAGTGCAAATGTGAACTCCTTTAATTCTTAGGATCTCTTTTGGGTTAGTCTGTGACTCAGCCACATATCCTAAGAAGTATCAGCACCAAATTCTTTTGATGGTTTTGGTTGTACATCTGGTTTTGTGTGTCTTCATATTCTGCTTTTCCATTAGGAATCAATGTATGAAAAGACTTATTTTGTTACCCCTCTAATAATAGTCACCCAATTCAGGTATTTTCTTTTGCGACTGTTACTTGCAGTGTTGAAGGCAGTTTTCACTGCTATCATGGCATGATGTTTTCTGTATTGATACATGTTAAACTCCTCTTGCTAGTAGTTCCATGGGTATTACTTTTAAAATCAGGAATGAGACAACTTATAGTCTTGGTTGAGACAATTATTCCTCAAGGGTGCTTGAAATTTAATTTAGCTTCCAACATAAGCCGAGCATAAACCGCAGTTTGAATTTCCTGGCTAGGATTCACATGTGCCATGCTCACAACTGAATACACTGTGGTTGCTGGCTGCCTCGCTTCAAGTTCATGTTGTTTCGACAGCAGGTAGTCTGCAAGATGGTTGAATGTCTGCTGGAAGATATACATGCCAACTAAGCTTGATTTCTTTTTATGTGACAGCATACATATTAAAACAGATATATGCAACCATTAACTCCTCTCTTTTTGCATCCTTATAGATTGTCCCTATATTCCTTTAGGATTTTGATTTTTAGAATTAGAATCTTTCAGATCTGGAAAAATCTAAATCTGAATTATATTTTATTAATATTACTTATAGAGACCTGTAAACACAGCTATATTTTCCCGGGTTTTGGTTGCAGTGCAAGAATAAGGAAATCTTACAATTTTTTAACTTGTGTGTTTGGGATACATACACATACACACTCACACTCTTCTGATCTTAATATCCAATATGGAAAAAATACTTATGCTTTCTTGAAAAGTACAATTTCTCCATTAAAGTGATAATTAGATACTTAGGGTTTTAGTGGTACAGAACTAAAGCAGGTGTGTTCAATGCTTTTATCTAGACTTATAGCAAACTGTCATGGAATAACGTAGAATATGAAAATAATTTCTTTGCTAAACTATACTGTAATACTCGTTATCAATTTCTCAACAAGCACAACAGGGATATGAGCTGTCATTTTATTTTTAAGATTCTTTGACCATCCGAATCTCTTTATTTGATATTCAAAACAGTATTTGATCTGTTATCAGTTCAGTTGGTTCTGCCGATCTATGCCATAAAGATAGTATTTGCCCATGTCAATTAATACAATTTTAAGTAGAACTAAAAAAAGCTCTTTTACATTTCTTAGCTAATTTTTGTTGACGAATGTCCAATTTGTAGCACATTGGCATTGCAAATTTATGAAGTTTTGTAATAGCTGTGCTTATCTCTACTCACAACCAATTTAGTTTTTTGGCAAACAGACAGCTTCTTTCATTTTACAAAGGCAGCAGTTTGTTACTAGGTTTTGAATAAATATTATTATGATTTAATAGTAGCAGTTGCTGGATATTTATTAAATGTGTTCTGTCACATCTGCAGATTTCATTTATTTCAATGTCAGTCATTTATTGTCAATAATTTATTTTTACCTGTAAATGACCCAATTTTCAAAGCTTGTTATCTCTTACCTAGATAGAAAACTATTTTTCTACATCCCTCAATATTTTAGTTTTCAAGAACCTGATGTCCCATTTTGGGATGAATGCAAGAAAGCTTTTGTTTCCTTTTTGTTTGTTTTTTGTAGTGAGAAAGATCCAGTCCAGAGCAGGCAATATCATTAATTATTAATGATTAAGAGACTTAGTCAAGATATCGGAGACCAAGGTTCAAATTCATGCAGTCTCCAATATAGATCATGTCCCAGGTAAGTGTCCTACTCATAGGCTATTAGTCCTTCTCATTTCTGATGTTCCTTTTTAATAGATACATGACCTCTATCTTACTATCTTTTAGTCTCAAACATTAGATATCATCTTTATAACATTTTATTGAAAATTCCTATGAAAAAGCTGTGTATTCCTCAAGAATATTTCCTGCTCAGATTTATAATTCCTTTGAAACAAAGTTTGGAAAATTTTCAGCCAGCTAAAATGAGTATTAGTTAGAAAATCATGCACACATGTGCACGTGCACATGCATACACACACACATAGAGTCTTATTTATATAATTGGCTATGTTCTCATCTCCTTTTTATGTTGCACTTGAAAACAGAAACTTGAGCTTCTTGAATGAACCTGTCTGCTCCATGAACGATACAAACACTTGCCCCTGGCACGTCAGCAAAAGAATCTTGCTACAAGTCAATTTTACTTGCATTTTTTTTATCTCATTTGTTAACATTCATGTAAAAGCACGTCTTTATGGAGCTGGAGGGTATTTTGTAAAACTTGTGTCCTGTTTCATTTGGAGTACGGTGTGTACGGATGATCTGATTTATTCTTACTCTCTTTTGAGCACGTCACATAGTGCTAAGTACAATGAAGAACTCCTTTTAAGGATTCTAATGCCATTCTTATAAATCACTTTTTATCTAGTTTTGTATATGTACCTCCTGTATTGTATACCTCCTTTTCTAGCTCTTATGAAAAAAAAAATCTTGATATGTCAATGAAAGTATGGTGTATGTACTTGACTGTATAGTAATTAATGTGCACAATCCTAATTAATTTCTCTACATCTCTGTTATCTCCTCTTTTTATTTTTCTCCAATGAAAGGGGAAAAAGTCAGAGTCTGTTGTGTTGCAGTGGAAAGGCAACTAATCTGAAATCAAGTTTGCCGTCTCCTATTTGTTACATATACGCATGGCAAGAATTTGCACAAATGGTCAAGCCACCATTACAGATATTTGGTTAGCGATTTTATAGTGCTAGGCATCTCATGCAAAGGCATCTCCCTGTAAAAAGTAGGCAGGTATTGTTTAAAACAGTGCTATTTAATAGCACAACTTAACAAATACGAATTGCCTTTATTTAATGTGCAGGGTACGTTATTGATTCTGGGTGGCTGAAAGCAGATTTTAAATCTTTTATTTTATTCCTGAGATTTTGGTGTTTATTGTTACAAATTATCTCTGATTAAGAGAAAATGGAATAAAATTAATTTCTCATTTTTATATTTGTTTGGTCATGCAGATATAATGGCAGAATACTAGTAAAGTTCCCAATAGAAAAAGGGAATAAATAGTTTGCACTCTACTTACTCCCTTGTAAAAATGTGATTCCATTCACTGTAGAGAAAAAAAGATCTATTTATACAGTAGTTTAAGTAAATTCAACCTGACCTTGCATTTGTGGCTTTGGAAAATTGTGCTATGGTATCCAGAACTTGAATGCTTAGGGAAAACTGCCTATAATCAACGGTTACTTTATAGAGTTGCATTGAGAACATAAAGAGGTATTTATCTGTACAAGGTCACTGATTGCTCATTTGTCTCATTGCTTCAGATTTGTTTCATAAAGTGTCAGCACTGATTTAGAATCAGCTAAGCGACACAGATTCATAACTTGTACCTTTATCCCATGTCAGCAGTCCAGCATGCCACAGGTAACTTGCCCTGTGTTTCAAAAAAAGTGTGGATGGCTACATTTTCCTCTACAATTCACTGCAGTAATTCTGATGTGCTTTAAACAATGACTCGTGCAACCCCTTCTAAGAGTTTAAACATTCAAAAAGAATGATCGGTACGGCTATGGGCAGTATAGAAGAGGGCAACAGCAACCTCAATTCATATGATAGATTAGATGACAATGAATATATACATTTATTTTCAGTTTGTGGACATTTACCTTCTATTAAATAATAGTAATGCATTTTAGCTGAGTGAACAATATTTACTAGACAGCTTATTCTTAGTCATTCACTGTGGAAATAGGCTGGAACAAGTATCTCAGAATTTTTTTTCAAATATTTGCTTTCATGAAAATGGAATTAACTTAATTTCCATTATTGGTTTTTAGCTGTGTACCCTTTGCATGTGTATTCTAGCACGACATTAGTGTTTGTGGAAGGTGAGATTTTCAACACAATGTTATACAAATATAACTTTGAATTCTTAAAGGTTTATCCAATAAGCCAGTTCTGACCCTTAGGTTAGTCCAATTGCATAACTTGTAATTACAGATGTTTGAAGAGAGTTGTTGATATGCAATCATTTTCAAGGCAGGCGGGGGGGGAGGTTGGATAAAGAACTTAATTTTGTATATCAGGGTTTAAGAAAGTCATTACATGAAAAGAAAAGGAGGCTAATGCATCAACATGTTTGTCTCAAATAGGGCAACTAAAAGCAGACCAAGTTCATTTTGTAGTTCAGCCCAAGCAGTAATGTTTTGTAATGTAATTTAGCAGTAATTAGAAAGATATCAAACCACTTGAACAAACTTGAATTACCTAAAGGCACCAACAATCTGTGTGAATAATGAAATGTGTCATGGTTTCTTCTTTCTCTTCTATTAATGGGATGATTTATGTAGGTATAGAGTACAATAAAAAATTACAGTCTGTGCTTGGAAACTTGCTTTTATTTTTACAAATCTTCCATCTTGAAATCAATACAAGTCTATGTACAGGAGCAGAATGTACTCATGTCAATCTAGCCAAAATTAGCCTTAGTACATCTAGAAATTATAATAAAAGAGAAATAGGAAGATAAAAAAGAATATGTATTGATATGTATCTTACGTGGCAGAGCATTTTGTCCTCTTTCTTATAAGGCAGGATATTAGATATGTGGTTGGAATCCCAGGCAGGATTAAATCATGAAATCAAGTGTTTTAAGCAGAAATAATACAGCAGCAAGAACTTCTTTTAATCATAAATGTGAATAAGATATTTGTGTGGCCTGCAGAGGATGAGGAGAAAAAAAATTTAAGACCTTTAGCCAAAAGATGCAACACTGATGGGATATCTTGTTTATGTCTGACAGTCATATTTTACTAGACTGCTAGATACAATCCAGGCATAAAAATCAGGAAATCCAATAAAAGCAGAATATAAATGATATTGCCAGAGGCAATGGTGAAATAGTGGAACCACCACAAAAAAGAAGTCAACGTTATTGCACCATCCTAAAGCTTTCGAATGTAATATAAATTTGGGAGCTTTTCCTTGAAAAGCCTGGTCCAACAGAGCTTGTCTAATGATTCATTTATTGCAGGCAGCACGGTGCATGCCCTTACTGTCACATCAGTGTCCATCATGTCAATAACATATTCAGTTGAGCCTTAACCCTCAGAGAGTCAGTGCAATTTTTTTTACTGTGCCATTCGGTTAAGTAAAACAAATTGTGCTGGGCCTCCTGGAAGATCTTGAGAGTTTCAAATCCATTTATAGCATCTTACAAAAAAGAAGAAAAAAAAAAAATCAGATACGTATTTTAACATCTCTAATAATTAAATCTGCATTTTTATGGTGCACAGAATTGTTTTTCATCATAGATCTTTCCTTCCTTTGTCCCCACTGAAAACTGTCTACACAGTAGAGCAATACCAAGAAATTATTTCCCAAGCAAAAATTTCTAGTTGTTGTGTTTGCTTTTCATGTTATCTTCAAAACTCAGGTTTATAAAAGAAAGGATGTGCAAAAGGGATTTCTGTCTACTTCAACAAAACCTGATTTAAATAAGTATAATAAAAATACAGTATGAAAATATGTATGAATTGTACTTTACTAATTCAACTTTTAATCATTTTATTTTTGTATACTGTGATGGCACAAATCAAAAAAGGAAAAAGAGTTCTTTTCATAGAATTGAAATCAAAGTTACTATCCTGCTGTTCTCTGCTCAGTAGAGATGATATTTTAATAATGAAGATAGATGAAGGTAGATGTATAGATAGAGAGAAATTAAATAAATAAATAAATAAATAAATAAAATGCTACATAGAAGGAGACAAAAATCTATGTTAGCTCTATTGGACGAACATGCAATCCAAAAACTACTTTTGTTTGAACTAATTTTTGTCATGTTATATGTTAAGGCACATACTCTAACATTTAAATTTATTTACCAAATGACTGTTAAAGAACTTGTTCATTTTTACAGTAGTTAATTTAAAAGAAAAATGTATCATGCCAACATTGCCTGTGGTTTTGTTCTCAGGGCTGATTGATATAAACTTATGTGTATATACACATCCAAAACTTATTTTTTCTCAGGAGGGATGTAAACTGTTTACATTTTAATTTCTTTATGGTTTCCTGTTGGTTTTGGCTCGTCCATAATTAAAATGCTAATTATAAATGGAGAGAGTTGATTTTATATTTAGTTCTATATTTAGTTCTGTATTATCTTGCTCTCCGTTTTAAAGTTTAGAAATTATTTGCAAAGTGATTTAAATCACTTTGTGACTCAACAAGTAGCTTTAGAATTATTTTATTCTATAACAATTATTTTCTTGATTATTATAATTTTCTTGAGTAAAAAAATTAATATGGATACATTAGAATGCTTAAAGAGAAACAAATTTATTAATAGAATTCAGAGGCATAATATTTTAAAATTAAAGGGTGGTATAGAATTACTCAAGCTAGAATCTAGTTTGAGTTAGCAACCTCATCTTTATGGCACCTCTGAAGTTTCAATGGAAAGAACCTGAAACATAGATAACCCTTGCTTTGCTATTTTCCATTTCAGTCACTGGAGTCAGAGATCATATTACTGTTATGTGTCTGAGGTTAGTTGTGCAAAAATACATTTTAGTGAATATTGTCATTATTTCAGTTATGAAGACTATATTGCTACTCTGTAACATTTAAAATTAACTGTTTCCATTTCTGCCATTTGGTAATCAGTTCTTGTTAAAGTGATCAATGGGGGCTGGAAAGAATTAAAGCTGGAAAGAAAAGACTGGGGCAGAGATCAAGCTTGTATCCTGAGCCTTTCTTCCTGCATTTGGATATAAAGACAATAATACAGTGGAAACATACAAAGAATTAAACCCCACAGTATGTTTTCCTTTTTCTTGGCTATACTGAAAAATCCTAATAAGAAGAAATAGAATGATCTGGTAGAGTCTTTTAGAAAGAATGCAACTGGATCTTTTTGTAGGTTGGAACTGTTTTCCTTCTTGAGAAATAAGTTATGATACCCTCCTAATTTTATTATTTTTTTTTCTTATTGGTCCCATCAGGGAAGACCCTTATTGGAAAGATCTGAATGGAAGAACTATCCATGTCCAAGTAATCAAGTAATCTTCAGTCAGGCTTTTTGTTTGGCTTGGTTCTTTTTGGTTGTTTGTTTTTTGTTGTTTGGTTTGTTTTTTGGGTTTTTTTAATTAATGATGTAAGTAAGTTTTTTTTTGTTTTTTTTTTTTTATTAATGATGTAAGTAAACAAATTTGGTATTTAAGTCAAACAGATGATGTAGGCAAACTATGATAAATTGGGTAAATAAGGTTGAACTCTTTCTATAATTACCGTCAACCAATGCCATTGCCACAGTCCTTTAAAGTGAAGAGTTTTCCGTTTCTCGAGAGAAACCCTTTCTACAGGATGCTACTTGGGAATTCCCTTTGTCATGGTTACAAAAGGATCACACTCTTGTGGTACATAAGCAGGATCTGTTGGACAGCAAAAAAGGGCAAAGAGTAAGGCAACACAGAGCCTGTGGCAGATATGAATGTTTTGGGGAATATTCTTTCTATAAACTCTCAAGTCACTTCTGATTTTTAACAGGAATGTTCTGATCTCTAGTTCCTAATATGAACTGTGGAAGAATAAATATCCTGTTATGAACTGTTATCTGAGCTTTGGCCTAACTGTCAAAGGACTGTTTTAAGATTTAATAAAGCTCCCTGAGGGTTATCAAAGCATTTACTTTCAAGAAAATAAAATTCAATGGCAGATGAAGGTTTTTATTACGGTACAAATTAAAAAAAAAAAAAAATTGTAGTCTGAATGAGAAATATTTATGGATTTTGGCTTCAGGGTGTGCATGAATAAAATGACTTCGTATACCCTAAGGTTGAGGTGATACCTGAGTCACTTATGTGAAGCAAGAGTGCAACAAAACACCTGATAAGAATTTTTGATTGAATAGCCTTGTAAAGGGGAAGCTGTTTTAAGAATTTAAAACATTCTTAAAACATTGCTTCAATGAAAATTAAAATAAATATAGATTATACCATAGAATGCTGTATAGTCACAGATTCTCAAAGGTATAAGATCAGCTGAAATATTCTGACAGGCTACTAGTATTCACTGACAGAAGATCTAATGAGTCCATCTGAGTAAACCAGTCATAAATATTTCACAATACTCTGTCCTAGTTAACTGAAATTGTTTAATAGAGTATTGCGTTAACTGAAATTGTTTGAGTATTGCTTCAACATGTAATAAGTTCATGATCTACAAATCATTTATTAACACACAAAAAAAGATATCCCTAAATAATAATTTTACATCAAGTAATCTGTATTACAGAAAAAAAAAATCCAAAATTCTTATTTGGTAGCTTTGTAGCTTACTGGGCATTAAAACCTTTGACTACCTGTAGTGTACACTGTTGAAAGTGATCAGAAGTACTTCTAGAAATTTTTTCACGCTTCTATGTGGTTTTTTTGTATGCTTGGGATTTTTCACTTGGGGTTTTTCATATACACACAATCTGAAAAATTCAGTTTCAGGTAAGCAGTTAATGGTTTGGTTTTCAAAAGTAATTGTAAGTCAATCTTGATGATAAGTATTTTGTTTTAGAAACACCATCCTGCACAGCTTATATGCTGTTGCTCTTGTAAAAACACCCTTCTGAAGTCGTTATATGTGAAATATTTCCTTTTGAGCATTAGAATCCTCACAGTATTTTTTGTGTGTAATAAGCCCGGTATGCTGGGTGGACTCTGTCAAATAACAGATGTAGGGTAAACAAATACTGTATTATAAAGGGTGACAAAGAGCAGTATGTGATGACTCGAGCAGGCTCTGAAGCCTCAAAGCGTGATGCTGAATGTGCTGATGGTTGTGGAGGTGGAGCAGCGGAGTGTGCAAACACATTGTTTCTGTGCCTGGGCAGGATAGTGAAGATCAGTAACTGTACATCAAAGGTGTACACGAGTGACACAAATCTTCCAGCTTCCTTTTCATTTAGTGACAATGAAACAGTTATAAGTACTAATTCCAGGGGGAGTCCAGGGAAAAAAAGGCAGTTAGGAGAAGGTGTTCCTAAGTGGAGAAGCAGGTTGAACATCAGCTGCAGAGAAGAGACAGCAGTTGACCATGAGGTCAGAAACTTCAAGAAATAAAATAGCTTAACTACCGTAATTTTATGGCAGTGGAACTTCTTATAGCTAAACTTCAGAATCTGTTGTATCCATTTCAGTTCCTACATGCTGCAAAACAAAAGTCAAAGGGTGTGCAGGAAAGGTATGTATCAGAGAGGGAAGAACACATGGAAAGGAGAAGAAAGGACTAACCTAATGTGGAAAAATTATGAGATTGAAAAAGAATTATGAGGTTGAAAAACTGAAAGAAAGAAAAAAGACATTTAGGTTTCATGTAAAAAAGGTTTCTTAGCTAATAGATGTAATAGCCTCAGGCAGCAATAAGTTTCAAAATGAAAAACAAGACATACTTTATAGACCACTGAAATTAAAAGGGTGACAGCCCTAGCAGATATGATATACTGCAAAGAAGTATTCTAGTCTTCTGAGTAAATCATTGGACAAGGACTATGAAAATCAGAGTTTGATTTTTAGCACTCGCTGCAGTTGCCTAGCTGTGAATATTAATGATTTATTACTTCAGAATTGAAGTTATTGGAAAACCCACGTGAATATTTAAAAACTAGATAATGAAATAAAAACTAATATGGAAGTTACTAGAATTTTACAACTGAATAAATATATGACCCAACGGATCAATCAAAGTACCCGTGTTTTTTGGCAGTTAGTATATTCCTTTCGGTATTAGAGGGAAGAAATGCAGGATGGCTTGATTACAATGTAGTGATGGAGTATGTTTTGATCTGAGAGGGTTCATTTAATTCTTATGCATCTTATGTCTTTGTATGCTCATTCACACTGTTTGAGTAAAAAGAGAATGCCCTTTGATGAGGCAGAATAAACATTTTTGTTTATTAAGAAGGTTGATTTTGAATGATTAAGTGTTTCGCTTGTATATTGGTAACAAGCAGCCTTGGTGGCTTTCAAAAAGTACTTGATTCTTGATTTTGTTTCATGGATTTTGTCATGCTCTTTAGTCATACGCTGTCTTGAAATAAATAAACATTGTAATTAAAAAAGCTTTTCTGATAGTAATCAACATAATTATGGAAACCAGCTTTTTTAATATATAGTTATGAAAAGGAAAGAAAAAGGAGAGAACAAGCAATAGAAAAGGAAAAATGCGCTACATTAAGAGGAGGGCAAAACCAATAACTGTACTCCTTATTCTTTCAAAGGGTCTATTGTAGGACTATGCCAAGTTTCACTAAGACAGAGAGGTACTCTGAAATATACAGAAAATTGGATTCTTGAAATGGTTCTGGCATTTTATTCACACAGAAATATACTGAATACACTTGATTATCTCTCATTTGAAATAGACACTTGGTTCAACTTTCTCTGAAAGTCTCTCTTAGAGGAAACACAAGTCTACTCTTATCAGTTCTGATTACATTTCATGTAACGGTAAGATAAATTTTATCGTATTTAGCAATACCAGTAATCTGTTGTTTATGTGGGAGTGAGTTTTCACAGTGTTACTATAGATGCCTGCATGTATGTGTTAGCAGAGAAGCATGCAGTGCATGGCACATTCATTTATATATGATTTATAGGTTTAAATGTATCTTGAAACATTTAAGTATGCTAAAAGTGCTTGAAATAACTAGAAGCTATTCATTAGTTGTTCCTTTATTACTTTGCCCAATTAATGAGGGGCTATAAATTTTATATTAATTTAGAAATGCATTTGGCCTCTAACCATTATGATCTTTCATGATGTGACGGTGGCATAAAATAAACACAATTGCTGGATGCCTGAATGAATTTAGAAGTATTTATTACTTACAATAAAACTGTCTCTAAACTCTGTAACGATACTATAAAAATTAGAGTACCAAGAGAGAAAGGTCTTCAATAAGAAGTGGTTTCAGGCTGATAGTAAGGCAGAACAGGAAGGATGAGAATACAGGCTGAGTCTTGAAAATGAGAGATTTAAAAGCAAGAAAAGGAAGTAAAAGGAAGAAAAGAGAGACAAAAGATCACCTCTTCAATACAACTGAAGTTGATCTGAGTCTCATTAGCCAGGTATAGGTAGCTAAACAAGCTCTAAGGAGAATAATAGTTGAGACAAGACATGGGGAAAGGTTGATGGATTAGCTTAGAATTATTGATGCTGACAGCCCTATGTTTTCCAGGGAAACATTTGTGTGAAGTTAGGAACAGATGCTGAACAATATGGCACATCTGCTTTCATGCTGCTCATGCAAGCTGACCCCTGGCATTCTGTGTGAGGTCAAAAGATTTCTGACTTTTCAGTCAGCAGG
>NW_009648333.1:6559780-6678722 GCF_000708025.1 Charadrius vociferus | reverse complement strand
CAGCAGGAACAGTGGACATGTAAGTTGATGGCTCAAATCAGGTGTGTGTCTTGCCTTTCAGCAAGTGTCCTATGGTCGTGGGTTGAAAATACAATCCAAGGCTCAGTAGAGAACACCTGAAATGCTACTTGTTATATAATTTTGCTGTATTATAGATGTGCGGTATAATCTGTAGTAATTTATTCTTCTCTTCATTTGATTATTCAGGGTAGGAACTGTTATTGCAAGTTACTGTTACCATTGAGAATTAATTTCAACAAAACAACTTGTATTGCACATTTTAGGAAAGGCAATATAGAAATAAATTGCTAGGGTTAGCTAGAATTGCATTTATTACCTGAAGCAATATAAATTTGGGTTTTTTAATTGCATGGGAAAAATAATGACTCATCCAAATAAAGATCCAATTTTCATTTAAAACTTAAATAACTGTTCTCTCTGTCCCAATAGTTTACATGCTGATTTTTAACATTTAAATACTGTTACTTAACCAAACCCAGTGTGTTTTACAATCTAGCTGTAAACAGAGACATTTGTCTCTGGCTGCTTTCTTGCATGCAGTTTTGCTACAGCTATGGAGAAAGGGGTTCAAGATAGGCACCAGAGAACTATTAAAAACCTGGGTTCCTCGGTGGCCTTCACTAAAACTAACATTGTTGGGGCAAATTACTTGATGATATATTTATCACATAACAGACCCAAGTTCGGTATCTTATCTCTGACAACAGCACATTGTACGTGTGTACAAAAGAACGTAGACCAGAGCAAGTGTATGGTGGTGCTTCCTCAGTGCTCTGCCATGCTACAGATTCAAGGTTTGGAGATTTTGAGTGCTAGGGGATAGCATTGTGTGAAGAGGCAGTAGATGGAGTTGGGGAAGAATGACAAAGTTTTAACATTGTCACCCATAATGGAATAGAAGGCAGACAAAACTGACTCTAATCTCTTGCTTCACAAAATGTAGCTTTCTTGGACCCTGAAACATCAGGAAGAATAGAGGAGGAACAGGGAAAAATAACATGCCTTGGAAAGTGATGTAATTTGTGTACTGGCAGACATATAATGTCAAGGGAGTAAACTACCCCTCAGTGTTCTTTGATCGCACTCACTCCTCCCTCCAGATAGTGCTACAAATCATTTATAAATAGGATATGAATACCAAAATTCACGCTTCAGTGAAGGTTTCAGATGGCTCATAAATATGACTGTGGCTTTCCTTTGTAAAGTACCGTGCAACTTTTTGTGATAAGGTACAATATTATAATCAATATCAAAATGAAAATTTTGGGGTTTCAAAGAGTCAAATCAAATAATCCGCATCATCAAAGTCCAAATTCTATCTGCATTTTTAAAATTACAGGTTATGAGATTAAAGCTTTGTCCAGCTCTGTAAGAATCAGAACTGAACTCAGAATCTGGATCAGAAAACTACTTTTGATATTGAGAATTTAAAGGAAAGAGGAAACAATTGCCTAAGATACTGCATTTCATTTCAGTTTTTTTCTAAAACTGTCACTAAGATCTTCAAGGTGCTTTTGGTCTTTCCAGACTACCAGACTCCCTAAAAGCAGACAAAGTGTTCGTGGAAAAGGTCTGTTGTTTTGGACCATCTTCTTTCTTAATATGAACAATATGATTACATTTGATGGCAGTATTCTGGGATAGTGTTTTTGCTTTCTAATAGCAATGGAATGCAACAGGTTTTTAATACTCAAGGACATATTATGAAGCCTGTTATTGTTTTATTCTTTTGCCATAAACTCTAGAAGGTATTCGCCTTCAATTGATTAAAAGAGCTTGCTGTTATTTTCTGAAGTGCTAATCTTTTACATATAGATGCCATTAAAATGCCATAGAAATATTCATCGCCTGATAAAGCTACATAGAAAATTTTATGAATTTTCTAACACAGTAAAAAAAAAGCTAATAAAGATACAAACTAGAACAACATATCAAATAGCACAGGATATAATCAAAACTGTAAGCAAATACAACAATTTTCCTGAACATTTGTTGGCAAAAACAAACCAATGTTATGAACATCTAGTGCTGGACAATTTTATAGAAAATCTGATCATTTATTATCTTTCAGAATATTCTTAGTACTGTTGTAGGAAAGATCTATGTGTGATGGTACATGATGATAAAACCGGGGAAGGCATTTGCAGTGTTGCAGAGTGACTGCTTTGATCCTAGGCTTTCCTTAAAAAGGTTATTTATTCATACAGTGCTCTGTGGCGTTCAAGGACATACAGTATTTATTACACTATAAAGCAACACAGAGAGGAAACAGCAGGAGTTGTCTACAAAACTCTGTTTGTTGTTAATACTGAGATATTCCAGCTAACCCCATGAGCTAGATGAAAAGAGCTCTTGGATTGTCAGTCTGGTTATCCAGAGCAGCCACCTACGATGGAAGACAGGAGCCAGAAAACAGGCCACCAGTAGGATGGAAACTCTTGAGAAGCAAATGAGGTAGTAGATGAAGAATCAGGCCAGTGGTGTTAGCTTTCTTTTTTTTTTATTTTTTTTATTTTCCAATTTTAATAACATTTCATTTTGTTTTTTAAATAGACTAAAACAACATTATTGCTGTGGGCAGTGTTTTGTTTGGACTTTCTGAGTTAATCATATATTAAGCAAGCAAGGAATGCCTGAGAAATAATAAAGAGCCTGTAACCTCAAAAGTGAATGAAACACCTGATTTTTCTACATACAGTGTGTGCTCCGTTAAGTCCATATTTGCAGTACTGATTCCTATGAAGCAAAGATACTGATCATATATTATAGGGAATATATTTCTGTGGGGGCCTGGTTGAGCAATTCCAAGGAGTATTCACAAAACCAAGTAAGTTCCTAAAGACTGTGTGAAAATAAGAAGCTCTACAGACAAAAAAAGACACTATAAATATGTCAAGTAAAGGGATGGCTTTACTTGACAGATCTTACTGTAAGAGATGGGAAAGAATTCACTTTGGAGAGAGTCTTTCTATATGTTCGAACAACATGGAAGAGCTCCAGTCACACCTTATGCCTCCCTTAACACCAAAATCAATCATTAGTGAGACACAGGCTGCAGGATACCTGCAATTACTAGTCCAATACTTAAAGAATTGTTTGGTTTTATATCTTCTTCATTAGCGTTGCCCCATCACCACTGTATATATCAGATTTCTTGACTTCCTCTCGCTCTCAGAACCCTTTGTCATTCCTTTGAAGCAGTAATGCAGCTGAGACTCAGGGTTAAACTCTTTCAAGAACAACAACAAAAAAAACCAACCCAACAAAAAGGCACTGATCTTTCTAGTGTCAGTGAATTCATATAAATTGGGATACACTGACGGTTTCCAGAGAGAAAGAGGGGAATAAAACCAAAACAGCCCCCTTCCCCATTGTTAACAGTTTCAGAGAAGGAGTTACTTACCTTAATGAATGTTCATTCTAAAAATCCGTAGCTTGATTGCCCTTCAGGTATAATTTGTTTGTGTTCATTAAACTCACACAAATGAGGAGAGTTCTGACACCTGTTTTTGAGATGAAAGGAAGAGAAAGGCTCAGTGCCACAGGTCACCACAAGATAATTTGTGGTCAAATAGGGGTTAATTGAACAACTGTCTCCCATAGCTCTTGGCAGAGTCTCAGTGGATTACCTACCTTCTAAAAATTAAGTTCAGGTTCAAATATATGTGGCCTTTCTCATTTTTATTTTGGATAATCCTCAAGGTAAGATTTGAGGTAGAAAAATACTTCAAATGATCTCCAATTTTTTAAGGCTTTATTTATCGGGATGTTTGTGGATATCTGAGAATTTCTTCCCCCACCCCGAATTGCAATGCAAGCTGACAAACTCCAGGCAAGCCTGAACAGCAAAACTAGGAATTCATACTTTTTTATGGTTGGACTTTTCATTTCTAACTTGAAATACTATTATGATGCAGTCTTTATTAAGTAAAGAGAAATAAAGGGTTGCAGTATCATAAAGATATTGAGATATTACAGAATGGCCAAATTAAATATGCATTGATTGTTAAACGTGTGTTGACAGGAGGATATGTCTGAGTGTGAGAGAAAGAGACATGCGCAGATATAGGTCCTCCAGACATTTTTTCTAGGAGGGTATTGGAATTGAAAGTAATCATAGTTGTCTGTCCCAGAATTAGAAGGTTAGATCAGAAAGGTGAGCTGGAATCAAGGTCCTGTGCCATGGCTGGGAAGAGATCTGCAGCAGTGGTGCTGGAATTGGGGGACATAGTTATTGCTTGATTTGATTTTTCTGAAAATCAGATTGACAGAATTTCAAATTGTTTGAGGAATAAACATCAGGGAGTGATTTGTGGGCTGAGGATTTTACTGGGTTGATTTTTTACAACAGTATGTCATCTGCTTCTTCTTCCTCCCATAGCTGCTTTGGCGTTTGCACTGTCTTTACTAAGTATTTTCTTCAAGATAATAGACCCGAATATTTATGACTCTTAAATTGAAATGTAAGACTAGGAAAACTCTGTTATCTTCCCTGAAGTTGAGAGTTAATTTTCACTGACATAGTCTGAGATAAGTTGTCAGTCAATACTTAGTGATGTGTTACTACACTGTATGTCCTATGTTAACCATAAAGAAGGGTAATTAGTGAGATTATGGTTCCAGTTTCAAGTCAGTAAGAACTATGGGGGACTGTGAGAAACTGAAGGTGAATTAAACACACTAGAGTGTGGAATGTCACAACTAGATATAATTTGACATGGATAAACATGTACCAAGCATGTACTGACAGAGCTACTCAGTAACAGGGTTTTTCTTGATTCTTTGAGAAATAGTATGTTGAGCATATATTACGGGGGAGTCAATAAACATGTCTGCTGAATATATTTTCAATATAAGTAAATATGTAAGTGAACTAAATAATAAAGATAAAAAGATTGTACAACAGATTAATGCAATCAGAACAGGTCTGATAGAGATTATTTCACCACTTTTCTTGAAACAAGCAATAGGAATGACTGCCATGAGGGAAACAAAAAAAAGTTTGTTCTGGACTGGGAAAAACTTACATTTAGGAAGTGACTGTTACCTTTTGCAAAGGATTCAGTCAGCCTCCTTCTCAAGAAGGGTAAAAAACTTGGATGTGGTGACAAATATTAATTGTTAAACATGTTTACACAGATTTATAAATGAAAAAGCTAATTAGGTAATAGAAAAGGGTATACATAGGACAAGAAAAATTTTGGTATTTTGAAAAAAATCCAAGATAGTAAATATCATGGAATGACATAAAGATTAACTCCTGTTTAGTATTAATTTTTTATCATAGATGGCTGATGTGCCTGCTGATTTTATTTATGATAATAGTTTCAAAAGTGTGATGCAGTATTACTTTTTTAGATGTACATCAAATATTTGCTGGAAAGGGTGAACTGTTTTCTCTCCTTAGTTGTTGAGCTGTTGTATTGTATACTTTCTATTGACATCCTTATTTTGCCAAGTATTGCTCTGATACCTAATTGTGTGACAATTGTAACTTTATTGCGAACATGGGGAAAAAGAATGACAAGTAAAGCCTGTGTATTAGTAACAACAATATACCTCTGTGTGTGTGCGTGCGCGCGAGCGTTTTAGGTGTTGGGTGCCATTTTGCCATTCTACATAAACCTTGGTGGACTTTTATATCTTGGGTGTTGCCTACCTTTCTAGGTTATTATTAATGGCCTTTTATTTCTTGAAGATGACACATATCTTAAGGGTCCCATGTCATGTATCAGTGATGATGTCTTTTATATTCCTGGGCATTTTACATGGTGATAAATGCCTACCCTCAGCACCTTGTTTATTTTTAATTCATTTACTGTTTTATTTGTCTTTAATACGAGTGGTTTCAAGATCTTTTCTGCAACATTTTTATGTTTTAGTGAAAACTGAAGGAATCAAGTGACTCTAGGTATTGAGGCTCTTGGAATAAATAGTCCTCATATAATAGGATTTTATAGTTATAGGAGCTAGCAGCTTAGTTGATGGCAAAAGTTGTATCTGATATATTCAGACAAATTCATTTACGTCTTCTGTGAAATTGAGCAGAAGCAGCGCTGCACACTAAGAAGCCATAGATTCATGCAGTCTCATAGCTTCGGAATAATTTAGGTTGGAAGGGACCTCAGGGTGTTATTTGGTCTGACCCCAATCGAAGTTGGGCCAGGTTTTAGAGACTTCTGCAGTCTGGCTGGTACGTGTTGCAGTCCTCAGGGAGTGATGCATTGCTGCGCCCCTTGGGGAGGCAGCAGGTCTCTCCTCTTTGAATCTGACTAATCCTTTTAGCCTGTGATATAGCCACAGAACATGACCTGATTGATCCCTTCTGCCCTTTATAGACTCTTTCTGCAAGTGAGAAAGAGGTAATTGCTGCCTTCAAGGAAACATTGAAATTACTCCTAAGTAATTACAGCCTGGTGTCTTCCTAACCCTCTTCTGCTGTACGTGCCCCTGGGAAGTAGTTGGGCAAAACTGAGTGTAAATACATAGACAGATTCCCACCTGCAAGAACAAAGTCTGCAATATTCATTTCAACAGACTTCACAATGATCTTAATAGGAACAGTAAGCATCCTTAAGGGAGGACTATCTATAGCCTTTCTCCTTGTGAAGTTTCTAACAGCTTAGGAGAGCATTTTGTTAACGGACGTAGTTTGACACCTTGACTGTGTACTTTAATAACATATTATGGGGACACATGAGCATGGTGATGAAAAAATCCTTTGGTAGTAGAAATTTAATGCATATTAAGCATGTTGCAGAGGCTATTTTTCTTATTTTTTAGCCCAAATAGTTATGTCTGAGATTTGAGGACATTGAAAATCAGGTGATTTGAGGCACTCTGTTGTCCTAGTGGCCTTTAACACTGTGATCAAATAAATTCCCACTCACTAGCTGAGTGCAAGTAATCTACTTGGTGAAAAAAAGTAGGTTTACTCAGGTGGTTATAAAATTTACTGAAGCGTCCTCTTGTGGAATAGTTGTTCTTAACAATACAAATGTGTTAAAAAAATAAAGTAGTATATTATTAATCAGGCAAAACGGTTCTGTTCTTAATTCAAATCACTCAGTGTTTGCTGTTTATATACTTCACTTTATGTTGAAGTAAGACAATGACAAGTACTTTTGGTGTCTCAATCTCAAATTCATTGGATTGTGACATACTTTGTCTTTAAAATGTTAGTTGGCTAAAGATACGTTGCAAAATATTTGTCAATTTTCCTAATGGAAGAAAGAAAATTTTTCAATTAGGAAAATATATTTTCCCATTGTACAAGGCGAATATTGTATAATCAGTGCCATTCTTACACATGTACTCGAGAATGTAAAATACATTGTACAGTTATCACCGGCAAGGTTTGTTTATCAAAACAGATCAGATAATCTCCATTTTGCAAAATAAATTCATACAAATGATAAAGAACAGAAAATCTCAGTGAACAGTGGGAAAACATTTGTCTCCAAACTAGTTGTTCCAATTCTGACTTCATTTCTCATCCCTAATTCTAAAGGGAAACTTGCAAAATATCTTCAGCAAATAAATCTTGGAACTAAAACTAGCAGCACCAAATGATACAGCAAGAAAGACCTCAGTGGAAATACTGGGTTTATGACACATTATAATTTTCCTCACACCTCTCTCTCAGATCACCCGTAATTTTTCATCGGTAATAACTACCTTTTCTCTCTCTTGCTGTTCCTCCAAAGCTAATGACTTATTCCCTCGCTAATATCTCTTCTGCTCCACGGGTGCTAACCGTACTTGTCTCTCACATTATCTAGCAGATTAACATAATTACGTTAGAGTCAAAGCAATTGTACTCAATTTGTATTTGCTTCTGTTTCTGTGTGAGATCAGATCAGCGTGTGAGTTTACCCCTTTAACTATACCAGTTGGTCTAATAAGTGATACTAGTTTTTCCTGCATCTTTGCCTTCTCCTTTCCATCTGGTTACTTCTGATATTTTTCATACGTCATAGGAGAAAGGTGGGGAGAAGGTGATCTACACTTGCACATGATCTATGTAAATCATTGATCCTGCCAAATTACCAGAATGAAAACACGGGGGAGTGCCACAAGATAAGAGATTCGGTAGCAATACTGGCTTGTGAAATTCCTGTCCAGACTTTGTAGTCATCACCCTTGTAGCCATTACAGTCGAATTTTTGTATCACTAGGTGACTGAAATAACCCATTTAAAAAAAAAAAAGAAAAAAGAAAAAAGGAAAAAAGCACCCTAGCCAGTGATGCACTTCACAGGGGACCATGGCTGAGAGAGGTGGGCTGTGGCTGCGGGGTGCCAGGGAAGTTACCACTTCAGGCTGGCTGTACTGCTTTGAACCTGATTCTTGCTGAACTGCAAAGAACCGGTTGTCCTCTGAGGGTTACTTACAGTAAGATCTAGGAAAACCAGATTTGTAAAAAGCAGAGTCTCTTTTATAAGAACAGATCTATGGTTTTCTTCGGTTTTCATGTCAAGCTGGTCACAGGTGCAAAAGTCCTCCCATGTCATTACTACTGTGTCTCACTAGATGAAAAGAATTAGCCTTATGTTCCAGCACATAAACAAATGGGGTTTAATTCACAGTCTTCTGACATTAACAGTAATTCAGTTATACGAATGAGATTGATTTTGTACTTTTCTATTGTTGTATATTGTTTTTCACACTGTACTGTAACTTGACGTGCTCTTTTCTGATTCCTTGTGAGCAAGACTATCCAACGTTATTTACCAGGCATTAAGTTTAAAGTGAGAAAACCCAACGATTAATGAGATTGCAGTAAGAGAATGGAAAGCTGAGGCTCTCAGAAGACTAGAAGAGCATTTAGAAGGTGCCTGCAAGGAATGCAGGAATAAAGATCTATTACATAATGGTATTAAACAGAAACATCACCGAGTCATGGGCTCATCTCTGCTGCTATGGAAACTGTTTTCTGGGTACTCATAGAATCAGTGCACTGAAGTGATTACAAGCAGGGAAGGATGTGAAATACAATGTGAAACTTCTTTCTGAAATACTGGTAAGTGTCTGGACAGATAGAAATGGGTTTCAGTAAATGAGGAATACTTAGTAAAGTATTTTGAACTTTTAAAAAACTTTTCTTGTTCCCCACTGAAACAAACCCAAACTTTTCATTATTTTCAAGAACTACCGGTAGTCTGGCACTGAGAACGTAATTATGGGATGTAGGAGACAAAGTTCAAAGGAGGTAATATAGCAGCTTGAATGTGTTTGCCCACGTATTCCACTATTTCTGAAGAAATCTTTCTAAATTAGAAGTCAGCACAGCTAATATATTTTCCAATAATCATGAGGAGGTACCGTGTGAATTAGTAGTTTCATTGGAAAAGATTATTACTTGAAAATTTTGCAGTTACCTGAATAATGACATATGTATCTGAGTTAATGGGATGCACTTCTTGGGATTACAGCAATGGAACATATAATTCAATTTCACAGTAGAATTTGGCATTGTTTTCGTTAGTTTCAACTACAGAAAAGCTCCCCATAGTGAATCCTCAGCTTTAAAATTATCTCAGATTTTTTATTTCTTTTTTTTTTTTTTAATGAGATACCCTGCATGTAAAATTGCTTACAATTTTTAGTTGCTGCTTTGTGAATTATCTATATGTAGTCTGTTCTGGTAGTGGAACTGGTCTCAGTTCATGAACTGCTAATGGCTGTACCCACTCAAAAAAAAAGGACAGTCCCCAAATGTATCTTAAAAAACAAACCAACCCACCTTTTCTTTCACAATGGTGAACTACAGACAAGGCTAAAATACCTTGTTTACTGGGAAAGCATACTTCCAAAATTGAACATATTTAAACTGGCTTATAGGTGAAGAGACTGTCTTGATCAAAATTATTTACTCGTCAAATGTTCACCTGGATGTGTGAACACAGTCCTGCAAAAATGACCACTCCAGCTCTTCTCTGATGTTCTCTTACCAGTGTAATGAGTTCATTGGGCTTGTCGTGGCATCTGAGGAGCACCAGCAGATGGGATGGTGCGGCAGTGGCAGAACTCCCTTTCAGCTGTCATGGGTTATTATATCAGGTCACTTTTCTCCCAGGACTGCAGCCTGAGGCTTGATGGAGTCATGCTTTCTTAGATACTTCTAAACCTCTGTTGTTCTCTTGATTTTAAAACAAGGAATAGTGTAACTTCTGCATTGTACCCCAATACCAGGAAAGGAAATTTTTGGCAGCAATACTGTTTTCAAATATTTTCTCCTCTCTCCCACTACACATTTCTGTCCCTTCAGCACTATAGACTAGCTGTACAGTTCTTCTGCTGCCAATATTTGGGGGTTTGGGGCATTGGTGCACAGAATCAGGAACTGTAAGGAACTATAAGGAAAATTAGATCTTTTCATTTTTTTATGTATATAAATTTTTATATATATATATATATATATAATTTCATTTTTTTCTCCTGCCCATTCATTTTCCCCATGGTAAAGGGCTGAGAGAGAAAAACAGAAGGAACTGGAACAGCAGCTGCCGCTGTTGCTGCTGGAGATTTCATGTTGTGAGACTATATCTTGAGCCAGTGTAAGTCAGTGCTGCTGCAGCTACCACTGCCCAAGCTGTCTGCTCCTACGGGTGTCTCCTGGCTGTCGTGTTTTCCTCTTCCACTCTCTCCCACCTGATTTTGTAGTCTGACAGAGACCTTGATGGGCTTTTTTTGCACTCCCCTAATTCAAGTAATAACACGGAATTGCGGCTAGATGACAGGGTTTGTCCCTGGCCGTCACACCTACATGAAAAGATCTCACTATTACAGTCAGTGCTTGTATGGTGGGTAATTTTTTGCCTTTGTTTGAAGGACATATACTTTGAAAGTTGGGAGTAAAATAAGCTATTGCAAAATTAATAGAAGCTTTACAGAAAGGCATCAGCCTCAGCTTTTATTGATACCCTATGTCAGTTTTACAAAACACAGAATCTTCATTTTGACAATACTGAATAACCAGTTCACATCTCCTGTAAGTGGTATTAAGCTATATCATTTGGAAGTTAATAAGGATAGAGTGCACATTTAGAAGGACCGAATTTAGCACTGTGTATTTTGTTAGGCATGTCACCTTCCCTGTGGTGTGTTAAGGTGGTGTCATTTAGATGAAATCCCCACAAGAGTCTGCCACGGGAACCTATTGGCAACACAGTTGTGAACTCAGGAACGCTTGCCAAAGAGTGATAACTTTACTGTAGACAAATAAGGAAAAATCAAATGCACCACATCTCCAGTTATCTCACTTCTGGGTATGAGAAGACATTAATAAAATATTGGGTTTGTTATCTGCTTTGGAACTGAAGTAGTAGAGATTTGAACAAATCTTGAGATAACTGCATAGTACTTGGAACTAGATGGGATGGGCCTACTGCAATGAATTCTAAGATATTTTGAAAAATGTTAATGTATTCTTAAATCTATTTGGTACTGTCATATGAGAAGATAATTGCAAATTATGAAAAATATCAATAACGTAGACTATTACTGGGATACAGTATGGCAGTTTGAGTGTGATAAATAAAACAATTTCTGAAACAAAGTCACTTCTAATTGTGCCAAAACCTTCAGGAATTAAATAGGTATCATATAGGCAGTGTATAACTTAGTTTTGCCAAATATTGTTTCTGTAAAAACATACATGAGTTATGCTGCTAGAAAAAGAAATACATTTAACATATGGACTGAACATTCATGTCACTTAACACACAGGTTCTAAAAGGGAAATAGAGTATTTTCTGATGTGTTGAGTTCTCAGCTACTTGTGCCGCAGCTACTTGGTCGGTAAGAAACCACCAAGGGAAAAATGAATAGCTTGTTGTTCTCTGCTAGCAACAAGGTTTCAAAGCTACCATGTTACTATGCTGTAGTTTCCTTTTTCAGGCTATTGTGTGAAATTAAACTGCTCATTTGCAACTCTGAAAACTGTTTGGGGACACTAATTCCGCTTCAGAAGGATCAGTGTTCTCTTTTATGGGATTTAGTACGAAGAAGTCTCTTTATAGGATTCTGCTCTATCTACATCCTTCTATCCACCTAGGCATGCTCACTTAATTTCACTTGAAATTAACCCTCTATGAAAAGAGTAAGGGTGCTCTGTTTCCCTCCGAACAGTAAAGAATTATGAGTCCGCAAAGGGAGCGAGTGGAGAGGGTGTAGGTCTCTCTTCAGAGGCTTTCAGAGCAAAAGGAAGGGGGTGGGTATGGGTCTCTCTTCAGAGGCCTTCCTTCAGTTTGTCATTACCCTGTAGTGGAATCTCTGAGGTGAGATCCACAACTTTGTACAAAAGAACATGCTTGTATTCAAAAGTCTGTATAGGTTCGGTACTACAAGAAATAAGAATCTGGGCAAAGCAACGTAAAATGCATTTTTTAGTCAATAAATGATAGAGACAGAACACAAACAGGAAATTGCTTCAGAAGCTAAAAATGATTCAATGATACAGCATGGGTTGAAAAATATTTACTTTAGAATTTTTGATATAACATTGCATTTCCATATGCCAAAAGAAATGTTTCCCCACAGACATTTGTAATGTTATCTTCAATAACAGATTAGTGACTTCTTTATACATGGCGGTAATAGGATGTATTTCTTTGAGTGCTGCAATGTTACCTCCACGCAGATTTATGAACTGTGCTTTTGTGCTTTCTGGAAGCTTTGCAAAAATCTATACTGAATTAAAGAATGTATTCTGAAACTTTCTGTGGTATTTGTAATTTACTCCAATGTCTTTCATGGAATTTTTTAGCTTTTATAACATTAGAATTCAGCACTATAAGTAAGCTCTAAGTGTAATTGAAGTTGGAAGATCAAAAGGAAGGGACTTTAACCTAAATGTTTTAGTTGAAATTCTTTTATTAAGTCCAGTGAGAGCTTTGCCCCAGTAAACAGTGAAAGGGATGATAAGATTTGATCCTGAAATTTTTGAATACCTGGATATAAAGAAACAGGATATATCTTAGGATACCTTAAGATTAAGATTTGAGAATTTCATTGTTTTAATGATTTTGCTGTAACAGTTTTTCAGTGTAAACAATTTATGCAGCAATTATCTAATAATGTTTGAGAATTAACTCCTAATTAAACAGTCATTAATAGTGATGCAAGGCATGGTAAAATAAAAAGTGTCTTACAAAGAAGTAATTCAGCCCTTTCTTTCACAGTGCTGTGTGGTTACTTCTTTTGATGCAGAAATATCTAACATTTTCAGTGCTTTTTGACAGTTTGATAGGCTATGTCTGTGTCCAGCTGGAAGTGTTTACCATGATTCATTGAAAACTGTACTCTTAAAATCCCTAAAACTTAATAACTTGTATGAATGAAATTAATTTGCAATTAGAGTTGTATGCTGTGCCTAAACAGTAGCCAATTAATATTGAATGTCATTTGCTCAGTGACTATATGCTGTGTATTTGAGTATTACTCATTCTTCTTTACTCTGGTTTTCCCTTTCTCCACTTATATTTAAACCATAACATGAACCTAAGGATTAAAGTTAGAAAGTAGGAAATGTTTATTGTAATTTACAGGCCATTGCAATTTTTCAAGTGTATTAACCTCTGTGTGAGCAGTTTGCAGATGTCCTTCATCAACATCCTTTACGACCTGTTGATGATTTTTTTCTGAACATTCACAAAGCACTCGAGAATATTAATCAAAATTTAGTGGGAAGTAAAATCCAACAGGGTAAGATGGTCTCTTTTATCCCATTAAAATCAAACTATTATTTTTATTTTGCTGTAGGTTTGAAAAAGTTCTTGTTTGACAATGACAGTTTTCATTTGTGTATTCATTTTTGAAGGATTAAATCTCCACTAAGTAGATTAAAAAATATTTACAGATCATAAATTGCACATAGTAACAAGCATATGACAATTTATAAATCTCTTTGTCTATGCCACTACTTATATATGCTCAAATACTTATTTACATATATCTAAACTAATAAAGTAGAAGGGTTGATTATACTGGCCAAATTAATAGTCTCCCTGCACAACCTCACAGGTGCATTAGCACAGTCAAGACCTAAGGAAAGAGCAAGTACAGAACCTGCTGAAATGTCTGTTTGGGCAGTGTTTATTACTGGACTCTAAGACATCATTCTGTCTATGCGAATAATAGCAGAATGTTAGTTTTTCAGTGTAATGGCTACTAAACAAAAAGTTTGGGATTGGTTGATTTTGATGCTGAGTGAAGGGATGTGCTACTTAGTCATATGACATTGCGTGCCAGTGTCACTCCGTAGCTCCTCTTACGTTTTCTCCCCGAGTATTTCTGTGGTACTGATGGTTTGGTCAACTTTCCACCAATTTTACAGTTCACTCATCCAGGCAGCGTGTCCTTTGTTTGGCTAACAAGATATAGTGGGAGACTGTATCTAAAAGTTTTGCTAAGATCAAGAGAAATGGCATCACCTGCTCTCCCTTCCATCTACAGAACCAGTCATTTGACTATAGAAACAGTTACTTTAATGAGGTGTGATTTGCCAAAAAATCACCTTTTTGTCCTTTAGTTGGAATATTAAATAATGTCAGCTGCAAATAAGTTTAACATAATATATTTAGAATACTAAACCGCAAGATTAAGTCTTTTAATAGAGAAAACTGTTTGCTTTGCAAAGGAATAAATTGTACTTACTGTTAGCTTTTGACATTTTAATGAGTTATGTTTAAATTTTCCCTCCACGGGAGCTGGGATTGGAGGAATAGATTACAAATAAGTGAGAAGTAAAGTAATGTGTTAATTATTAATGCCCCTGTGCTGCTTGGTAATTATTAGATTAATAGAATAGCCTCAGGGAAGCCCCTTGGTATTAAGATTTCAACTCAGTTTGGGGAGAATAACTGAGTGGACCGTTGAACATTTGCACTTGAACTGAAATGAATTACCAGAAATATAGCAGATGAACAGCCACATTTTCCTGTATGGGTTCAATTATTTTTTCAGCAATAAGTACAATAAAACTTCAAAGCGATAAATATTTCACAAGATATATTCCATATACTAGGAAAATATATAGGAAGTCAAAGCATTCATATCTTGTTTCAAAATACAAAGAAATTCAGGAAGATGAAAGTCTCCCGATCTCCTGAAACAGGCAGAATCAACTATAGTCTAAAAAAGTTCTAACTCTGGAAACATTTCAGTAATAATTTTTAGAGTACTTTGGATTTCTCTGGAATCATTGTACTGTGGATAAATGAAAGGTTAGTCAACCATTCACAAAAAAAACACTCAAATAAATGACTGATCATTGTTTTTTTACTGTGAAAGTATCAGCAATACTGGTTACAGTGAGAGACAGAAATCTACCGAGAGTTCATTCTACTAAGAAAAAAAAAAAAAGGATCCTTATCTGCCTTTTTTTTTTTTTTGCTTTTAATAGCCTTATATTAGATTTTAATGGTAAAGGAAAACGCTTTTCAACTCTTGTCATAAAGACTCCCACCACCAATATGAGAAAATATGTATTTTCTTTAAATTTAATTAAGTACATTTACATACAAAAAGAACATAAAGCTTACATAAAATGAATTTGGGAGAAAAACTGTTTTATGGGCAAAAGGTCAAAAAAAAAAAAGGACAGTAAATACAACTAATACACTGTTATACTGTTCGTATTTATTATGAGTTGACATTTAAGCCCGTGGTCACTTATTTTTTTTTATATCTTAATGCGAATTTTAGCCCAAAAAGATACAGGACATTAAATATAACTAGATCACAGAAGCAAACATACCAAACAAAATACCTTTATATTTTAATGGTATTAGCCTCTGTAAGTGCCTTAGCTAGCTAAGACTCCTGCAGTGGGCAAGTAACTGACTGTCTGTGCCTTTTTTCTGTAACTATTTCTTTGCAGATGATTTTCTTTTCAGACAAAGATTTTTTTCCATACAATATTAACTGTGTCGGTTCATTACTAGTATTTTAGTAAGGTACATCATAAAACCAACACTAGAAACTGTGTTTCTTGTTTTAAAAGGAGTCACCTATGCTTAACTGCTTGTGTAGTATGAAGGCTTGATAATATAATCCAAGCTTGTCTTATATGAAGCTACAAATATATTTTACAATCTGATCATTATCTACTGAGATATTAACATACTTTAAAAAATATTGTAGCATGTAATAATCCTGTTTCAGGGTAATCTTGTAGTGATGCAGAACTCTGTCACTGGAGATGCAATGAGCTGGTAAGATAGTGGCACGTTCAATAACACTGCTGGGGAAATCAATTTATATTTCATGGACTAAATTTCAGAAACTCGTAGCATAAGCTTTGTGTTATTTAAGTGTCATATTATCATTAGTTATATCCCTTCATGGTTTAATTATGTAGCAAAGTTCACAGAATGTGGTGTATGGGATAGTAGTACCACAGGGGTAAATTCACTGGGAGAAGGGATAACTAAAGCCCTGGGAGCATTGCCAGATGCAGTGCACACTCTCAGGGTTACACGACTGGGAGATGTGCCATGTTGCTGCATGCTGCTCCTCCACTCTCGTTCCCAGTGAGTGCAGCTGGGCCTGCCATGGGTAATTTTTAGACTAGTCTACGTTTGTGCTTGTCTTGTGTTGTTCATTAGAAATATCTCAAAAATAGAACGTTAGTGGCAGTAGAATAATTTAGAACAGTTTGCGGGGAGGGAGGAAATAGTAGAATGGATTCATTCCTAGAAGAGAGGAAGAGAGTTCACAGAAAGAGTTGGAATAGACTCCAGTGATGCTTCAAACCGTAAATCTTACCCTTATGGAAGACAACATGATGATGGTATTTTCTTATAAATAGAAAAAAAAACAAACCATCCTATTAATCAGCACAGTGTCTTTGTCATCAGAGTAAATCACTTCTTTCCCCTGCTTTCCCTTACCTCACCTGTTGCTGGGGTGTGGAAAGGATGCCTGAGTATCAGTATTTGTGTGTTTGTAGGAGGTCTAACTTTGGTGTAACCTCTTTCACCTGATGGCAGCAGGAAAGGCTTGGCCTAGATCTTCCATTCAGTCCTAGGGACAAACTACCCTTCTGTTTTTCTCTCCTGGACTTTGTTCTTCTTGGAATGAGTAACCTACCTCTTTCCCCTCCATATTTGAAGGAAACAGTCTGAGAGGAACAAGACAGGCTACAAGGAGAGGGAACAAAGTGTAACCGCTGAACAGGAGAGCAAAGGCACCTTTGGAAGCTTCTCTTGTCATCCCCCAGCATCCCCATTAGACCTCACAGTTCCTGCATTCCCAAAGACTCTTAATTTTTCTCCATTGGTTTCACCACCCTGGAGTAACTCGTATATCCTCTTTTCTCTGATAACAGCTGCCTTTCAAAGCAGTGAAGAGGATACTGCTTGAGTCCTTACTACATTTTCTAACAGGAATTGTTATTAAGGATTATTTGAAGTACTTTAAAGGTTATTAAAATGTTAAGATAATTATTCCTATTACATTTTGTGCCATAAAAGGTTATCACGATGGAACAGTCTTTTCCCCTGTTTTCAGAGCGATGAGTTCATTATTTTCTGACTTAAAAGAAAAATACCTCGTATTCAGTAACTTGTACAAAGTCACCCAGACCACTCAGACCTACAAGCATTTTGGTCCAAGCTTCATCTGAAAAGGGGAAGCAACCACAGTCTTTGCTAATAAGTTGTGAAAAGTACCCTTGACTGTTTCAATCAGGACCAGAAAAAGTAAATAAGTAAAATGACATACTACTGAGATTGAAACTTATTTGTACTAAAAAAGTAAAATGGAAGACGGTGATCTGAAAATGCTAAATAAGTTATAATCAATTATATCAGTAAAAGTCTAGTACATAGCTTTCTTTTCCAAATAGAATTGGAAAGTGAAGTAGCATTTCCAGCTAGTATTGTTAAAAGAAAAAACATGACTCTATAAAAGTATATTTAAAAAAAAAAAACCCAAACAGGAGGGCTAGCAATGAATGGTATTTCCAGGCTTGATTCTTCCTTATTCTTATAGAAATATATAAATGCTATACTGTCCCTTCTTTACCTGCCAAAAGTTACACTGGCACATAAATCTAGCACAAATGCTACGGGGAAAAAAAGGACACTTGCAGATTAACTGGATCTGTAAGTGTCAAATCCTGACCTAAATAAGACCCTTTCTCTTCCTTATAGGTTTCTCTATCACTAAACCCAAAAGTGAAACGCATTTGTTAAACTGCAATGATCTTTTAATGCCAAGTCAATCATGCAGTAAGTTCTAGTCACCCTAACCAGAAGACAGAAAGTGTGATCCACCACTAGAAACCAATTTAACATTTAATCTATTACAGAAGTTTTATCATAGTTACTCAGATTACATCATTACAAATATGTTAAATGGGCATTGCAGGATTATAAAACAGTGGTTAGGCTGTAGTATGATCATAGAATCACAGAATGGTTTACGTTGGAAGGGGCCTTGAAGATCATCTAGTTCCAACGCCCCTGCCATGAGCAGGGACACTTCCCACTAGACCAGGTTGCTCAAAGGCCCATCCAGCCTGGGTCCCTTGAACACCTCCAGGGATGGGGCAGCCACAACTTCCCTTGGTGACCTGTTCCAGTGCCTCAACACCCTCACAGTGAAAAATTTCTTCCCAATATCTAATCTAAATCTACCTTCTTCCAGTTTGAAGCCATTACCCCTTGTCATATCACTATATGCCCTTGTAAAAAGCCCCTCTCCAGCTTTCTTGTAGGCACCTTTCAGATACTGGAAAGCTGCTATAAGGTCTCCCTGGAATCTTCTCTTCTCCAGGCTGAACAACCCCCAGGTGGGGTCTCACCAGAGCAGAGTAGAGGGGCAGAATCCCCTCCCTCGACCTGCTGGACATGCTTCTTTTGATGCAGCCCAGGATACTGTTGGCTTTCTGGGTTGCGATTGTGCATTGCCGGTTCATGTTGAGCTTCTCATCAATCAGCACGCCCAGGTCCTTCTCCTCAGGGCTGCTCTCGATCCATTTTCTGCCGAGCCTGTATTTGTGCTTGGGACTGCCCCGACACATGTAAGACATTGCACTTGGCCTTGTTGAACTTCATGAGATTGGCATGGGCCCCCCTCTCCAGCCTGTCCAGGTCCCTCTGGATGGCATCGCTCCCCTCTAGCGTGTCTACCTGCCCACACAGCTTGGTATCATCGGCAAACTTGCTGAGGGTTCAAGCAGTAGTGTAGGTTATGGTCATACAGATTACCAATCAAAGAATTGAGTAGAGATTGTGCAATAAGTCCATAAGCAATAGCGAAATGTTCGTATTGTTAAAGTTGCTTTAGCATGAAACAGATGGTCCAGGTTTTTATCAGCTCTGCGGTTTCGATCATTAGTTTAACTGCAGTAATACGATGCTCTCTCTACAAAGCCAATGAAATTCACCTCATTACTCCTGGGTAAGCCACACTTGTTATAGTCATGAAAAAACTAACGTTCGTGTGTGTGTGTGTTTTTATATGGGAAATTATATTAGTGGCTGATGCAATTACTACATCGAGCACCTAAGAGAAATATTAAAATTAAATTGCAGGAAAAGTCTGGGTTTGGATTTCAGGTAGAAGAAAATAATTCTGAGCTCAGACCAGAGGAGGACAAATGAATAGAAAAACCACTCAGTTTTGAATGACCCTAACTTAATTTTTTTCAGCCACCAAACAAATCCTGAATATAGCAAACAATTTGCAGTACAACTCTACAGAGATTCATATGCCTACTAAAGGATCATAAAAGATAAGACAAAATATTTGCTACCTGCATAATATTACTCATTGAACTGAACAAATCCAGCAGGATAATAGCATATACAAGTTAGGACACAAACTAGATTCTATAGTATTTTATAGAAATGAATGGAAGCAATATAAACGTTTCAGTCTCTATGCATACTTGCACTGCACTAAAGATTGATGTAGGAGGAATATTTGCTATACCATTACAAAAGAAATATATCTTAAATTAGATGGTTTTAGGCATTCAAGTCATGTAAATGTATCAATTACTTAGAAATTCTCTTTAAATGCTGACTATTCAGTATTCTTAAGGGAAAATATACACTGTAGTGTTGCTTTAAGCAGAAATTCTCTATAATATTTCAAGGCAACACTGGTGGTGTTAGACTGGTTGAAAAATTCTGAATGAGAATATTAATTTTCTCTATCATCTAGGTTTCATCAGGATTTTTTAATTATTTTTTTTTTTGTGAAAGATGTTTTTGAAGAAATACATATTGACAATTTTGTCACATTGGGTTTCTAAATTCTAAATTTCCAAACTAGATGGAATCAAATGATCCTCAGTGCCCATTAGAGCAGCCACCAGAGGTGTACTAGATCTGGGATGTGCTAGACAATCGTTCTAATGCTTTCTGACATAGGGTGTGGAGTGTGGATCTACGTGGCCCCCACCACCAGCATTGCTACCAGAGCAGTGTGAGGACATTCCTGATTGTGTTGGTGCCATACAGATGGTGCAGCTCAATAGTTTTTACTGAACGCCTGGAAAAAGTATACATCTGTTTGCACAAAATTGACCTGTATTTCACATGAGTCTGTAACAAATGTCGCCATTGCTTGTGGATTTCTATATTCAATGTTAAATAGAAAAGATTTCTCAAAGTTAAGTTCCCGATTTAGGCTGATTCACAACACCTGTAGATCATTTAATTTTATTTTCATGTAGAAAGTTTACACAACCTATTTTCTGGTAGTTTATTACATACAGAGCTGGAAATAAAATTAATTTGGTGCAAGTCTTTCAAGTTTGGTCATTTTAATATTGTGAATTGGAAATGTGCTGCATGCTGGAATTATTTATAACTAGTATTATATTTCTCATCAAAACTGATGCCATAGAACTGTATAAATCCTAGGAAGAAAGATATATTTAACCTAGTCTGTAAATTGCAAGGATAAGATTACACTGGAAAAATTAACACAAAATTGTTCTTTCATTTGTCATTAACATTTTCTTTAGACTCTACAGTCAGATTTGGTATTCTAAATAAGTGAATAAAAATCTTACTTCATTAAGTCCTGGCTATTATCTTTAAAGGGCACATACTTTCAAGGTAACTTGAAATTACTTCAGGTAATGGATAGGGAGGAGAAGGTAATAGAAAAAGCCCTCAAAGATAGTTTCCTACACCTATACCTAGAGCCTCAGTTTAGTAAATTTTATTGCTGGGATTGTTTGTTTTTTTTTTTCCATTTCTGGCACTAATCAGCTCACAGTATAATTGACTGGTTTTAATTATGTTTATTTGCTTTCCTTTTATGTAGCTGTTGAAAAATTTGGATGCTTACTGGACTTAGTAGTTTAAATTAATTTTTGAATTCCTGATGTTTGCAGTGACATTATTAAAATAGAGGAACACAAGAAAAAAAGGAAAAAAATGTGGCCAATTCCTTTCAAATAATTGATATACGATCTGTGTATTTTTGAGATTTCCACTTCCTTTTATGGGAGTTCCCCCACTGCAGGAAGAATTTCATTGCTTTGAACTTTATTGTGGGAGAGCAAGGAGATCTATTAAGACTTTATGAAATGTGACACAGGATGGAGTTCCAACTAAAAGAATAGGTTGCACAGAGCCCCCACTGGCAGGACAATCATGTTTTCATACTTTATAGCCTCCTTTGGCTGTCAGATTATGTTTCACTCTGTTGTTAAATCTCTATATTAAAACAATGCTGAGCCAATGAAAACTGTGGATCTTGAATTATATTCCTGAAAAAGATACAGGTAAGATATTAGTAACAAAATAAATAGCGGACGAAATAAAATGGGCTAACATATTTATAAATATTGTTTTCCTAGAGGTCTTAAAGATATCATTGTCATCTGTAAAGCAGCACAGGACTCTAGATCTACCTGACCAATTGTTTCATCTGCTACTGTAGTAGAGAAGTAAAAAGAGACTAATAATCTATCTTTCACTATAGACTCTTTGTATGATAGGTAGATATATCCATCAACTGTGGCAGAAGGAAGGACTGATTTAAAGAGCTATAATTGGGGGTTTTGTTATTTTTAAATGCAAAGACATCACATGTTAATTAAGTACAAAAAAAAAATTCTTAAAGTTGCAGGTTATTTTTAAATGCAAAGACATCACATTAATTAAGTACAAAAAAAAATTCTTAAAGTTGCAATTTTTCTTCCATTTCCAGAAATTGTTTGAATTTCTTAAAAAAATGATTTTTTCAAACTAAGTCAGGATACTTTAAAGGCAAAATGTAAAGTTAATTTCTACTGACCTTGCAGGTATTTCTGTTTTCTGTTTCTATAAAATAACACAGTCATAGTGGCAGGGAGAATAATTTGGGGTATGACAAAATTTGAGGGATTTTCAGCAGAGATTTCATGACTTGTTTTAAGTTTACAACATGAAGAATTGTGTTTTCTCAGATTTTGCGTGTATATCTTAGACTAGAAAGAAAAATTGCTGCACACAATTGATGGGGTTATGGAAAAGGTTGCAGAGCAAACCACCAAGTTTAGACATAGATTTGTTGTGTTCAATCTAGAATCTAAAACATGTTTATTCCTGAATAATGCCTTACCTGCTTTAACAAGTGGATACACAGAAACATGGAAACTAAAATCCTACATTCATGCTTCAGTCAGTTACATTAAGATAATCTTATTTCAGAGTTATTTCTTATAAGAAAATGAAGACCAAGAAAGCCAACTATGACAGTGCTAAAAGAATACACCACTCTCTCCTCCAATCAGACAGTACAGAGCAAGAAAGTATGACTCAGTAACCTATAGATGGGATTTGAATCCCAAATCTTTAAGCTCAGTGCTGCTCTCCATGATGTTTCTCTGCCACGCTGCTGTCATCCAAGCACGGAGAGCACTCAGCACAGGTTAAATACACCTTTCTTCTGTGAAAGCCTCCTTTGTATTTCTTAGACCATCTCCCTGTTTGTTTTGGTATTATCTATGGGCTAAGTATTTTCCAGAATATTTTTCATGAATATGAGTGTATCATAAGAATATCTTAGGATGAATTTTCCTGGTGTTGACAGTACTGACATATATCAACATGAATTCAGTCGGTATTCCTTTAATTAACCCAACTGTTTTCAAAGGAATGGCATTTTAATTCAGCAGCAGTAAGTAGATGTTACACATGTTAATATGTTTCTGATATCTGGTACTTTTACAGTTCCTTGCTAGTTCTTAATCATTGCGAATAGCTTTGAAATTCCAATAGTTTGCAGAAGAGTTAGATGTAATTCAGACATGTGACTAAAGCAAGTATGTTTATTTATAACCGTCTTATTTGTTTTGGTTTTGCTTTAATTAATCCTTTGTTGTTGTTTTCCCAATTTCTGGTTTCTTTTTCTCCAGCCCCTGAAATTAAATGGTTAGAAACTGTATTCTGTTACTTAAAAAAATATAGATAACTTCCAGTATACACGTGTGAGTGGTTTCTGTACTTGCTGTGATTATGGAAATTGTTTGCATACATATTTGGAGAACTTAAAATAAAAAAAAATATGAATATAGAAGGGTAGGAATGAAAGATGATTATAATTTTAAAGTACATTTTTTTAAAGCAAAAGTCTTGGCATTTATTACAGTATTTTTAGAGGTTATAACAAATTATAAGTTAATATAATTTAATTTCATGAATACTTTTCTTGGATCGTGTTAACATATTTAAAAAATAAACGTTCACACATCTTGCACAGTGATTATTGAAGAAAGCTAGAGAGAAGTATAAAAAAGCATGCAGTGTATGAGGGATTTTCATTAAAATTCCTAGTTCATTCTGCTATATTTCACTCTAAATTGGTTCTTAATTCTTCTGATCAGCATTGAAGATGTACAGTGTAAAACTGCTATGATAACATTAACACTTGTTAATGTCAGTATTTCTGCCTCATATTGCTCAGTTTGGTCATATAGGGTCTTTGCATGTCATTGTGTACTACGTCCATGGGAACAGGAGGAAAGAAATATAATCAAACCTTCCAAGGGTTATTTAAGCAACAGTGTTCTTGTTCACTTCCCAGTTGGACCTTAATTTACCTTCTTTTCAGCCTTCCATTTAGTAAAAGAAGACAAAATTGAAGAAATTTAGTCACATGGACCTAATTTGTATTTTTGCCTAAGGTATTAATGGAGGAATTTAATGTAGGTTTAAGAAAATGATCTGGACTGTTTCCATACATGGATTACTGATATTAGAGAAAAGTTCTGTAACTTAAAGGCTCAATAACCATTGACAAATTTGTCTGAGTCAGGAATTGCCAATCTGGGAAGTTCACTAATCACCTCTCAGCAAGGGAATGATAAAGTTGGGACATGGTATCTTGAAAATGTGATAAAACGTATTAGTGCCATGCCTTCTGTGAAATAGCAAGGACTTAATGAATAGATGCACGGTAACTCAATACAAATGACTACAGAAGTCTATCATAAAAGCAGTCTCTGAAACATTTCAGTATCAAAGGCAACAAATATCAGTATGTATCCCAAAAGAACTTACATCAAGATTTGCTGCCACCCAACTCCTTGCTGAAACAAAATCTCAAACATAATGTATTACCGAACCACATGTCTACATGTGGAAGGGAAGTTGCCTCATACACTTTTGATCACACAGCTGCTTGGTCATGGCCATGTTCTTAACACTTCCTGGTATGCAAGATCCTGGAACAGCTGGATTTATTAATATTCACCCTATGAGATGTCTGAACACCATGCTTCCAAGCTTTTGTCTCGAACCATTATCTGTCCACTGTAGGGTTTTTTTGCAAGACTTTTTTTTATTTTTTTTTATTATTATTATTATTTTTTATTTGTTCTAAAGAGTCTGGCAGTGTGGTGGTGAATTTATACCATATGATACAAACTCCAAGCTGTTTCACAGGGACAGAATTATGCTGCAGTCGTATCTCACATTCCTCCATAAGAGAATCCCAAAAGTCCACCTGAATCAGCCGATGAATCTACTGTCTTTCAAATTATACATCACAGTATACATATGAAGTATGGATGCGTTCAGTCTTATTCTGTTACTACAACAAAATGGAATTTGATCAGGTTCTATTGCTGGGCTTAATATATTTATCTCAGGGGTCCCAAAATACTGGTATTAGCTGAATGTCAATCTTTAATGTGAACTCACCTTAATAAATCATGGCATAGATCCTGCTCCTTACTCCTACCAGACCATTCCTTAATTTTGCGATAGAAAAAAGCCAAGTCTAGTGTGTGTGCCTGCCTATGGCCATATATGACCCTTCTGAAAGGGTCCTATTGAAACAAAGAATCTATCATTAACTGAGTAGTCTATTTGGTTTTAGGTGTCCATTACTTGCCCCAAAATGTCTAAGCTCATTCCAACGGAATGCAGGCAACAGCTTCTGCACCCTTTAGAAACCAGCTGATAACTCGATCTGCAAGGCAGCAGTGTGGCAAATAATATATCTTGGCTCTGTGTTTAGATCAGATATTTTCATTTAACTACTGAGTTGAAACCTGCCTCCCACCAAGAATATTTCTCCGATATCACCTAAATGGGAATTAACAATGATGTGTCAGGAAAAAAAGTAGATATTTTGCAAGACATAGTTTCTGAGTATGTTGGAGTAAAGCCTATGACTCAGTTTCTGAATTCTTCCTCTTCCAAATCCTCACCATCAGTGTGCTTGTAATTGTGAAGCCGTGAAAACTGAAAAAAAATAATTATGCTGCCTTGTACGGTGCTCACACAACCCCAGCAAATTCTGGTATACAGTCACTGAAAGCATGGATTCACGTATACAGTTGGACTTTCCTACATTTTCTTTCTAAAACTTGCTAGAAGTCATGTCAATAGAAAACTGCCTAAGCAAAGAACTACCAAAAAATCAATTTTTCCCCAACTTGCAGTTTACTGATGTGTTGTGATGAGCTCTGTAGCATTCATTAGATCTTTTCATGAAGGAATGTAATGAAGTTTCCTACGGCCGGGTAGAAATCTGGGTGAAGTAAACCTCTCATTTTTGCATTCTTTGACATGAATAATGATGCTTATTTTAAGAGGTCTGGAAAATGGCAGAAAACCTGCTCAGGTTCTAGTCTAATAACCTTCATATAATGCTGTGTTCTTTCCTTCCTGAATGCCGCTGGTGATTGATACAGTCATAGAAGAAAGAAAACTAAGCTCCATGCTTCCCAGCACAGACAAACTGTATCAAGGAGCTTAATGAGATTTAACTTCACAGCTCTATTTGCAACAAAGCAATGCCAATCCCAAGCTCTGTTGTTACTGAGATAAAGAAGCATGTTCAAATCATTGCAGGTTAATCTAGTGTAAAGCTTTGATAAAAAGGTAGGTGGATGTGAAAATTCTAAGCCTATATTGAAAATGATGTTATGATAGTAGAGTATGGAAATACACATTTTCATTTACTGTGGGAGTACAGAAAGCCTTAGAAAGTGTTGATTATGTTTTCTAAATTCACTGTGGGAAGTTTTGCATAATATATTAATTCTCTAATAGGTTACACCAGTAACAGTATCTTACCAAGTTATTCTCAGTTGAAGCACACTCTAGGGTCACTGCTGATGGTGCTGAACCCTCCTCCTCCTCTCGTGTTATATCAAAGCATCAATAACATTCTGAATTATTTGTGGAGAGATGATAAATATCCACATTGAATTCAGGAGAAAAAAAAAAAAAATCTTAACCTGAAATAAAAAGCTTTGCTCAGATACAAAATGCAAAAAAATAAAGGTTGATGTTATTTTTCATTGATGTATAGCTGATGAATTTCTTTGATCTTTAGGAATTTTGGAAAACTTTTCAAACCTATCCCCTGCTTTCCTCTTTTTCAAGCATATAAAGTAAAAAATACAGTTCTTTGGGTTTTTTTTTAGACAGAAGTTTCTTTCAATGTTTTTTTTTCTTTAAATTCCAGAGACTTATACTTCTTTGTTGGATAATCTTAATAATGCTACAACATAGTGGGAAAATATTTTCTTCAAAACATTCTACAATGTAATTTGCTATACCATTAACGATTCACAGAGAGAATATACACAGAAAGTTAATCGAAGGACCATAACTGGGGCTTACTTAAAGGATAAATCTCATCAGGCATTTCAGAGCAGATACATATATCAGAAAAGGGTGGTGGTGGTGGTGGTGGAATCTGCAGAGCTTTAGCTGAAGGACAGATCTCAAGCCTTCAAGAAATGTGAGAAACCACATTCAAATATCAGAATGAAGGAAACGCGATCAATTTCTTATCAACGAAAACCATCACTGTTTTTAGAATGGCATAAAAATATTGGTAGCCGTAATCATGGGTTATCATTCTGGAATTATACTTCACAAGCTATTCGAGTATTACATAAAATAACAGACAGAAAATACTTGAAGTTACTAAATTTTAGTAATGCTAGTAATATTAAATTAAGGTTAAAATCTAAACTTTCAGGAACCTTATATTCAGATCATTATTTTCATTAGTGAAAATAAACGATTTTGAATTTACTTGTGAAATTAATATATATTCAAGTACAGTGGAAGTCAAAATTATGTATGTAGAAATACAAGACTACTGGTAGTATCAAAAGGAGAGGAAACTTGGAAACCTAGCAAGCAGTTGCCATACGTAAACTCCTTTTGCTGTGCTCTGGTAGATAAATGCAGTACATTGTGACACGCCGTATAAAAATATTGTGTAAGTTCTGGGATGTGGTCTTTGCCATACAAGCTATCAAAACTAGATGTGATCATCTAAGCCTGATACAGGCTTAGTATATACAAAACTCAGGAAATCTATTTTGATCCTGTTAGTGGTACGTTTCCCAACGACCACCGCCACCTTAATTTTCTGAACTTGTACTTAAGAACGAATCATCTCTGAAAATGAAAAGTTAAAAAAGATGTTGCTATTTTAGGGATAGTTGGTGTTGTGATGAAAGGTTCCATAGTCTAAAAAATAAAAAGCAATTTGAAATCCAAATAGCTTTTGGTGATAGAGATAGAATTAATTTACGTCACTGTTTCAGTGTGTATTCTGGGCTGCTACATTTTTTGTGGACATATTTAACTGCATTTACACATTGAAATCCACTACAGAAAATAACTATTTAAGTGCATTAGCTATATCGCACCGATGCACGGACCTGCAGTGTTTGAAAGACTTCATTGTTTGGCTAGGGCTTAACTACAAAACGCCTTACATGATGAGGTAATACAGGAATCTGAGGCTGGAGACTCACAAGATTGTCTGTATCTGTTTCCTTCATGTGATAAGACAGGAATGGGAGAAGAAGGTGAGTGGAGTCTTGGCATTCACCCACAGATCACGTCAGACAAGGCATGGTGATGCAACCAAGAAGTGTCCAGAACCAGCAGAACCTGGACCAACTGCCATGTACATATGGGTTGCACATATTCCATCTTATAAACTGTGCATTGCAGTCTAAGATTTCACTGGAGAAGTAATCTTGATTCTTAACAGAAACTAGTAATCAATTGCTGTCTAAGTCAAAGTCTGTCTGCCCTTGGAAGGAGTAAACACACACTGCCCCTTATGACAAAGATGTAGTCATTTACAATTTAGAAAAATAATAGCATTTTTTCTGCTGCCAAGAACACTTTATTTATTTATTTACTTACTTGCTAACTGTACTCTAGTGTAGATGTGATTTTCCACATTGCCTTTCTGTCAATATTCCCCCAGCATGTGCATGAATATTCATGATGCTCCACTTTTCTGGCTGTTCTTCGATAAAGCGAGTGCCTGGCATTGAAAGGATGATAAAATCAGAGACCTTACTGAGTGAATAATGTTACTGTCCAGTGAAAGCCAGGGGACTGGACTTTATGAGTAGGATATCTCTTCTAGCCATATAACCCTGTTTTAAGTCACAACTCATGTTCCTGTCTCAGCAAGTAAAAAAGTATTCAGTTTAAGAAAAATGAAATAGGATTGAAACAGAATCTTATTGTTTGCACGTGTCTCTCATCAGATAATGTTTTAAGGCTTTTACAGTTCTCCCTGATTGCAGCATCTAAATTATTTTTGTAATGATTGTGCTCAAGAAATCTCAGATTTTAATGAATATGATCTTGAGCTTAGTAGAATTACAACTAATCCAATAGTCTGATGATTGCATGAGTTATATTTTAGTTGCTTTTTGATGATTGACTCAGTTGATACAGATTAGTGCTCATGTAAACTAGAAATGAAACAGCAAAAAGACAACAGAATATAGGCACTATGGAATAAATTGCCTCTGCTCTTTTATTTGCATCCCTTTATAGTTGAAAACATTAGCATCTGGTATGTGACCATGTACCAAAGCTGTGTATTGATAATGTCAACAGGCCATACTTGAAAAGAAAACAAAAGCAGAAACAAAAAAAAATATAAAACAACACCGAGAAGAATATTCCGTTGTTCACCCAAGTATTATTATTACATTTTTTAAAATCTAGTGCAGACTTTAAAGCATAGGCTGCACTTTTGTATATGGAAAGCTCTTTTCGAACTGACTTCTCCAGATTGGATTGACACATATGATAATTTCAGCTAGTCTTTCTTGCTGGTACTAGAGAATTGGCTTTGTGTAATCCTTTGCCATCTTAGGTAATGTGCCTCAGCAATGGATTCAGTACTGTTGACTACTCGCAAGATGTGCTTGGCAGCGGTAAGCTCCAGATGGTTAAATTAAAAAAATCTGCTTTTCTTCAGCAGCAGTAGCATCTGGGTATGTGGCTGCCTTTCTTGTTGATTTCTGCTCAACCTACGGGGCTCACTTTCTTGTTCTATATCACCATAGGTATCAAACTGCTCATGAGAAAGGCTCTTTTTAGGATGCATTTTCTTGTTAATGAAAAGGGATTAACTCTTTTGATCTCCTTCATAAAGTCAAAAGGTTTTGGGTGGAAGTGGTAAAATATGAAGAGTGCTTTTATTGTCATGAATTGTATTTCCCGTCAACTGAATACCCATTAGTGTTGGGTAGTCTTTGGCCAGTCCTTGAACTTTGGTAAAGACACTTTGAAGATGATAAGGGCATCCACACTAGAAATGCAAGCAAAGGCTGCCAAAGTTGTCATGTATGCACCACATCAGATCTCTTCTAAGACAAATCATGTAACTGATGCTGTTTAGGTATAACTGTCGGATGAGAACAGGCAGGATACAGCCTGACAGTTGGGTCATACAGCGTGTTTATGTGGATGCAAACCCGGAGGCAATGAAGATCTGTATCCTCCACTCCTGAACACTTTCATTGATAGGTTTCACTTTAAGAAAACATTGTCATGGGCAAAAGATGTGTCAGGCAAGCAGGGAATTCAACCCACTTTGTTTCTTTACTAAAGCAAGTGTGATATCTTATTATCAAGTTAAGCAATAATCTACTCTTGAGGTTCAGGGATGAAATTCTTAAATCAGAGAATACAAGAATGAGATGAGAGTCTTGCTATTAGCCTTACTGGAACCACAGTTTTACTGATGATTTTTTCTGACTATTAAAAATCCCCAAAGGAGCCTGACAAATCAAGGTACTCAGACCCCGATTGTAGAACTCCCAAGGTAAAGCCCAAATTCAACTTCAAAGTAGGATTTTTCATTCCTCTGTCTTACAGAAAGAACTCTTTGGTTAGGTAGTTGAGGTGCTACTCTGTAATAACCTATGGGAAAAGTCCAAGCATAAATGTCATTATTTGTAATACAAAGTGATAACAACTTTTACAGCTTTATTTGTCAGGTAAAATCTAACAATTTTTATGTGTGATTGGTTTGAAATTTCTGCCTTTGATAATGGCTCTCTGAAAAACTATAAAATGTTTCTGTTAATAAATATGCTAGATTGCCTTCGTTTTATCCAAATGTTTGCTTATTGTAAGTTTATATAAGTGTACATTCCAGAAGCAATATAAAATACAAAAATTATTTGTGTAAGTATTTGACTTCACAGTACATTTATCTGTCCCTCATTTATGCTGGCTCTGGCTCATATATTTCTTTTTCAAAAAAGTTTGGTTTTTTTTTTATTTTTCTGTGAGGTTATATCTTACACTGTAATGTAGAGCACTAGTGGTTTCCTAAATGTATAGAAAATTAATTCATGCAGCTTACATAAATTGATGCTGAAATAGCACTAAACGTTTCATAGCCTGTGAAACCCAGATTATAATTACAATTATTTAAAAGTAGCCAAGTCCCTAAAGATTGTGCTTTATAGCCATTAGTAGTTTAAAATATTCACTTGCATTAAAGAACTGTTTATACAGTAACGACTTCATGTTTTTTAATAGTGAAAGCAAGATTATTTAAGATATTGTTCTCCTCCAAATGACCACGTTTATACTAACACATTCTCACCGTGCAATATGAATAGCTCTTTATTTCTACTGTGTGGAAATGCCTCACTTTTTAACCCTTGAACAGAAAAAAAAAAAAAAAAGAAAAAAAAAAGCTGGGGTGATTACAAACAAGGGCAGGATCACTTTTGGTATAATATGTATAATGAAATCCAGGCTGTGTGTTTATAGTTGCTGCTATTGTTGCACCACAGAGGTGTAGAGGAGGCCCCCATGTCTGTCTCCGGAGAACTGGACTCTTTTCTCAAAAATGTTATCTGCTTCCTAACAAAAGAGTGGTAGTGGAAATAAAAAAAGATTTTCCTTCTCATTTTGCTTATGAAATGAGGCACAAGAAGATCTTGATCTACCCAGTCTCACAGTGGCAGCCTGAGGCACACCTGGGAAGAGCAGTTTGAGACTGTCCTGTGTTACTCATTTGCCTCATCAGCTAAAACCTCAGGGTTCCCCGAAGGGAACCTGAAATTATCAGTAGCACCACGAAACCTCTGTGAATAATTCTGCAATACATGCAAGCCTATTGGCAGCATTACCCCAGTTAGTCATTTGCTACTTGATAATTTTCCCCAATAGCTAGTTATACGAGCTATTTGTGTGTACTTGATCGCACCAATTAATACCGGTTCATACTTTTTTTGTTGCATGGCTGAAACCTATCAAACTATGTAATATACAAGTGTCGGGGCAATCCCAAGCACAAGTACAGGCTGGACAGAGAATGGATTGAGAGCAGCCCTGAGGAGAAGGACTTGCAGGTGTTGGTGGATGAGAAGCTCAACATGAGCCGGCAATGTACATTTGCAGCCCAGAAAGCCAGCCGCATCCTGGGTGGCATCCCCAGCAGCGTGGCCAGCAGGTCGAGGGAGGGGATTCTGCCCCTCTGCTCTGCTCTGGTGAGACCCCACCTGCAGTACTGCATCCAGCTCTGGGGCCCCCAACATAAGAAAGTCAAAGACCTGTTGGAGCGGGTCCAGAGGAGGGCCACGAAGATGATCAGAGGGCTGGAGCACCTCTCCTATGAGGACAGGCTGAGAGAGTTGGGGTTGTTCAGCCTGGAGAAGAGAAGGCTCTGGGGAGACCTTGTAGCAGCCTTTCAGTACTTAAAGGGGACCTACAGGAAAGCTGGGGAGGGACTCTTTATCAGGGACTGTAGCAATAGGACGAGGGGGAATGGTTTTAAACTGAAAGAGGGGAGATTTATCTTAGATATTGGGAAGAAATTCTTTACTGTGAGGGTGGTGAGACACTGGCATGTGTTGCCCAGAGAAGCTGTGGCTGCCCCATCCTGGAGGTGTTCAAGGCCGGGTTGGATGGGGCTTTGAGCAACCTGGTCTAGTGGGAGGTGTCCCAGCCTAGGTTGGAACTAGGTGATCTTTAAGGTCCCATCCAACCTAAACCATTCTATGATTCTATGATATACAGACTTCTTGAAACTCCTAGCTCAGTGTTCACACAGAAAGAATGTTTTACCTTCAATCAGAGTAGTTCTCAAATCTAGCTAAGAGCAGCTCAACCTGCAGCAGTGCTAACATTGACACAACAAAGAGGCCAGGTACACTTGGCCAACAGCAAAGGTGAACAAATGCCCCAGACTCAGCATCACCTACACTTAAATTGGCTTCCGTTGGTTTTATTTCAACTCCATTTCAGAAAATGAGAAAAAAACAGCAACAGCAAGTAAAATATCAAGAATGGAAATAAAGTATTAATTTTAACCCTTCATCCAAAGGAAACTTGTAAGACAAAGGAGATAGACTTCCACTTTAGCTCTGATGCCCTTCATATCCCATTCCTTTAGTGCAGCAGGTACTTGCAATTTTTCTGGCCTTAAAGGAATTCAGATTAAACTGGGAGATCAGAACTGCATCCAAACATGTTACCTTCCTCAGAGGATTTGACAACCAATAGGGAGCAGACAGACTCTATAGACTGTAGAAGAATGGAAGAAACAGCAGTCTATGACTCTGCACTCCTCGACCTTCTACCCCTACTTTAAGAAGACTCTTCTTCACAAAACAAGTTGTTTTCTCTCATTTCACCCATATTGATTTGCTTTGCTTAATGCTTCCTGGTACAACTTTCGTAAGCTGACCGTTCAATTTGCATTCCAATTGTCCAGTTTAACTGTGGTAAGGGGAGATTTGGCAAAAAGCACTGAGCAGTGCAACAACTTTATTAGTCAGGAGGTTGGTCTTAGTGCTTCATTTTTCTGGATAATGAGTGGATTATCATCAGTACCATGTTACTATTGATTTTGTTTTTCAATTGATGTTTTTAGTCTTTTTTTTTTTTTTTGATAGTTGAATAGTGCAGTTCTAAACAGAATTCCACTGTTTAAAAGCCTTAAATGTTCACTGAATCAATTTAAAAGGAGTAGTCACAGCAACTGGTACTTAAAAATCCCTTACAAAGGACTTGTCTTTGTTGACTACCACAGGATTCATCTTGTACTGCTTAAAATAAATTCAGCTTCATAAATATTCAAGTAACATACGCTGTCATACAGGTTTCTGGCAACATAGATTTTTTTGTTAGGAACATCAGCCACACTTTTGGGGGGGGGATACTGTATTTGCAATTATGGGATCATAGTATCTCATGTTTTATAAATTATCAGTGATTTGCAAAAGTGTCACTTGTAAAATAACAAAAAAATATTAGTGTATATATATCAGACAGATATTTTGAACTTGTATTTTATGAGTTCAGATGCTGCTTGTTAACTTGTCTGCGATACCTTTTCAAGATGCCCTGAACTTAGGGGAGAGTAAATCTACCCATTTTCTAAAGCTACACTGAAGCTGTCATTCTGAAGCACTATTTGCATCTGTAATAAATGTTCTCAGAGAACATTTTTTTGTTGTCTGAGGAAAACAATGGAAAAAGAAGAGCTCTCATAGCTTCTTATTGTCCATGGTTCTTCATGGTTGGGTTTTTTCTTTTTTCTTTTTTTTTGAGTTGTTTTTTTTTTTTGTTAGTTTGGGTTTTGTAATAGAGACCACCAGAAAATCTTGCTAACTGAACCTGATTTTGTGTATTGAAAGGGATGTGAAACTCCTGTGACTAGGATTTGGCAGAAATAATCATAAAAAAAGATGATGGTTGCTTTGAGACATTTTTGCCAAGCCATTATTGTTAAAGAAATGATGTTCATTGAACAAGCGTCCAGATCAAAGAGGTTCAGCTTAAGCTGTGAATGTAGGGAAGAAGCTGCATAAATTCCCTTTCCTAATAAGTGACAGAATGAAGCTATATTTTGCCATTGTTTCAAGGTGTTAGTGATGGATTGGTGTCTTAAAATGATACGAGTGATAAAACTTTTTTTTTTTGTCTGAACATCATACTGTTTCAACATCTTACAGTACTAAGTGTTACTACTCTTCTGTCATTGTTGACTATGCGTTTACTGCTACGTTAAAGAAGATTGAAGAACAACCCCTGTCATAGAGGCCAAGTAGCATGGATTAGCTAGATCTATGCTACCACCTATTGTTTGGCTTGTCTCCACTCTGGATTCCATATGGTTCTTGTTCAGAAATGTAATTGCTACTTTTTGGTTTTAGTTTAAGTCATCTGAAATAGCATACATAGTTTTTGCATAATATCAAGGTGAGGCAGTTGCATACCCTCCTGGGTAACGCAGTCATTTGGGGTTTGAGGATGCAGAGTTTCCTTGACTGCTGAAGCGTAGTGCATAACAGGAGGATGCAAATCTGTTTGGGCTTGTACATGCCGTGTGCACCAATGGACCATGGGGGGTGTGTGTGTGCTCTCCCCTGTCACCCTGCTTGTGTGCTTGAGTGGAAAATGAGCAAAAACTGTGCCAGGAGGCATGGTAACAGTCACTCCACGTGGCGAGCTGGTGGTCCAGCTCTTGAGCTAACTCCCTAGCCCCATTTAGCAGTAGAGACGTAGACATTTCCCCATTTTTTTCTTTTATAGTATAACTGTCTTTACATTTCACAGTATTATTGCTTTTACCAGGAGCACCTGAGATACTCATTAAAGACCTTTTGGTTCAAGATTTTAGTCCAAGATGTAGTTAAAAGTTTTAAAATGCTACTTTTTCATATACAAACTATGTATATGGGTGGAGTTCCTCTGTTTTGGAATCTACACCTTGCTTGTGAGTTACATAGATTTATTGGTTTTAATTAGAAAACTGTGTTTTATACTGCAGACATCATATTTTCCTCTTATTTATTCCTTTTTATACTGTGATCAATCTTTAAACCCAAAAAGTGATTAAAGAATTACACAGTACACAGTAATTCTTTAAGGTAAGATATGCAGTGATCATTCTGGATTGATTTTAGCTAACCACTTTGTAGGTTATTCATTGGTTTAGCTCCATATAGATCAGAAAGCAGAGGCAAACAATTTATTTAGTATGCATATATTATTTATGTACAGAACAGATGTAGGTCCCGTTTGTAAAATTACATCCAGTCAATAATACTCTTTGCAGTTTGTTTCCAGGAAACCACACTTTTGTTCTCACTGTATTTCTTTTACAACATGTTATCTGTGTTCTGTTTTTAAAAGATCAGAATTGCTAAATTCTGACTGCATAGAGCTTCCATTTTGGTCAGCAAGATCCAATCAACAGTGCCTCTTTTGTTCAACTACTCTTCAATGTATCCTTCAGAGAGGTTTAATTATACAAAACATTCTGTGAATTTGGCTTTTTATAACGCTCTTTCTCTAAATGCATACAAAAATGGGGTTATTGCTTAGAAAGGTGTGGTTGTTCTCAGCTCCCTGAAGTGGCCGGCAGCCAAGATATCTCTGTTTAACTAGTCAGTAAAGAGATATTTCACTGCTACCTCAATGTAATCTCTCTTTCCTGTTGTGTTAATTTGCAAACATCAAAAATAGCGGGTTTTTTTTTATGTCTGTGTAGCAGCTATCATAATCACTCTAACATGATTAGCTTCTCTAAGCAGCACTGTAATTTAAAAAATAAAAATAAAAAAAGGAGGAGATTGAATTAATTCATCACACAGCTGGTAAAAGATCTACTGTGGTCATTCAGTCTAACTTCCTATGTAATACATACCAAGGAAGTACATTCATTTTTTCTGTATTGTACCTTGCTTTTGTATTTAGTTCCTAGGTACTGGAACAATATTGTTACTGAATTTTTCTTCCAGATAATGGGTGTTTCCTTTCAGATTGTACCCCCTTAACTTTGACTCCTGTCTGTGACTTTAAAGATGGAACTCCTTGAATCTTTCAAAATAAAGTATAAGGTTTTGCAGAATTTTTCCTAGTCCTTTAATTGTTTGGCACTTCTCTAAACTTTCTCTTCAATTTATCAATGTATTTCTTCTTGAGTTTCTGTTGACCTTTACACTTTGAATTTCACCTAAAGAAGAAAGAGCCAATATTTTAGCTCCCAAAACTTGTCAGGTGCCTATCTCTCTGTTCCACCATGAAGATTCGGACGAAAGTTTTCACTTTTGAGATTAATGTTTTGCAGAAACTAGTTTCCGATCTTCAAGCATTTTTACTTCACTATAAAGACATATTTTGTCAGAAGTAATACTAGTTATGAATAATTCTGTAATTTCATTTATTTCCCTAACAATGCCTCAGTAGTGAAATATTCTCAATTTGAATCACGTGGTGAAATATTTGAGTCTAAAAAGTGCTTTGTGTAATCACAACAGTGAAAGCCTAACATGCAGTGATTTGAGAAATTGTTTCACTTCTTATGAAACAAGAAATGTTAGATTTGTTATCACCTGTGTTACCAAACTTTACAGAAGTCATAAACTAAATGCTCTAAATTCATACCTACTCTTCTTGTGGTTGCATTTTGAATCACAGAAATATAAAAAAAATTTAAAATAAAATATTTTAGCTAGGTTATTTGTTCACCTGCTTCTGTAGGAAATGATTTTGTCAAACAGCTTCTGGGTAAGGGCTTGCAAAAATTATGTCTATCATTTATTTATTTACTTCTTGAGCTCTTATTTGATGATAATCTGCCTAATTCACTGGAGCTGTTTAAAGGGTAATGGTGGTAATTAAAGGTGGATACAAAGCATAGGTGTCCATCTGATAGTGTACATATTTTGTATAAAGTATATATATTTTTACAAAGTGAAGCTAGGAGAATTATTTCCAGAAAAACAATTTATTTAATTAATCACATCTCCTTTTTCCTTCATTATTTATGAATGGATAAATTCTCACAAGTATTTTAATTCTGTATCATTCATCTTGTCTGATGCTTATTTAAAGTTCAAGATAGATGACTATAGAAATGTATACCTAGTATGCAGGTGTAGCTGTTCAAAATAATGCATTCTGTGGTTAAAAATATGAAGAAGTAAGGTTCCTTTAATATTTCCTATTTATAAGCTACTAATTGAAATATTTACATTTAATATTAACACTGAATTTATTAGCACTGACCAACCAAAAAGGCCACATAGGATATTTCTGGTAATGGAGTGAATGGTTTCTGAAGTTAACATAGGTAAAGCTTGAAAGAGTAGAAGAGGCTATGATTTGTAAAAACAAAAATGGAAAGGAAGAGCACTGTATAGCAATGTTCATGTATGACCTGCAGAAGTGTACAAGAACTTCTATACAAAAGACTTCAGTAAATACCTTTTAATAATTTAATCTGTTTTTGTAGCTAGTATGCCACACTTTTGTAGGGTATTTTAAAGTTACACAGAAGGAAAAAGTGTTCTCATACATTTTCCAGCTCCTTGGCAGAAGGCTTAGAAGTCCAGTGCTGTTTCATCATAGCTGAATTCAACATGATTAAACTTTTCACTAGGTAGTTTATTCTTGGGGTAGCCACTGTAAGAGAACATATGAAAGACATTAATTTGAAATCATTACTGGTTTAGGTGTGTACCAAAAAAGGCACACACGTATATATCCCACATAGAAGTTATAGATACAGAATTTCCGACCTTGTCCAGCTTTAAGACCGGATGAGATTCATTTTATTTCAGTAAAATGTCTTGATAGCCCATCTTGATTTCCTCCTCCATATCATTGATAAAGATACTAAACACAAAAGACCCCTGTGTTACTCTTGTCACCAGTCTCCAGATCGGGGATGACCATTAACCACTACCCTGGGAGTCTAATTATTCAGCCCGCTTTTACTCGCACAGTTATCCACTCATCCACACCCTTGGATTGGCCTTGTTGCCTCTTTTGAAGGTGGGTGAAACACCTTTCTCCAGGTGTTGGGGACCTTCCCCAGTCTCCATGACTTTTCAGAGATGATAGAGAGGTGCCTTGCAGGTACATCAGCCAGTTTTCCCAGCACCCTCAGATTCAGCCCACTGGGTCCCATTGACTTGTATGAGTTGAGTTCTCTCAATTAGTCCTTGCGGCAGTCCTCATCCATTGCTGGTACCTCTCCTCTTTGAACTGCTTCTCTAAGCAGAGACGCCTGGGAGACCCAGCTGGTGAGGATCAGGTCTGCGTTTTGTATAAGTTACTTGATGTTTACAATGACTATGCAACATCACGTTATATGCAACACTTATTATCTCATATGTAACATTTAATATATGTCCTTATATTTTCAGGTAAAATGAATTTTTTCCTGTGATTTCTTTTTTTCTTTTTTTCTTTTTTTATCTCTGGCTCTGTATTACCAGTATTTGTCAAGCAACATAAATCTGCTGTTTAATATTTACTGTTAAAATTCAGCATTCTACAGCTATGAGAAATCCCTGTTTTGATGACTGGTTTCTTTGAATTTTTCATGAAACCGACTGATAGAATAACTTGCCTAGTAGAATCTGAACTAAATTGGAATTCATTACTATTGTTTGTAGGATTAGGGTTAGAGAAATAAAAGAAGAAAACAGGTTTTTGTGTTTGGATTTTTTTCTACTTTAACAAAGTAAATCCTCATCAGAACCCTGCTGTTAGTGATTGCCAATTACCTGCAACTGCAGGAGCACTAGTAAAGCATTGCCTTAATTAGGAAGGCCTAAAAATGCCCTTGGGAACTAAGCAAGCATAAATGTAGCTGAAAGGTTTTGTTTCTCCTTGACAAGCATCAAATTTTGTGCAGAAACCACTGATAGGCATTCTTGGAAACACCTTCGCCGAGCTGCTATGAATGTACTGTTATTTAAACTTTTTAAATTCACCATCTTAAGTTTGGTTTGTTGTTTTGTTGGTTTTTTTTTTAATGGTGCTTTCTTAAAATACTGTTTTTGTAATCATTGGAAGATACACAATGCCCTTTTGTTCAGAATTATTTGCTATAATGTGTCTGCTAACTTTCATAAATAGGCAAAGGCTATTTCACCTGATACATAGTAAAAGAGAAAAGCAAGATCAGTCAGCTTCAAAGTAAAAAGAATGACACTACCTCAGGTAGCATTAAAAAATTGTAACCCTTAGCATTGTAGGCATAGCTGGTTTTAATGGCTGAGTTTCACTGTGTTATAAATCTTGTGATGACTTTTTGCTTTTTACTTCTCAATCTTTATGTAATGGTTGAGCTTTAAGTGTGAGGTTACCATTATATGTGACTTCTAGTCAAGTCTTTTTAATGTTATGTTTGCAATATTATAATTGTGTTGCAAAATCAGCATTAAGGAAGGTTTTTAGCATAGTTGCATTTATGGGCAGGAAGCCATGCTTGTTCTTGTTTATCCAGAGATTAAATCATGAAACTTGTTTATTTCCCAAATTTGAAACACCTTTCAAATTCACCTTTTATTGTACTGTAATATGTATAGTAAAGGCCCATTTAATAGTGTTGATAAAAGATACTGTCTGATGCTTTGATGGCCATTTACAACAATAACTCATTTAGCTGCACCTCACTTATTCTCGAAATTTATTTATTTTCTGGCTGATAGAAATTTCATATTAGAATATTTCTTGCAGTCAGGATGTGAAACATATCCTTCTCTTATAACTCTCCATTACATTACACACCCTGCTTGCATTGCCTTGGTAGAACAGTGGTGAAAGCATGGATGACTTAAGAGCAACAAGAGATTGGGGTTATCTTTTGCTTTGTTTGGTTTTGATTTTTTTTATTTGGAGGGGATTTTGTTTTTGTTTTATTTTTTTAACTTTCAAGACTTTATTTTCATTCAAAACTTGATCAAATGTTCGCAAAGTATAAAAGATCATCTTTTCAATATACAGATATCTAGGTACCGTGCAGTTTTCAGGCATTAATTTTTAATTTGTGACAGAATTATGTTGGAGGTAATGTTTGTGTCTACATTTGTATGCATCCTGTGGCTCTGGGAAGGGTGACTTGAACCAGATTTGGAGGAATGATTGTGAAGGTGGAGGATGCCACCCTAATTCTTATAGAGAAAGCAGTACCTTACTTGCTAGGTCCTAAAATAATTGTCTCTGACTCTAAAGCCAGAACCTAAAAAAGGCGTCCAAGAAAAAATAATCAGTAGAGAAAGATCTGCACAAAGTAATTCAGTTTCATTAAAACAGTACATATTGCCATAATCTCATTTATTTAGAATTAACTCTAACAAAAAAATATACCTGGGTCTTTTTCCTAATACTACTGTGGCTTTTTCTGTATGAGCTGTGATAAATAACGATAGACCAGATTACTCCTGCTGCTTTTCAAGGAGGGAGGAAGAATTAAAAGCTTTTTGTTCTCTCACACAGTATAATATAGGTTAATTTTATATTGGTAGGTCATTTGAGCAACCAGGGTTTAACTCTTGTACTGACCATATCTGAAAGAAGAAATTTGGATAAGAACAGCAGTGTCTGGATGCCTTTTCTTTGTTTCTGGGGGAGAAGAGGAATATTTTCCTTGTGAGGATTTCTTAATTCATAGTTTTGGATTTTCTTCTTCTGAAATTAATTTGTAAGTAGACATTCCTTATTGAAATAGTGATGGTGTTTGGTTTTTTTTTTTTGCTTTTCTGACATTCAGCTGGACATGAAAAAAAAAAAAAATTTCTTTAAAAGTGAGAATACCAGGGAATATTTCCAGAACAAAAATTTCAAACTGGCTGTTTTGATGAAGTTTCAATTTTAAACAAGCCTTTTAATATCAATAATAGTGGTGTATTTTTATTGTCTGTAGACTGTATGACTTTAAATTTTTTACCCTTTATTTTGGTCTTGATTACCTTGTATGAATCTAGAATTTAAGATTAAAAAATAATGCAACCAAGACCTTTCTAGCCTTAATTTTAATTCTTGGGTTTAGGTCTTTTTGTCTGTACAGTACCCTTTAATTTTTCAAAGCATCGTATCCGCAGATTTGACGTGGACGTTGTTGTGAAATGTTCACTAGGGCTGAATTTCAAATGTTGTTACATTCTGAAGAAAAAAAATTATTTTCCTAGCCTTTTTTGGAAAGAGGAAAGTTAAATTCTTGAATTGTGGATTTAGTGGTACTTTCATGGCTGCTGTAGGCAACAATGTTGTAAAGGCATAGAAATAGTGTGTGCTTTTGGGGGTTTTTGGTTTTGTTTTGTTTTCCTTTATATGAATTACATTGTGTGGAATATTGATTTATGCAGTAGTCTGCGCTTTGCAAGTAGCTGCAGAGTGACAGAGTTGTGACCCTATGAATAAGAGGGAAATCTGCTAGTCATCATCCTAAGGCTCACTGATTTTGGAGGAGGGGATGTTCTCATGTGCAGCCATTTTTTCCCTTATTTGTTATTTTATTCTGCAAAAGGGTTGCATTTGAAGATTTAAGTATCAGAATTATGAAAAATGGTACCCTTTTTATAATAAAAAAAATTTAGGAAGTGAAGCTGGGATGAATCAAAGCTATAAAAGTGAGGACTGCAGGTACAAATTGCTCAAGTGAAGAATAGGTGGATAGGCTTGGTGTTAGTTTTGCATAATGCAGTTGAAGGTAATCAGGAAATGCTCTCACTGAGTATTTAATTAGACTCTAGGTGATCAATCTTGGTAGGGACTTTGCTAATTTTCAAGTGGCTGAGTCACTGAGAAAGTCAAAGTAATGTTTCAGAGGACTATACTTGGCTAAGGCGTTTGGATGTGTGGGGAGAAGTGTTGGAGGTGATAAATGTTAACAAAGGTGGATGGAATAAGGGAAGGTTTAATAAATGGTTTAAAGTTAATAATGATGCCTTCCCAGGTAGCAGGAATAATGGATGGAGGTACAGATGTATGAGAGACTGGAAATGCAGCTTACAGTAATCTGTATAAACTAGAATTGATCATCTCAAAAGACAATGCACTTCTGTGAGGGCAAGTATGTAAAGGTTAACAATAAATATACAACTTAATACAAGAGGGGCTTGCAGTGAGCAGAAATAGTTAAGGGGAAAGTCCTACCTCTCCTGAAGAGGTTATGTTAGCTGTGAATTACAATAGTAGAGATAATTCTATTTTTCTCCTAGCCTGCCTTCCTTCCTTCCCCTCTTGTACACATCTCCCTGCTGTATTAAGTGTGAATTTTATAGACCTATGTGTGCTTATGCAGAGCAAGCAAATTGTATGTGCACTTTCTCCCCAAAAGAGATAACGGTTCCACTAAGGGTGGAAAAAAGACTACGAAATCAGCAGTTTGTCTCATCTGTTTCCCTCTCTATCCCAAGATTTGTGGCAATCCTTTAAAATGTGCTCTGTTTTCTATATGGCTTCTGCTAATGCCTTGCATTTCCCCACCATTCCAGCATTTTCTGGAATTTGATATTTATAGCATCTATGACAGAAGTAAAATACTGGATCGCGCCACACATCATTGGAGCTACCTGTTCCACGACTCTACTGAAAAACATCATATCCATTGAAATCTGAAATACTGTGATCCAGACACCCCATGTAATATTATTTTGTTATTGGATACTTTCTTCATTCCCTCAAATACGTCTTTCTAGTCCCTTTGCAGTCCCGCATTAGTCACTCTGCCTATATAAATGGTACCAGGTTATCACCTTGCTTCCAGTTACTGTCCCTGCCTGTGAACTGGAAATGGTGGTAACTTGATTTGGATAGCAGTGGCGTTAGCTCTCAGGTAATTAATGAGCAGTGTACTTGGGACATTATTGCATTTTAAATGAAGTTGTGTATGAATAACTACCAATTTTTTCAGCACTGGTAACAACAGTCTGTGTGTATGCCCTGCCTTCCCTGGGGTTCTCTTCCCACGAAAACACTGTCCTGCGGTTCGGCAGTACAGCCCACAGCCTGTGGGAGGGCTCACTGGCTGCTACAGTGCACAGAAAATAACAGGCTGATGCCGAATAGCATAGAAAATTCATTAACTGAGTATTTAAATTAATGTACTTAAATGTCTACGTATGAATAATTCTTCTGTATATGTAAATTCAAGTTCCTACTAATGCTTCCATATTTTTCCATTACTCATTTCTTGCAGTTATAATCATTATTCAGTGCCTATGATTTATTAGATTACGAGCTTTATGTTATAGATAGAGGTTGTTTTTATTTTCGCTTTGTACAACACTAAGCACAGTTGGATTTTTACCAGGTAAACTGTTAGACACTGTTGTAACACAAGTAATAAATCAAATGTAGTATATTACTGCAGTCACGGAAGAAATAAAATTAGTTTTGAAGCATTTGTGCAAATAACCTGTTTTTAACAGTCCATGCTTAGACATATATTCTTCTACTCTCAGAATACTGAGGCTATTTCTTAAAGTATTTTAATGTGTTTAATAACTTATAGAAATGTATGCTTTTTTTTTTTTTGTAAAGGCACAAATACTAAAGATTTGCTTGGGAAATAAAGATAACTTCAGTAAGAACAGCAAAAACTGGTACAATGATAGTTTATGTGAGATGTGTAGTTTAACTTCAGTGGCCCCCTTTAGAAGATGGGGGTCCACACTTTTAGCTCTACTCAGAAGAGACAGTTGGGTACTCTGCAGAGCGACAATAAATCACCGTGTTCATAATCCATAGGCATGATGAAACTATACTGTTTACTTCGCATTTGAAGGAATAATATTTTCATAGAGCCATGAGTGGGATAGTAGTTTTCTAAACCTCTTTCTTTCTTTGAATGATTTCTGCATGATTTAACCTCCTTATTGTCTTGTCTCATCAGTTATTGTTTTACAAGGATTAGTCTAATCCTTAGTTGCATTAGTGGTCACAGTGCAATAGAGAACACACCCCCAGGAATGTTGTGCTGAGAATTATAATGTTCTGGTGGGGGTGGACTTTGTGATTCTCAAGCCAAGAACTGCCTCCGAGTTGTATGAAGTCTAGCGTGGAGTGTGATGCATTTTAGCTGGCAATATGGACAGGTATCTTGTGTGGGTTTTGTTTTGGTGGTTGGGGGTAGTTTTGGTGTGATTTTTGGTGTGGGTTTTTTTGTTTGTTTGGGGTTTTTTATTATTATTAATTATTTATTTTACTTTATAACAACTCAGGTATGTCAGATACAGATTTGAAAAAACTACTATAAATTCATAGATGAAAACTCTGCCAAGCATCATTAAACAGAACAATGTGTCCCGTAGCTCAGAAAGTACCATTATCTAGTTGTCTGCTGTTTCACTCTCTGCCATCCTAACCACTCTAGTGGTCAGCCAAATTATTCTCCTATCCGGGTGTTATTTTTTTACATTTTCTGTGAAGGGAATGTGCAAATAGTTGCTAAGCATCATTTGGTCAAAGCTCCAGTTGTATTTTCCAGTGATGTCTTGGTTGAGGAGAAAGAGACCAAAGGCATCAGTCACTGTGTCTGGCTGGATTGTCTCTACCTGTGACATCCAGGTGCTCAAGGATATTAGGTGGTAGTTAGCGATTTTTTTGAGATAATTTCCTCTATCTATTGAAACAGCAACATCATAATAAATCAGCTAAACAACATGATTCTATTTTAAATAGTGAGAAAGCAGAGATAATCTAAGTGTTATCATCACTTAATAGTATACAACCACCTGAAGGATTTACGCTTTATTTCATTTTTTTTTTATATACATGCATATATAATCCACAGTTGTCCCGAAAAGAAGAAACTTGTGCATTTCTTCTGATCAGAGCCTTACACCAAACATTTCAGTAACTTTCACCTTCTGCCTCAGACACAGAGCTTAGGGGTTATTTTCAGGGTGTGAGTACCTCTCTCGGACAAGCAGCAGTACAGGCAGATGGAATATCCACTTCTCAAACATTTTGCTTGCCACTAATATTTGATGTTCCAGCAGTCTGGCTCGTTCTTCTCTCTCAGTAGCATTTAAATTTTGGGCGGGGGAAAAAAAAAACAACACTCAAACAAGCAGAAAGCAGATGGTAAGTTCTCAGTTAAATCTGTGTGAAGTGGCATGTTCTGTAGCAATACTTTTCAAGTTTTCACCGGCTTTCCCAGCCCAGGAGACGGCGCTCACTGGTAGCGGGTGAGTGTGTTACACAGAGGGTGTGCGAAACTTGTTACAGTGGGAGACAGAACTTGAAACGTCCCAGCAAAGGAGTGACTCTTAAATATAGCAGAAGGTTTATAACTGTTACAGAAAAATAAAATCTGTGGGGCAAAATTATTTGAAATGTAACCAATCATTAAATATTAAATAATAACTAAAATGGATTTTCCCCATCAAAATCACTGTGAGACTGTTGTGATGAAAACTTATTTGCATGCAAAGCGAAATGCTTCCAATAAATTTTGTGATGCCCTAAAATATATTTTCTGTGAGAACTTGATCTTCCGAGGCCTTCAAGGATTGCGTTAGGAAATCTTATGCTGAACTGTGACACTGTTTGTCCTCGAGGCCTCTGTACGTTGGGTAATACTAGATCTGTTTGTGCCTGAATATGCGTTGCAGATGATCCATAAAAACTAATAGGGAGCTGCTTTTCTAAAGAAATATAGGTAATTTCAGAAATTTTATTATTTTTTGCTGAAAGTGTGCAGACACTGTTGTAACAAGGTGTATTCCTTAACCATCCTTCATCTAGATCTAGCATGTTAAAACAAAATATGTCAGGTTGTTTTTTTTTTTTTTAATGAGGGCAGTAGGTTTTAATTTAGTTGTCTACAGGCTTCATCAGACTTAATGTAGCATTATATATGTCTACTCTAAAAAGAAAGAGTTCAGTACTAACACATGTTGCCTTTTCAGTGTCTTTTTTTCCTTCTCCCCCTCTTGGTGTCCTGGGTAAATAACTCCCTCTGAATTTTGGAATGGCTGCAAAAAGGAATTTTATAAAGTTTAATAATGAAAAAGCTAAGCATTTAGGTTTGTTTTTTTGGTTTGGGTTTGTTTTGTTTTGTTTTTTTTCCCTAGCTCTTTCAGTGTCATAGTGACTAATATTTTTCTGAAGATTATCAGGTAAAATCAGGAATAGAAAATATTTTCCCTTTGAAGGATTTCACTAAACAAGACTATCATTCTCTGTCACTATCTGCAAAAACAATTTAGCTGTAGTTTGCAGATATCTGTCCGCTGCTAAGGAAAGCATAGTTTTTAATTAAAAACTTATTTATTAAATATAATGAGAAATTTAAACTGAACAGGATTATTATTCTTTTTTTATTGTAAGCACGTTTATTGAGGTGAAATTTATTTTAATTCCTTAAATTATTTAACTTTTTTCTGTTTTTATGAAGTGTACCCAATGTCATGATCTCTTTTATTTGAAAATTAAACACTGTATTCATGGGGTACAAATGTTTATTTACAGGACAGAGGGTTGTAGATAGATACACTTAAAGCTTCAAATCTGTATGTGCTCCTTTGTTGTGAGCGGTAACTTACCTTGCTGAACTCTTCAGCATCAGATAAAGGAAAAAAGATTCCCAAGCTCTACACATGCACAAAAACAAGGAAGGAATTTAAATCCTTCAGAACTTTAAGTGTTTCTTTAGGACATATAAAGATTCCTCTGGATCTTTTCCATCTTCTTCATACACTAAAGTTTTGCATTGACCAACTAACCACAGAAATTAACAGTAATTCGTAAGGTAATACTCCAGACACTACTTCCTTTATCTGAGCAAAGTTATTCTTGTTAAGAATGAAAACAAACCAGTTTTCTTCTACAATGGAAAGTCTTTTGTTTTCCACTCACCATTTGTGAGGGTAGTGTTCTTAAAGTATACTATCTCTATTTATAAAAGATTATGTGTTCTGAACTTCTGAAAACTTGAGGCCAGTGCTTAGTCAGATAAGAAACGATGGGTTTGGAATTCGTCAGGAAAGTCCTGAAAACCTGGAGAATGCTATTATCCTGCTCCATCCACCTGAACCCAAATTCCTGCTGCTGCAAATCTGCTATGAAGCTCTTCTCACTACATCTTATGAATAAAATATTGGAGAAATGGATCATAGCATGGAATAACTTATGAAGAATGGGTCTCAAATTTGTAAGAAGCTATAAAATTAGGACTGGAAAAATTAAACACATTACTTCAAATTACTCTTAAACACATTTGAACTGTGAAGATTGCAGCTGGGCAAATGTACAAATAGATTAAAGAAAGCCTGAACCAAGTAATAGAAGGTATAGCCATCAGAGATCATTAAACACAGTGATCAAGGTGCCTCAGAGTCTTGGAGACAGGAAAGTATCATTCTGTACTGGTCCTATTTTATTCTCTTCCTACTCAAATGCTGCTGACAGCTGGCAGGACAGGGCGTGCTGCTGGGCAGGCTTGGGTCTGACTCAGTACAGCAGTTCTTGACTTCTTGAAACTTCTTATAAGAATGTTATAATGTTAATCTTATCGTTCTGGATTGGATTTTTCAAAGTACTTTCAGAACTTTTGGAGGTTTGTTTGTTGTTTTGTTTTTGGTTGGTTTTTTTTTTTTTTACTTTGTTTTGATAAACTGTGGGGTTTTTTTTAAACCCATAATTGAAAGTGTCAGTTTTGATACTGTTATTATTCAGAGATGTTTCTAGCTTTTTGGGAGGGGTGGGGGTGTGTGTGTTTTAATTTTTTCTGATAGAAGCTTTTTGACTCTATAACATACTAAGAGTTGTTCGGAGCAATACATCCAGCCAGCAGTGCTTGCTAGCGACCACCTTTTTCATGGGCATTTTAGAAGGAAGTGGCGAGCTGAACAAATTACTCTGGTCACAATAATCTGCCCTGAATTTATACATTTTCTGGGCTTTGCCAGAAAACAGCGTCCAAGCAATTTCTATAACTCACACCCCTTTGCCCCTCCAAGGGAAGGGTTGGATCTGCTGTTCGTATCGAATCTACTGTTCCGTGTGTGTGCAGCAGTCCTGTGATGCGTGCAGAGGAGTCCTTGCGTTCAGCCCTCCTCTGGACTTGTCAGGAGCTGTATGGGCTGTTCAGATGGAAGTGTTGGAGAATACCGGACAACACAGAGACTACGTCTTTAGTTTAGCTGTTACAACACATTATCTATCGGGGTGTGAGATAATGTCAGAACAGGATTCTACCCTCCAGGGTATCTCGTATCACATGTTACTGATAAGCCGTTCACACAGAGAAATATCAGTTATTTGATTGATGTGATCTTTTGCTTTAGTCCCTGGTATGAGAAAGTAAAACTAACATTTATGATAACAATAAAAAGTGCCAAAAAGGTTGGGAGGGACCTTTAAAAGCTCTTAATTTTTTCTCATACAAGTGAACGTTCCAAAATGTCACATTTCCATTAGGTCGGAATGCCTGTCTTCAGTCCGCCTTTTTTCTGTATATATTTAAGTGTTTTTCTGTATATGTGTAGCATACTGTTGTTTGGAAGTTTTTGCTTCTTCATTCTTTTATGAATTAACATAGGCATTTGCATTTAACATACACTAGTTTCCAATGTTTTATTTTTGTAAGTGATCAGTGTTCATGTTTTCCATGCTTCAGGCAAGTTACAGTGATGTAATACAAACAGAATGTAATGTAATTGCTTTCCAGCTCAAAAATAATTCCTCTAGTGTTTTACAGTATATCATTTTCTCAAAGCAGTGGAAGTACACGGCAATTTTTTTTTAATTAAAAAGCTTTTTATATCTCAAACTTTTCCTGCAATGAAAACTTTAGCAAATATTATTGATTTTTTTCTTTTTTTTTTCCCCTCCTTGGAGAAGACAGAATAAAGGTGAAATGCCGTGTTAGTCTCTTACAGTAGCTTCAATATAGAAAGTGAGACTTTTTTTTTTGATTTTGCGTAAGAGCCATGCTATGCATATACTTTGACACACTCTTGAAAGTTGCTGTTGTCTTCTCTCTTGCCTGGGTCACCCTAATAATCCCTGCGCTCAGTCAAGCATAGGATCTTTTCGTGCTCCATGTCTATGGTGGGTCTGGTGCTGTAAGGAAGACCTAAAAGAAGCTTGACAAAGGTATTACTGCACTTATTTTCTGGCCAGGGATTGAGCATTTATGATAGAGGCATTCCTGGAAACTTGTCATTCTGCAAGCTTTATGTTGCATCTTTGCTGCATCCACATACCTAAGCTTCTTTCTGGCCATAGGTTCTAAGAATATTTTTTCTCTACTGGAATTAGTATTTGAGACAAAATCTTATCTACACGTGCATCCTTCTTACAGCTTTTTTCAATTAGATTGCATACCGTTTGATAAAGCAGTAGTGGTGATTACTGCATTTTAAGGTTTTTTATATGATTTTATATTACCCTTTCTTATTCAATATCAAATGAAATAGGAAGAGATGCATTTACAAGTTTAAAAACTGGCTCGTCAGTCCTGGAGCATAAATGAATGTCATAATCTCTCAGGTGATTTAATAAACAATATTTTTATCAGTGACCTGGAATTGATGCCAGAGATTATTATTGAAAGGTGATAGCTGCACATAAGGCATAATACTAACATTGGATGTGTGACAAATATTGGGGATGACAAATTACTAACAGTACGCTATAGTATGATATAGATCAAACCTTCCTATAAATGCTGTATTAAAACAAACAAAACCAAACCAACCTTAAATGAAAGTTATTTAGCTAGGGTAAAAAAAACACTGACTGTGCAACAGGTTGAGGGATGTTATATTGAAGGAAAGCCTTTTAAAAATAATTTGAAATCATAATGTATAATCTGACATAGCACATCAAGAGACTTGATGTTATCCTGGAACATATTTAAAAAAAAACAAAAACAAACCAAATGGGGAGTTGGGGGAAGCCCCAAACCATCCTAACCCCTTAAAACCCAACAACAAAACCCCAAACCAAACAAATAAACCTTTCCCCCTCACATACACAAACTGACATGGAGTTTAACCTGGGGTTGATGCCCCAAGAGGAATACTGGGGCATTTCTATCATTTCTGCTCCCAAAGGAAGAATACACTGAAAAGAGCTTTCAGGCACAGCACTGTACGTGTGCAGTGGTTTGAAAATGAGTTTTAAAATGAAATACTTACGGAGCTCAATTTATTCCTCGTATCAAGGGGGATGCTTATTTGTTCTTTAGATGTATATCTCGCTTGTCAAAGGCTCCAAGATAAGTATCCATCTCATCAGGAAAGTGAATGCTATTAGAGGTCTTTATGCAAGGCTGCTGTGAGTTCTTTTGACAAGGAAAAAAACTACCTGTACTTCCATAAATATATTGACTATGCTATCCTTGAAAGCTTTACTTTTTAATTGAGAAGGTAGCAATTTGAATTCCCTGAGCTCTCAGACTGTGTTGAAATCCTTTATTGTGAAAACCTTTATTGTCTTTAATTGTTTTTTTATGGCCTCAATTTTCTCATGCCCGTAGCCCCATTAAAAAAAAGTTCTTGTGTCAGTCTGGAAAATTTTTATCCCTTGCCTTCAGGTGGAAAGGAGTCAGTTTCCCCAAATCCCAACTGCTGATACCACTTGTTAGCTGAAATTGTAGCTGCAAACTCTTTACATTGTTGTTGTCATCTGTTAAGTGACATAATTTAAGCACCTGCTTTACATAACATGACTCTATAATGCCTAATACTGAAGAATCAGTCATGTTATATAAAAGGAATGTATAACCATCATGTTGTAACGACTCTGCGATTGGTGCCCCGTGCTACTTTTTCTACCTCCAACTAAATTTCTGAAATAATATTATTTTCCTATAAAGATGGTTCCTGATTAGTTTAATTCCTAATTTGTTTCCCCCTTCCCAAGAAACCTGCTGGGTTACATTATGCAGCGCTATCATTACCTTTGGTAGGATCCTTGGGTGCATTTATTCACCCCTCATGCAGTCTGTTCGCATATTTCTGACTCTGTAGTAATTTGTAACGAGGAAATAAAAGAGCATTTGGAAGTTAATTTAAAAAAAAAATACACAGAAGTATAATGTAATAATATATACAGTATATAAGATAATAATTTAATAATTTAATAGTGTCTGAATAAATTTGGGTTCCTTCTTTTTCCTAGAATTTCTTGTTTAAAAATGCAATAGTCTAGATTATAATTACTGTTAAAGCTAATTCTTAATTACTAGACATAATTAGGCAAAAAAAAAAAAATTCTACTTCTGCTAATTTAAAGAGCAGAACATCATCTAGAATTATTTAAACTTTAACCTGACACCTGGCCTAATGTACCAGCCAGACTGATACTCATTTTTTGCAGTCTCTATCTATCATGGTGTGGAATGTCAAATACCTTATGAAACCAAACATTTTTAATTAAAGTAGTGTCATTCCTGTATCTACGAAGAGAATTTTGATGCCTTGTCATCTTAATGGAAAATACTTTTTTTTTTAAAATACTTCTTGACTATATTGCAAGTGTAGTGTGCTGTTCAGTGCAAACGTTTCCACCACAGTTGGTGGTTATTCCTATTTGCTGCATAGTGTACTCCAAAACTACGATTATAATGTTGCTCATAGAAGATGCTCTCTGTAAATTGCAAATATCTAATCTTGATGCAGAGCATGTTGAATTACCTACTGAATAGGTGACTTATTTAAATTGAACAGCACAAAGCATTTCTGGTAAGTTCATATAATTTGATGGGTTTAAACTGGAAAGATACCCAACTGGAAGATTTATGACACTTTTAAATTTCAAAGGATATACATCAAAGGAGACTTTGTATCCTTATTTTACATTTTAAGAGTTGAGTTGGCTTTACCATATAAATAATTAATACCACTAAGAATTTAACATCTGAAGTGATAAATAGCACTTGGCAGTAATAATGTATTGTTTTGGAGCTAAGAGCACATAATTCTAACAGCTGGACTTCAAAAGGCATAGTAGAATAAATTGTATCGTCACTTGATTTATTATTATGGGAAAAACTGAAAGATCAAACTCCAGGGTCTCGTCACATAGGTACTTCAGTGCTGTCAACCTGTTAAAAGCTAGAAGCTGCTTCAAACCCATCTTTTGTGTGAGTGAGCCTTTCCACTCTTCAAAGCCTTCTCCAGATACACCAGTGAACTGCCTTGCTCTGCGTACTGGCAGTGGCCAGTACTGGTCTTGGGAAGTACTTCAGAAACTCTGTCAGTGAATGCTCAGTTACTGAAGTCCTAACTGGCTTTTTTCCCCCTGCAAATATCTGTTACTTAATGATGAGCTTATATTTGGAATCACAGGGATTTAATGTTGAAATTTGGCATGAAGTTCTACAATTTAGCTGTGTAGATATACTTTTTTTTTTCAAGTTTTAGTTTTACTTTTGCTCCTCTTTCATTTTCATATCACAAGACAACTATTTCTGGCAATCTTTTTTTCTGTTCTCCTTCTAGCTGTGTTTTATCTTGTTGCCATGTTCCACCTTATTCCTTTTTTTTTTTAACCGTGTTTTTTTTTATATGTAAGGCTTTCATTTCTTTAGTCAATTTTGTTCAATTTCTACAGCATTTTATCTTGCAGGAAGCAAAGCTTTTCAAAAGCTTATACCTCTTCTGTAGCAGTAAATATGTACACATATGGATTTTTTTTTTATTACAAAGACTCACGGGAACATTGGTAGGAGGGACCTCTGGAAGTCTTCTGTCCAAGCTTCCTGAGTGTGAGATGTCACAAATGCCAGAGCAAGTTCAGCTGGCAGCTGGACAGCCTCCAAGGATGGAGCTTCTACAGTGTTTCTCAGCATCATGCTCAGACACTGTCCTCCCCTCCTAGGAAAATCGATTTTCCTAATGTTCAGCCTGAGGCTTGCAGGCTGCAATTCGTGGCGATGAATCTTTGTTGTATTGCCATTACTGAGGCTCCACATCTTCGTAACTGCTCCCTATGTGGTTAAAGTCTGTGTATATCTCCCCTCAGCCACCTCTTCACCAAACTAAACAGCTCCATCTCTCTCAACATCATCTCGTAAGTCCTGTGCTCTGGGATCCTGAACATCTTAGCAGCCCTGCACAGGAACTTTTCGTTGGTTTTAAACATCACTCTTGAGCTGGAATGGGGGTGGATGTGGAGATGACCGTGTATTCCAGATGTGGCTTCATCAGGACCAAGCAGAGGGAGCTAGAAATTTCCTTCAGTCTGCTGGTGCACCTCTTCGTATTGCTACTCCACGTGCAATTTGCTTCAGCTTCACTGAGAGCGTGCTGTTGTCTGGTCTTCAACTTGGCATCTGCTTTCAGATGCTTTTCAGCAGGGTTGGTACTCAGCTAGTTGTTTACCAGCCTGTAGACATGCATGTTTTTGTTATTCCCAAATGTGTAACTATGCATGCCTCGGTACAAACTGTGAGATTTTTGTTGCCCCTGTCCTCACGTTTCCTAAGGTCCCTCAGGACTGAAGCTCTGCTCTTCAGCATTATCAGCTCCTCATTTCTTATCCTCCCCAATTAGCATCATCTGCTGCTTTGCTCTGGGTGTGTTATGTCTCCTTATCCAGGTCTTGAACACAATTTTGAATAGCGTAGGACTTAGTGATGCCTGGGCTTATTCCCTTGGAACTGGCTACCGTCTGTATAGCAAACCTTTGACTACTGCCCTGTGTATCTAGTGGCCCAGCCTGCTTCTACCCAACTAGCACCTTGTTCTTGCAGTTCACGCTTCCTTATGTTCCACAGGAGAGCAAGGCAGGAGGTGGTGTCAAAAACCTTTTCTAAAGTAATGTTTGCCATTGTCTGCCCATATTCATGGGGAATAGATGGATGTTGTTTGGATGTTGTTTGGATGTTGTTTGGATGTTGTTTGGATGTTGTTTGGATGTTGTTTGGATGTTGTTTGGATGTTTTCTGACAGGTATAATTAATTTAGAATCCAACTATATATTAAAAATATTTCAGATTACACCTCCTGAACTCAGGCTGTAATGTAACAACTTTAGGAGCTACCTTCAGTCAGATAATGGCAGATGTGATGTAGTGGAGGATGTCCTTGCATGTTACAGTCGGACTAGATGATCTTTAAAGGCCCATTCCAATCCAAACTATTCTATGATGCTATGTCAGTGCTTGTTACTCAGATGGGAAATCAAACTCATGCTTAGAAGAAAGTAAAGCTACAATTTATTAAAAAAAAATAGTTAGAGGTTTGGACATGTTTTCCAACTTTTAAGGAAATAAAATGGAGTTTTTTGGGGTTTTTTTTGTTTGTTTTGTTGTTTGTTTTTTCTTCCTACTATCAAAGTGCCTAACTGCCAAACTATTCAGTTTGAGTAGAGAAATCTTTGGTTTTCCTGAAGTCAGACTTGCTTTCTAAATAGCATCAGGCTGGGGTTAGTTTTACCATAGTCCAAATAGTGATGAAGCAGGTGGACGCGTTTCTTCAGATACATGCTTTGACGGCAGTTTTGACTGCACATTATGTTCAGTTTTTACTTCGAAGGGCATGTGATTTCTCAGTTTCCATAAATAAAGTCAAGAGGCTCTTATACGGCCATGGTAAATATATGTGTGATAGAATTTAATGTTTTATACAAGCATTTCAAAAAGTTAATAAAAAAAAATGATGAAACTCAGTGGGGGGAAAAAAAAATCTGGAGAAAGCTGAATTCTGGAGCTAGAGGCAGCGTATACTGCAACAAAAAATTGACTGTGATCGAAGTCTTATTCTATAACTTACACATTTCCATACAGAAATCTCTTGCTGACTTTGTACACTCAGGCTGTTGAATTTACTGAGCAATTCTTCTAGCATGTATGAATCAGAAGTATTATTAGTCACACTGAAATTATTTTCTGCTCTTATTGCCTGCGTAGTGACTGAAATGTTTTCCCAGGGAGACTGGAAATCGAATATAGCTGGGTATTCATGTTAATTGTTATAGAATGCTAAGTTATATAATTGTTATAGAATGCTTTATATTTTAAGCTGCTATTAAACATCAGTCAAAAACAATCTACCTCTAACAAAATTTTCAAAACATGCAATCATATAGAAGAAAGTGTTATGATGGAATTAATAGAGAACTACTGCGCAATGTGTAGGAGTTTTTAATTGTTATTTTTGAAAGGGAGATAATATGAGTCTCATTTCTGATACAGGTAGAAATAAAGGCTATTTCACAACAACAACAACAAAAAAACCCCACCCATTGCTTATCTCCAAAAATAGTAAGGAGAGGCATGAGTACCAAAATCTTATGGAGACCCTTACGCGTAAGAGGCCTTGAATACAGTCAAAGTCAATCCACTCAGAGTTTTTGAAACCCAGTAAGTTTAATCTCTATCAAGGTTATTGCTAAATAAGAATGAAAATCAGATCAGCTGTGCAGTAACAGGTAATGGGTCTCCTAAGTTACAGCTCAGTGGAAAGAGTTATGGGAATGAAGTGGCAGGATTGAGGGGACATACACTAAGAGCAGAGAATCATGCAGAGGTAAATAAAGGTGAGAAATGGAGACTTAACGTGTCAAAATCCATCTTTTATACTAGTTTTTAGGATCTAAGGAGTTATGTGGATTTTTATTTTATAAAAATAATCACATCTATTATAGGGCTATGGAAATATATTGTACTTCAGTCGATGAAACTAAATATCTGCATGACATTAAATATTTGTATAAGACTAAAATATATGTTACTGATTTAAGGCATTGGTAGAGGCTTGGGAGAAACTCCTTTTAATCTCACTACTCTAAGTCTCTTAAATGTAATCTTTTTTTTCCCTGCCCAAATGTTTTTATGTCAATAAGTTTTCAATCAAATTAGGTTTTTTAACTTCTGATGCAAATAGCTTAGGGACTTCCCTTTTTTATGCAATATTTTGAAAACACAATATAAGAACATATTTTTACTATTTTAAAAAAGTATTTTTAACTCATTCTTTGCTGTGGTTTTTGGAGTGTGGTTTTGTTGTGTTTTTTTGTTGTTTGTTTGTTTGTTTGTTTTTAAATTGGGGTATTTGCAGGGGAACATAATGCGCTTCTGTCCGGCTTTGCAGCTAGAATTTGTCAAAGAATTATAAAACTTGGATCAGGATGAAAATTGTTTTGTGTCTTTTATTTTTGTGGATATAATATCATAGTGATGTGGTATTCCCTCTTTTTTTTTTTTTTAATTTTTGTCTCATTTTCTGTGAAGTATATTTTTGCAAACAATGGGTTTATGCAGAGTACTTACAGAGCTGATAAGCAAATATATTATTTCTGCACTTTTCTCCTTTTATTCCCATGATGGAAGGAAGAGGGAGACAAAGCTAGTTTCATTCTTCCTTTTTTTTTTTTTGTATGTATGTCAGTTTTATGTATAGTAATATTTAAAAAATTGTTATATTAATCATTTCTGAAGCCATGCCTTCACCCCTCCTCAGTATTTCTAGTTAATCATTAGCATGTACTGTCATTAAAAAGCCATTAATTTTGACACATACTAATGCCAATACACAATTAAATTAATCTAATAAAACAACATATAATCTATTTCAGACCCATGTGATAAATTTAGCCTGTGCCAAGGGGAATAATAAAACAGATGGCCATGCCAACAATTTTTAGTTCTTTAAAGCTGGAAGCTGTATGATATACCAATGTAGAAGAAAACAATGTTTGACATATAATGTATACCTTTTAACATCCTTTTTTATTACCCTTGCTTTGATCTCATTTCTTATACATGTAAACATAGACTCTAATCTCAGAATGGTAATGCATATACTTCATCTCAGAAGCTGTAGAGATAAGAAAACATCAGATTTTTTGAGAAATATGGTAAAACAGAGTGCGTGTTAGAGATTAAAAGGCAAAAGAGCAGTCAGGATTATGGTCATTTGTTGTTTTAATGTAGTCTTTTTTTACTACGTGTTAATGTTTGTTTTGTTAGCTAGTCTGGATTTTTTTTTTCTCCTAATGTGATTCAGTGGCAGCATTGGTTCATGGCATAATTGCTAAGTACCTTCTTGAAACAAACTCTGGATTCTTAGATAACAAGAAAACTTGTTTGTAATGTGGGACACTTCAGCTAATACAGTCTGTCTTCCTAGAGTATGTGCTGTTTTATCATGTATTATAGAGACTCGTCATTCTGTGACTGTGAGCATAACTAGAGTTATGCCAGCTGATGGAAAATGCAGTTAAAATCTGAAAATGCGTTCTGGAAATGGTGAATGGGATTTGCCCTTCCAAAGTTGTCTAAGTTCTTGATATAACTGAGTTCTTTAAACTCTATGACATTGAAAATCAGGACCTCATAGATAGAATACTTTTGTTGTGAGATTTTGGGGTCAACAATATATTTTTCTCCTCCTCCTCTCATTATTACCTAAATTGTTTATGCTGAAGATAGGGACTAACATGGTTCTGAATGTTTGCGAACTTTGGATTTATAACGATAGGGTTAAGAATGTAGGGATAGGATGCTTTTAAGTCTGCATATAGTATTTATCAGACCAGTTAAGAAGTACTATGTACTGTCTTTGCATGTATATTTTTAGGAAAGAAGAATGCATGATGCAGTGGAAGATATTACCAATGGAAATGATGACTTACCTATTTCTTGGTATCATGGCATCAATAGTCAATACCTATCTGAGAGAGAAAGTTCAAAGTTTGAGGCAAGCTCAGTGTAAGGATAACTATGTAAAATTGAATTGCTGAAGAAAACAATTCAGGTGTTTTATCGTCTCCATTTCTTTGTGAGAATTATGATAACTCCTGGGCTTCTATTGTATCAATATGAAATCTGAAATAAGTAAAAAACCAAAATATATCAGTAAGAAAGGTGAAATCTCAGTGTCTTCACCTGACCCAAGATTTCCCTCACTGTAGGTACTAGAAGCCTCACCATTTCTTTGTACGTGCTTCATGTTAGCTCTGTATATTCCAGTCTGAGTCCTTGACAGTATGTTCTGTTACCTTACTGTTTTTTCTAGTGTGAAAAATGCAGACAAACATCTTAGCTTTTAAACTTTTGTAAAGCGCACCTGAAAAAAGTTATTTTCCTGTAAGGTTGATGAGGTATTGAAAGAGGTTGCCCAAGGAGGTTGTGGAGTCCCTGTCCTTGGAGGCAGTCAGAGTCGAACTGGACAGTGTCCCGAGTAAGCTGCTCTAGTAGACGCTGCTCTGAGCTCCTGGGTGTCTGCACTAGGCAAACCCCAGAGGTGCCATCCAACTGCAATGGTTCTCCGTTTCTATTGGCTTTTTTAGTTGACTGAAGAAATATATGCATTACTACTGATACTGCATGAAAACGTGTTCTGTAATCCAAGATACACTTCTAAGTTTCCATGTTTTCTAGACCTGATTTTCAGGTGTGTATGAGACTAGTTGATACGTATGCATACGAGGCAGATCAAGTGTTATACACGAATGTCTTTGAAACCTCGGTGCCCTTTCCTGTGTTTGAGTAGTTTTTGCTGTTTTTTGACAGCTGCATTATGTCTGACTATGGCATAATCTTAATACATTTTTATCACTCCAGTATGTGTCCACCACCTGACACAGACTTTTGCATCAACAGATATCTTCATTTTGCAGTGCATACAATGGTAGACTACCCACAACTGGTTTTCTGCTCTCTGGGGTTTCACTTAAATTTTCTGTTAAAAGAACATAATCAAAGAGATTGTTCAAACTAGAATTCAAGGAAGCCTCCAGATAGAAATGCACACCTCTATAAAAATACTTCTGTATTTAATGACACTATTTAATGACTGCCTGGTATGTTTTGAGAACGTATGATTGCAGAAAGGTAGAAACTCATGTTTATGAATGGGTTTATATTCACTCAGATAGTAAAACTTCAGGTTTATACAGCCAGAAATTAATTTCCATCCAACATCAGATAAAAGCAGCTTATAAAGAGGTTGAGCAGGACACCCAACTCACAAACTCAAGAAACACTGTTCTTCAAGGGATTTAAAAAAAAAAAACTGTTGTTGAGGTTTGTCTAGGTACAGTCTTTCGTATGCTCAAGATCATTTTATGAGCCTAAACATGAAGTGTGTACTAAGTACGATTTTCCTCAGCTAATACCTCATCTAACAGTGGGATCTATATAGACTGGAGCATTGGGCTATGATTAATGGGGTGAAATTTAACAAGTCCAAATGCCGGTTCCTCCACCTAGGACAGAGTAACGCCAAGCACAAGTGTAGGTTGGGAGAGGAGTGGCTGGAGAGCAGCACTGCTGAAAGAGATCTGGGGGTTCTGGTCAGCAGCAGGCTCAACAGGAGTCAGCGGTGTGCCCTGGCAAACCGCATCCTGGGGGTCCATCAAACACAGCATCACCAGCTGGTCAGAAGAGGTGATTATGCTGCTGTACTCAGTGTTGGTGCAGCCTCGCCTTGGGTACTCTGTGCAGTTCTGAGCCCTGCAATTTAAGAAGGATGTGAAGGTCCTTGAATGTGTCCAGAGGAGGGTGACAAAGCTGGTGAAAGGGCTGGAAGGAATGCCCTATGAAGGGCAGCTAAGAACTTTGGGTTTGTCAAGTTTGGAGAAAAGGAGGCTGAGGGGTGACCTCATTGCTCTCCACGGCTTCCTGAGGAGGGGAAGTGGAGAGGAAGGTGCTGATCTCTTCTCCCTGGTATCTGATGATAAGCCACATAAGAATGGTTCAAGGGGGAGGTTTAGGCTGGACATGAGGAAGCATTTCTTTATCAAGAGGGTGGTCAAACACTGGAACATGCTTCCTGGAGAGGCCATCAATGCCTCAAGCCTGTCAGTATTTAAGAGGCATTTGCACAATGCTTTTGATATCATGCTTTAACTTTTAGTCAGCACTGAATTGGTCAAGCAGTTGGATTAGATGATCGTTGTAGGTCCAGTGCAACTGAAATATTCTACTTAGCAAGAATGGAACGAATGAGGGAACTACAAAGAAAAGCATGTGCTAGTGCATACTTTAAGTCTGCATGTATGTGCTTTAAAATGTAAGTTAATTTCCTTCTCTAATAGCGTGTATGTTTCTTAAGACTGCCTGGATTACCGGTGCTATCTGAGATTTGCCTAGAGTAAAAATTCTGTCTCGCTGATCCATAGCTAGCAATTAAGAATCTCAGACTGAATCAGTGAAGAATGTAATCTTTGTTGTCAAATTGCCAAATTAAATCACAAGGGTTTTTATCACATATGAACAAACCATAGATATAAGACAATGTTGCTCAGTTAAATTACACTTAGAGCAGACTTAAATTGAACTTAGAGCAGAAACACAGTTTTCCAGTTCTTCAGAGATAACCTCTATCTAACCTAACTCTGCTCTAGGTAACATGGATGAGCGTCTTGCTGATGTACAAGAGGATTAGCCATAATCCCACTTGTCTCACTTTGTCAACTGTGAAACAGTACAATTGTATAAACTGCCATAAATTATAAAAATGACCAGCTTTATAAGAAAGAGGATTGTTTTTAATGACACCGACTTAAATAGCTGGGAAAACAGAACTTTCAGAAAGTTAAGTTCTTCACACCTAAAACAAATCTCAAAACAACACGGCTGTAATATCACTGCTGTGATTTATAAAATCAGTTTAAAGAGTCTTAAAAATGCTGCCTGAGGTACAGTAGTAGTTTGCTGATATTTAAGCAGTTAACATGCTCTACTAGTAAAACAGGTGTGTGTGGGGGGGTGGGTTACCCTTTTTATGTAAACAAAATTTGAGTAAACAACTGGAAAAGCACTGCTCATAGGTACTATAAACATCCTATCAGCATTTAATTAATGCCTGCCTCTGTGGCTATAAGCATAAATAAATTAATCATTCTTTTATGATATTAATGGATTGACTGGTAATTGTGCACTTTTATGTGTTTTTCCTCCAGTATTTTGAAGGATTAGCAGTAGTCAATCATGCTGCTTCTTGATTATGAAAACATTTGAGGGCAGAAAAGACAGCTTTAGATTCAGTACCTTGTTTGAAAGTGATTGTAGTACACAACTCATCCAGCATTCTGCAGAAACATCTTTTGTCCATGACAAGGCCATTTATTTGAACATCTGGGCTGTTAGCCAAAGTGTTAATGTCCCCAACAGCATTTTTTTTATTGTTATAAACATCTGATTTATATGGAATTGCATTTGTTATGCAGCTAAATTCCCAGATGCCCTCTTGGATACAATGGATAAGATGGATTTCAAACAAAAATGATAAAGTTAGATTAGAAATAAAATTTAGTATTTAGAGTTTAAATGAGAATGATGCTTTAAAAAAATGTGATCTCTTTCAATCTAAATTAGACCTCAGTTAAAAGATCATAACTCGTTGTTTAGCTTAGATTTTTTTTACAGGACTGTTTCTACTACTTACATAATGAATCTCACAGTATTCACTATGTCACAATAGTGCAAGAGAGTTTTTTTATCACTGGTGAAGATTCAAACCACTGGTGCTGGTTTTCAAAACACAAGGTAGGGAAAATAAGAGAGCAGAGCGAAGTAGAAGTACCCATTAGACTGACTGTACTGCTTACAAGACTTCTGTACTTGCACTACATCTTTTTTACTTTTGGAAAAAAAGTGAATTATTTGCTGTAGTTGTACATGGAGTTTTGGGTATAAAGTGCATAGCATGCAGTTTGGGCAGAACGATGAGATTCCCCCCCCCCACACACACACACACTTTCTCTGACTCTTAATTTTGACGAAGTATTTATTGCTATCTAGCCTTCCTGGAAAACTGACTCTCCCTAAATGCACTTAATTTGGAAGTAGCACTACCAAAAGAGAATGGCTGTATTGATTTTTTTTTTTTTTTTGTCACCCTCTTTTTCCTTTTTTGTTTTCCGTCAACATTTTGCTGATGACCTATTATGCAAGTATACTTTCATATGCATTGCAAATGCATAAGTCCAAAAACTTACGTGTCCCAACAGATGGATTGTTTCATCTTCACTCAAAGCAGAAATTTTTGATCCTCTGCATACATGCAAATAGCTTCTGAACTATAAATATAATCAAAAGAAGGATTCCAGTCGACGTCGTAGGACATCAGATACAATTACTGCTTATGATGTGTGTTTGGGGATAACTTATTTGTTGTGTTCTTAAACACATGGCAGAGTTAATGGTGAAGAACTTCTCCTTTATTTTTTTAAAAATTTATTATTTTATTTGGTTTTCTCATAATGCATCTTTCTTCCCTACCAAAAATGCAGTCAAAATTACATTACCAAAGTGTGGCTATTAAATTCTGGAGGAGTTTCTCTTATTGATAAGTAATGCCACTAGTAGTGAAATTCAGAAATTTCAGGACACTTGTAAGTGAAAGGAAACAACCCAATGAATTAATATTTGTTCGACATTTCAAAGCTGTAGAGTTTGGAGGCTGTTAAGGATCTTTTCTTTCTGGTTAAGTCTGTGCACATTATTCTGAAGAAGTATTTTTCCTTTGAACCAAGATAGAAGAACTAAGATAGTCAGCCTTGAAAAAACATACCTGTGAGTGCTGCTGCTTTTAAATTAAGACATACCTAAGATTATATGCCTTGAAAAATAGGTATGAAAGGCTGTTCTAGCCACTTCAGAAGTGACTTGACATATATTTCTCTCCATTTTGTATTTTTCTTTAGTGAATCATTATATACAGAGTACTTACCTAGAGTTTCAACAAGTGCTAGATTCACTTTAAAAAATTTAAGTTTCTTTTGTTCAGTAGAACAAAACTCCCTCATATTGCAGATAGTGAAGATCACATATTTGACTTTAAAGACTTGCGATGACCTTATTGCATATTTTTTCTTGTGCTCCCTTCATAACTTTGACTTTCTTCATATGCCTTTTTTGTACATTCTCTGTTCACAGAAAATACAGTTAGAAATAACCATAATAGCATTTAGTCTAACCTCCTTGTAAGGACTCTTTCACAGAGATTAAAACCAAAATTTAAAAAAAAAAAAACCAACCAAAACCAAACTTGACAAGACAGGTGAGTAAACTGTGATTCTAGTGAAGGATGTTGATAGATCAAAGGAAATGTATGGTGGTTCACATCGAGGAAAGAGTATGCAAAGAATAAAACTTCCAAAACCATTTTTCTCCAAGAAATGCGGAGTTGAATTGGTCAGTTTTTCTCTTCCCCTGTCCCCCTCAGTCTTCTCTTTCCTCATTCCCAGGCCTCTCTCAGCATATGGAACGAGATACCTGACTCTTAATGTGAAGAGAGAAATGCCTCTGCTATTTTACTTCTTGAGATGCCATAGCACGTCCTGTCTGTGCTAGCGGGAGTGGTTTACCCATAAAATCTCCTCCTTTAAATCTCTCCTGGTTTTGGTTTTTTTTTTTTTTTACTTTGATCTCTCTAAAGGTCTGTGCTCATAGGCATATTTTTGTACTCTTTTTTGTTTAGTTTTATCATTGTAGAGCCCAATTTTCTTGCTAAAACTGACACTTATCCTGATCCATGTTCTCTGGATAGACTGCGCTACATCTGTTTAACTGAATTTGTCAGTCAAAGCCTGTCACTACTGCCCGGAGAGTCACCACGTCCCAACTCATCTTTACAGTTTTCAGTCTGTGATCTGTTGTCAGCCCAGTTTTCACAACCTTCTTTCTCTTATCTTCCATCCTGTATCTAAACAAGGACACCGCTTGTCCTTCTCCTGTGAATGATGAGGCATATGAGCAAATGAATGTATGAAAGTGGTGATGTGAGTAGTTTACTGCATGTTTAATTGCACTACAGAGTCCCTTCCGTAGGTGTTCTCAAAACTGCCTTACTGTCTGCAAAATAAGAAATTTTGCTTGTACCATTACTCTGCTACTACTGCCACAAAAAGCCCTCCATGCATATGGATTATGTTAATTATTAAGACTAGGAACAGGAATTTTGTTTTCTTGCAATCAAATAAAACTTTGTCAGTGTTTACTACAAGTCAAGACAGTAATCTTATCATAATCCTGAAACAGTCAAGGCAAAACACTTGCATAGGTCTTAAAGCTACCAAGTGTACATACATTTTGCTGATTAATGAAATCAGCAATAAATGTTGTAATTGAGATCATATGTTAAATATAATTATTCTATTTGGATTCAAAGTACGATGCTTACAACACCTAAAAGGGCAATAACTGAAAATTCAGATGTACTTCACTCTTCATCCCTTAAAATCTTCCTTTTTTCTCATTATTGTAATTTTACTTTTTTTTTTTATTTATTAAAGGTGTCTGGGAAAATATGCAGATTTGCTGCACTTGGACTTCCATAAGATATTTTTGAAAACAGCATTCTAATTTCCATTTGTCTAGAAATATACTCAGTAAAATACAGCAAATATAATAAACATAGGAAATAATATATTCTGCAAAAGATAGCAAGAAAGAGTATAAATTCCAATGTATTCTAGTGTGTCTTGATTTTTCTTTAATTGCGTGGCTTAGATATTTGCAGTGTTATAAAGTCGGCTTAAAAGAGCTTTAAATGTGTTTTATACAGGGAATTCAGCAAAGATGAGGCAAAAATTCAATTCTGGAGCTTATGAAGACGCATAGTGTGTTTAATAGTCTCTGCATGGAAATCTAAAAAATGATTGTAGACAAAATGACTGGAAGAGAGCCAAAGCCACCTATTACACCCTCTGCTGCAACATAGCTTAAACTGTACGTCATTATTGAGACATGTATGTCCAAAAAGTTCTTAAAAATCTTTTTGGATGGTTATTGCACTACCATGCAAAATATTTCTGGTTCAGTTCTTAGAGGCACAATGTTCTACTAATACCCACCCGATTCTCAGTTTCTTCGTTTTAATTTCACTGCTTATTGTTTAATTAGCTACGAGCATGAAGAAAGTGTTTTCATACTTTAAGGTTATTATTGTGTGCCTCCTTTATATATCTCTTCTCCAGTCTGAGCAACGTCATTAAGTTTAGCTCTTCCTTGTGGGTCTGTTTTTTCTATTATAATTTAATGCTTATTTGCATTGCCTATTGTTTCGTTTTTATCCTGTTATTGGCATTTTATTGCTTTGCATATCATTGATCTCATGAGCATCTTCCAGCTGCCTACAAATAGCTTATTTGATTGTCTATTCTGGTATAGAGCTCATGGTATTTTCGAAAGAGTTCAAGGTAAGTTGATCATTACTGCCTCTGTTTTGCCTTGTAAAAGATAAATACCAATTCTGCCTTTCTAGTTTTCACCTTTACAGTTTGCTTTCATCCATCCTGTATGGGCTTTCATAGACTTTGTGCTCATAGGCTGTGCAATTGTGAGCCACACAGCAAAAACTAATGCGGTGAAATAGGAATGGATCAGTAGCAAAAAGCAATTTGTACCAAGGACCCAAAATCTGAACTATAGGTATACATATTTATTTACATTATGATTAATTTTGTCCCCTGGACCAAACATCCCTGTTGCACGTGTTGCTCAAAAATAGCCCAAAGAAAGCTATCCTACAAACTCTTGCTTTCAGTTGTGTAGGTTTCTCAATGTTGCTTCAACGCATGCCAGAGCATCCTTTCATCCATTTAGTGGAGATGACAGGAGCACATCGGTGTTCTCATGTTCTTTTTCAGGGAAGCAAGTCTTATTTTTGTTCTTGTTTACTTACATGCAATGCATGGTGCCTGCTGCTTCCTGACCCTGAATTTGGGTATTAGCCAGAGACTCAGAATGGAAGAAATGGTGTCTAAAATCTTGTGGCAGGGGGAAATGATCAAGTTGGCACCACAAAAGTAGTGACTTCCACCCTCTCAGTTCTTCATTTGTATGAGGAAGAGGCAGGGTAAATGAGAGAGGATGTTCAGAGTTTGGACAGATGGAACTGCAAAGTCCTGGGCATAAATGGCAGTAGGTGCAGAATTTACAGATGCAAGGGGGCACAGCTGAAACCCTTGACCATGATCTGGCACTATGGCTGCCATATATTGAATCTTCTATAAGACCGAAGAAGTTGATTGGGAAGGAAAGATGAAAAAGAGGATCACTATTAATTTTGAAAAAGAAAAAGAAAAAGTCAGGTGGGACAAGCAATTCAGAAAAGTACTGAAAAGGGATACTGCAGTTGAAGGAAAAAGAATACAAAATACATTGAACCATAGGAGGTCTTGGTGTAACATAAAGGAATGCCCTTAGCTAGGACCTGAGGGGATCTGTATAAGCTGATCTGACCTCAAGATCTTTAGCCTTTTAAGTGGCACAAGAAGCAGAAGAACACAGGAGGTTTCTGTGATTTGAGAGCATTCCGTCGGTGCATGTGCACTTGCTACTTGCTGGGGGACTTGCTTGTGCTGCAGATCACACATTGATTGGGACCTTTCTGTTCCTTTTAGAGACGGTTGCTGCACTTTGAACAGATCTTCTGCTTTAATTTCATCCAAAAGGAATCCCCTTCACATGCAGAAAAAACTGCCCCACAGTCTGAGCCAACATGGAGTAAGTGGGGAAACGAGGGATTGCTGCACTCTACTGCTTTCAGCTATGTCACTGTTGTAGATGAATTTCAGCTAATAATTTATGGCTTGCTGATTTTAGGTACCTTAGAATGAAGTTCGTTTTACTCAGCTGGCTTGAAAATACCTAGCTTATACTAGCATTCATAAATGCATTCATCCTTTCCCTGCAGGATCTTAATCCTTTATCACTTGTGCACCAATTAAAACAGAGACCCAATTTATGTTGACCTTTTGACTAAGGGAGAAATTTTAAAAGCGGGAAAAAAAAGCATCAAAAATGTCAATATTCTTCAGTATCTATCAGAAGCTTTTCTTCTCCTATGGGTAAATTGGTTCATTAAGGAGCTACCATTTCACTATAATTCCTTTTTCACCTTAAGCAAGTCTCCCAGGAAATCTTCTCTGAGAGTCCTTTTACTGAAGTTTGCCTTCTTGAAATACATAGCTTTCAGTTTGAGTTATTTTCCTTCTAATCTAACTTTTGAGAATTCTGTCCTTTTGTGACCAATCTCAACTACATCACTGCTTAATCGTCACATTCTTGGCTGTTTCTTCTCTGTTAATTAGAGGCAAATGTGAAGCAGCCCCTACCCTCATTACTCTTTTCATGAAAACATTTCAGGAGCTTCCTCTGCAGCCTGTCTCCTGCTGCATTCACAAAGGATGTTAGGCAGTAACCTACATTATCACTGAGGTCTATGCTCCGGTTTAGTCTTCACAAATACATCATCTACTTGACCTTTCTGGTCTGGGAGGGAAATCACGAAGCTGCAATGTTGTTTTAAATTTATAACCATCCTTTGCAGTCACGTGGTGGTTCTTTCTCCCTTTTGGTCTGAACCTCAGAACAAGTGTACTCATCCATGCTCCCTTACTCCTTTTCCTCAAGATGTACTACCTGAATTTGAGTTCTTCCATCTCCTTTTCTCCCTTGATTGTTATATTATTAGTGTAACAGCAAATGAGCTGCATGAGGTAATAAGCAGATAGCTGGTGAGTCTCAAATCCAGCCAGGCTCACGATTCTTGGTGTTAAGGATGTATAGCTGCTTTCTCGCGAGTGCTGGGATAGGTTCTTTATTTGCTTTTGAGGACCGGACCATTGGCTTCCGTAATCAGCTGCTTCTCTGCAGCATGTCCAATTCATCTTCCATGTCTGGTACTGCTGTATTCTGTCCTAGCTGGTACACTTCTCCACTGGAGCTCCTCATGCCTGGCGTATTATTGATATCCTTTTTGGAACATATGGGCTTCTCTGCTTCACTACTTTGCTTATTAGTCTTCTACCAGTTTCCTGGTAGAATGTTTGCAGGGATTCTTTCATTCCTGGGTTCCGCTTGTAGAAGCGCGTAGCTCTGTGTTTTCCCGGTTTGAGCACAGAGCCTGGATTGAAGAATTCCCCTCCAGGGTTCCTGTGTGGACACAACAGCAGGTAGCCACCTGGTATCCACCCTGCATCCTCAGAGGTGTAAACTGGGAAAGGTTTGATGAGAGAGATGACCCTGACGCCGTGCTTTTAAAGGGCTGAATTGTGATACTAAACTCTGCTTTCTAAAACTCCTTTTCCAATCAGTCTCTCAAATTGTCCTGTTACAAAAGTCTGTGAGATACTGAACTGTTGATTTGCAAACACATAGCTTTTGCAGTTCTTCAGTGATCAGGAGTTTAACAATACTACAGGAAGTTTGTGATATGTGAGAACACACTATCATCCCTCAAAATGATGCAGTAAATTTGTTTTTAAGACTTCTCTTGAAATTATCCCCTTTACAAGACTTCTCCCATTTGCCAACATAACTGATAACTTCTCCAAGTCTTTTGCCATGCTGAGCTATCTGCAAGGAGATTGGGTAAGTCCCTTGATCATTGTGCTTATAACACTCCTCAAAAAAGTGGAAGTTATGACTTTTAATCCCTTTGGACTGCAGAGAAGGAACTTGAAGCTATCAGTCAGGAGATGAGTGTTCTATTGAGCAGGCTGTTAGATAAAAGAGGAGTTATTTTCAAGCAACTTCGTGGTGTTTCTTACACTTTCATTTCCTTTGCCCTGATAGCAAGAGATGGATCTCTGCAGCAAACTACTTCGCTCTTAGTCCCATTTATTTTATTGAGTGTATCAATAGAGCAAAGTGTTGCTTATTGAAAGATGTGTGGTACCTGTTTGGAAAAACATGCAGTGTTTGTTCTGGAATACTAAGTAATGTGTATAAACTTAGATACTATAACGATTGCAATGTTAGATAGTCACACTTCTTGAAAACTAAAATTCTGCAACTACCAAGTTTGATATAACACTTTTTCCCTGCATTAAAATAATCACTTTTGGTTTTGACAGTAATAGGTTCCTTAGACTGTCTTGAAAATTGATTTCTTTAATGCTTGTTGCTACAGTGTGATCAAGGAAGAAGTCAAATAACTCCTACTTAATGATATTTGTTTTGTTATAAGAAAAGAACGCTTTGCTGAATGTAAGTGCCAGTCCAGGGAGTTACTGAAGGATGTGCTTGACTGTAGGTACTTCAGTACCTCCGTGGTATGGCTCATGAGATTATTGCGAGCTAAGCCTTCCTCTGTAACAAACACAGAGTCACTCTGTAAGAAAATATTTCGGAAGGTACACGTGCCTTAATACATGAGTGTAAAATACTAAAAAAATACAGGGTAAGAAAGGACCTTCTGGGTCATTTTGCCTGGTTGTTATCATAAGCAACCCTGAGATGAAGGAAACTGATAAATTGTATCTTAAAACTCTTTCAGTAGCTTCCCTAGCTATTCTTATTCACCTGTTGTTCCAGAATCCTATTTTTACAGATTCTGCAATCTAAATTGGGGAATATTTTAAATCTAGGACTCCAATCTGCAGACTAGAGTCCTAACTTGCAAGGTTTATCTTAGAACGGTCCTCAGTCTTTTCTGATGGAGCAGCATGGATTTTCTGGTAATATTAAAAGTTCCCTCAAGATGAAGAATCGTAGTGTTAAGGGTACTGATGGGAAATGACTTAATTTTTTTCCAGTAAAATTTTAATCATTTATACAAACTAGATTGTTACTGAGAAGAGAGCAATCATTAGAGTAATGTGGTTATAAGAGTCATCAATAGATTCTAGTCTCAGGCTAAGGAGGAAAACAAAAAGTTGGCCCTATCAGATATAGAGTAAGTGCTCTAATGAGTACATCAAGGAGGAGCTATTTTCCAGCCAGTTTGTGGAATCCCATCTTTAAATTAATTTGTTCTGATAATAAGTAAGTGATTCTAAGCATATCATAAATCAGTAACAGAACAATATTGCAAAAAAAACCAACCCAGATACGCTGGAATAAACAAGTGTGGTATTTTTTTCTCTGCTTTGCTACAGTAAGTGTTCAAAAGCTATGCTTGTTCTGTTTATTTTTTATTCCACATAGAGATGTGGATGGACTAAAGGCAGACTAGGAGCAACATGAAGCATTAAGATGGAAGACAGCATACAAGGAAAGACAATGAACTGTGATTATTTAGTCTAAGCAATAATGAGTCTGAAGAACAAACAGAATTAAAGCAATTGTGTTGTAGCATTGGAGGTTCAGGTTATGTATTAAAAGAACACTTCTAACCATAAAAATAGTTTAGGCAATACAGTGAATTGTCTAAAGAAGGTAGAGAATCTGCCTTTAAGGAAAAGAACAAGAAAAAACCCAAAGCATTATGTCAGGAGTAGCTGAGGTATAGCTGATTTTGCAGTAGTGCAAGACAATAGTATTCTTTTGCAGAATCTCTCAACTAAGCCCATCGTTTAATTTGAAACATGCCAGATCGTTTTCAAATGGGACTAAAAGCTGCTGGAAGGGTTACTAATGTTTGTTTAGTGCTTTCTTTCTTTGCTGCCCCAGGTTTTTCAGTCTAGTAATGCCCAGTCCCGAATTGCTTGGAAACTATAGTAAAAATGTGAGATGAAACTGGAGTTAAATATGTACTACAGACAGGTGAATGTTCTATCACATCTTTTTTAATGGAGAATAAGGTTGAAATACTTAGAAAAAAATCTTACTTTCTGTAGCACACTCGATTCTTTAGTTATAAACTAAAATATATGGATTTTGAGGATCTGCCTAATTGTGTAAGTTTAGTTGTCTTATTGTCTTACATGATTATTCTCTCCTTCTGATTAGCTAGTTTATTCAAAAATGGTTTTGAAGTAATTTTAAGTTGAAATCAGTAGAAGCATATAGCAGAGTTTAGTAGCACAAGCGTTGGAATTCTGGTTGTGTGAAGCTCATTGAAAGGGCAGGGTGCAAACACGAAACAGGCCAAACACATAATCCCACCAACACAACTTATTTTGTGTGTGTGACTGAATGAATTGCAAAGCATTTCCATCCAAATCATGCTTTCACTTTTCAAAATCTGGATAATGTAGCATTAGTCCAGTGTAAGGACTGGAATACATGGGAAGGGTAGGGCCTAAAAATTGTTTGTAGAGACTCCTGGAGAAACAGCGGAGCCTCTTCTCCAGCATTTTAATTAAGACTTTTGCTTATACAACAAACAGTGGGACCACACAAATTTCTTAGTGTTTCGTGTAGGTAAATATTTCTTACAGATTTATCAACAAAGATGACCGCTTTTGTATATAGCGTGTTTGTTGTACTTCAATATCAGTATGCTAGCGATCCGCGGTTTTTCATTGCTCTTTCTGAAGTCAGGCAACTACTTATTTGAAAAATAATATACAAGGATAATGTGTAATTAAACTTTCAGCATGGCTAAACTAACTTCAAGATGTTGTGTCAAAATTACAACCAAGCCTCAAAAGCAGGGAAGCAGATTAAAGAACTTGTGCGATTTATGTAGACTAAATAAACACACCCACACCCAATAATTTATTATTAGCCTAATTAAAAAATTAGCAGTCTTACCAAAATAGTGTTATTAGTCCAGTTACAGTGATACTAACAATTACCATCCAAAACATGCAATTATTCCGGCTTTCTCCCAGTAATGGTAGAATTAAAAGCAATACACACAAACTTCTGCTGCACAGTACTTTTTCTGGTGTGAAGAAATTACTTTATCACCTTCTGTGATCAATTTGACTTCATATATAGAAAGACGGGGGAAAGACAATGAGTAAAGGAACAATACTTCTGAATTAACCACTTCTCGGTGTTGACCTTTGGATAAGGGACAGACCTTCTTTACCTCATCACCTCATCTCACTGTTTTCTGTTTCCAGCCTGTTTGTCAGTCTTTATGTAGTTGCTGGTGTCCTGTGACTGACCCTACCTACACCAGAAACTCTTCAATAGCTCTTACTTAATAATTTTGCTGGCGATTACAGAGAAGACATTTTACCATTCCCTGACTCTGTTTTATACTTCCATTCCACCTGCATGAAGTATGGAATTGAAAAGAGTATTCTGTGTTTTCAGACTCATTAAATATTGATTGTAGGAGGCTGTATTGGGATCAAAATTATTTTTTGTTACTCTGACCACACATTAACTGAGTCACAGAATTTTAATTTAAACAGAACATTGAATAAAATGGTAGGGCAGAGAATATGCATCCAAATAAAGAAAAGAATTAGTTTCATGTCTAAGAGTTTAAGAGATGTTACATACAAGACTGTTCATTTCTATACTATTTGGTCTAGACCTCATATCCTTCTCACCTTAATTTCTGTAAGAATTGCTGGTCTTCAATGGGTCTGGCAGTCTTGTCATTATTGTTTAAATTCCTGATCGTCAGATATTTGGGGGGAGAAGAATTGCATAGTTAAGTTCTCTATTTTTCTTATTTTATTAATTATGTTTATTTGAAGAACATAAAAATTATAATTTATTGTGAATATATATATATGAGTTGTACCTTAATTGTACCTTAATCTAGAATACTTTATGAGAACAGATAACACAGAATTCTGCCTTAAAAGTACAGGACACATTTATGAATCAAAAATAACATAACTACCTAGACCAGGGAATAAAAGCAAACTTCTAAGCATGAAAGATGTATTTGATTGTTCTGGTCTGGATAGGCTTTTTTTTTTTTTGTTTGTTTTTTTTTTGTTAATATGTGCACATATAGACTTTTCATTTCAAGATTACTTTTGTAATTGACGAAGCCAGGCTATGGTCCACACACTGAAGAAAAAAAAAAAAAACAAAAAAAAAACCAAACAACATTCTAAAGGACAGAATATATTCAGGCTATTCTAATTCCCTTTAGTTTGGACGATAGTCTGACTTTTCTTTCTTTTAACAGCTTTACCACTTAAAATCTCACTGTAAGTACTGAATTTCCACAGGTTATTTTTTCCCTTAGTCTGTATCCCTTTAAACATTGCTGCACTGTACTATAGTAATTTCTTCCCCAGCTTTTTCCCGATATCTACTCTTGCCTATCATTTACACAATGTCTGCTGCTATTTTCAGCAGATGGATGAACACAAATGTTTCCATCAATCCAGATTTTTGCCATCCCGATGTGTTTTCCTGGATATATTTCTATCATTTTACCTTTATATTTGGCTACTGAAATTCACAGTTATCTTTCCTGGTAATCCAGGAAAATGCACTCTGTTTTCATTGATGATACTACTACCCTTTTTCTGTTTATGAGAGATTGTAACTGCCTGGAGTTATTCTTTCGATTGTGCATCCATAACCATGTCCAAGGATCATTTTTCTCCAGCTGGAATTACGCTCCAACTATGTTTATGAAATCCAGCTTTTTCTGTGTGTGAACACAATACAAATAATTTCCCTTGTTATCTTCCTCCCAACCGTTCGGATGTCTCTTCCATTTTATCACCAACGTAGCTGCTAATGTCTTTCATCTTCCTAATCGTCCCAATCACTCTCTCTACATTATCTGCTTTTTGCACCATCATATCAAATTCAGTATTCTTTCTCCGACTTCAGTATAATTCAACACTGCTTCATTGCTTCAACGCCTTTCTTCTGACATCTTGCCCCTTACCCTCCCTTATTTTTTTTTTTTTTCCTTCTGCATAGTATCTTTGTACACTTGCAGATGTTTTGTCTGTACTCTTTCATAGCACTGCAAACACATCATCCGGATTCCTTTTCATGTTTAGCCTCTGCTATGATGCCTACAAGGCAACAGGCCGTCAATGCCTATTAAATTATAGGACAATGTATTTAGGCGCTTTGTTTAAATGCTACTCCCCCCCACTCCCTGTTTTGTTCAGTGCTTCCCTCTTCAGACTGAGCTTTTGGAGGCAGAATTTGGGTTTAAATATATACTCAGGAAAAAAAAAAAAAAGCAGAATATTACATCTAACAGGAGAAATTTTAAAAGTTGAATGTTATTGATAATAAAGGATTTCCTGGCACACTGACTACTTTGTTCCTGCTGTAAAGTGCTGAAACATATTTGGTGTATTTTACAATTCAGGAGAACAGGAAAAACCTCATACAAAACTGAAATACAAAATGTTACATATTCAAGTTTTAGTCAGTTCAGATTAACCAACACTTCAGTTTACTTTTCACAGTGCTTGTGAATGTAAGGTCAAGTACATAATCCTGAGGAAAAACCTTGTATTTCAACTAGCAGGGTGCTTTGCTGCCTTCTAACTGCCCACTTTGTGAGATACGCGACAAATTATTATTTATCATTATCTGGCAGAACTCTGTTCTCAACTCACTTAAGGAGAGTTTTAAATCCTGAGCTGCAGTATCACACTCTCCTATGTCTCTTCTGACCAAGGCATTTTGAATTCTGTGATCTGAACTAGGTATCTCCACTTTCACATCTGTGACATAGCAGTACTACCCATAGATTTGCAGGCTTCTGTAATATCAAAGATATGGATTTGAGATAGGTCTCATGCACATAGGTTTTATTTTATCTAGGCTGAGTGAGTGCCAAGATTTAGTGACTTTCCTTCAGAAGAAATGTTATTTCCCATTGAAGTAGTCCACAGCTTTGCTTCAAACCTTCCCTTTCTGTCGCTTCAAGATCTTCCAAGCCAGTATTGAGAATCCTGTCCTAGGTCCCCAGTTCTTGTCATGTATGTCACAGAGATTTGGCTGTTATGCAGATTGCTAACCTTGTTCTTGCACGCTTCTTGTTTGTCAGCAATTTGTATAGAATTCCTTATCTGCATGTTCTTTAGAATGCCTTAGTGTTTAAAGAATTTAAAAAAAAAAAAAAAAAAGGAGAGAAAAGAAAGCACAACACAGCACACTTCATTATACAGCAATACGTGTGCTACAGGATTAGTTAGGACAGGTTGTAGTTTTAGCCAACCTCCTGGCTTGTTGAGAAGTATTTATAGTTCTATCATATGCTTTACTATTTGTAATTATCATAAAATATGTTGCTTTAATAGTTTATTTGGCAGAAATAGAATTTACTATAAGTAGAATTTTCAGCACATTGTCAAGAAATAATCTTTTAAAAGATCATTCTTTTAAAGACAGTGCAAATTAACTTCAGTCTTTCTTATATAGCATTTATAGGACCATGTGAGAACATTAAACTGCCTGTTTATATACAAGTCAGAGCTTGAAAAATTTCTGAATGTCAGTATTAGTTGTTTGATTCCCAAAACTTTTTTATGCTTTTCAATATGCTTTGACTCAATATTATGCTCTCTTTATCAGAGATTTGTAATAAGTGTAGTTTGGGATTTCATTGACTTTAGTGTAGTGTTCAAATTCGATAAAATTATTCCTAGATTGCTGTACTTGTAAGACAAGCAACAACATTAAAAAAAAAAAAAAGTTTAGTTTTCCTAAGTTTCTAACAGTTCCTTGTTTGAATTTCTGGTGTTCATAAGAGAAAATTTATATAATCTAAGAATGCTATAAAATACTGATAGTGATGATTTTATTATCTATAATATCTGTAAGGTAGGTGTAAAGATGAGGGGGTTGTTTTTTCTTAGTGTCGTAGGTAGGGAAAAGAACAAAATAAATGAGGCGGGGTCACTGTTAGTTTGTTTTATCTTCCTATTTGGGGGAAAAAGAGAAAATTGTACATGGAATAACAGTCTGAGAATAATCATAAACATTAAATATTCATAAAGAGGTAATAAAGTGATGGAAAGGCAAACACTTGCCACCTACTACCAACAGACTGATGCCCAGTCAGCCTCTGAGCAGTGGCTGCCTTGAAAGACAATCCCCCTTCTCCCCCCCCAGTTTTTTCCTCTGCCACTGCTTTTTGTTGCTGAGCATAATGTTATAGGTATGGAATATCCCTTTGGCTGGTTCAGGCCGGCTGTCTTTGGCTGTGTCCCCTCCCAACTCCTTGCCCATCCCCCTCTACTTGCCTGGAGGGCAGAAGGGCGGGGGGGGGGAACGCTTGATGCTGTGCAAGCACAGTTCAGCAATAGCCAAAGCATCAGTGTGTTATGAGCACTATTTTAGCCACCGATCCGAAACATAGCACCATACAGGCTGCTATGAAAAAAACAACTTCATATGAACTTAGCATTTACCTATTGGGAGAAAGTACTGGAATAGTTCATTCCAAGTGTTTTTTTGGTTTTTTTTTTTTGCACTTGAATAAAATCAAATAACACCAAAATGATAATCTGAGTATTTATTTTCTGGAAAGCAGACAGTAATTCAGGCAGTTTATTTGGAAGATTGGCAGAAGGAATGCCTAAAATGAATTACACTAATAATATTACATCAAAATCCTACCTACAGGAATATCTTAGTATGTTTTTAGATAAAGTTCTTCTGTGGTTCTTTAAGTTCTTTAATATTAATTTCCATCTTTCTGGGCGAGCCCAGCAGTTAAACTGATCTTCGTGATTATAAGGGCATTAAAAGAGCCAAGAAGACTGGACCTTCCTCTGATTAATCTTTTCAATCCTAATAACTTTTTGACCAAGTTATGGTACCTCTGAAAACCCTTGAATTTTTCTCTATAACAGCATAGTTCTAACTCAATGAAACAAGAAACTCTTCTTATTTCAACCCCTCTTTGAACTGGATGGGGAATTATTGATGAAGAAAACGTACTGGGCAGTGATTCTTTGAATGCGGAGAGCCTCATTAAGCACATCATAGTGCACATCTTACAATTTTCTTTATTTTACTATTCAGTCTTATTTCACACCAGTCATTTCACACTTCAGGAAGTTACTTTCTGGAAGATTACTGCATTTATCAAGCAATTAAGGTCACAGTCCCCCTATTTCAGCTTTATATCTTATAACACCATTTGTGGCTTATGCTCCAGAATGTAGTGTCTGTCTTCTCATATTGAATAATGAAATTTTACCGAAACTAGAGTGCTCCTGCCTGTCCAGACTCTGCCTGCATTCAACCTGTTGGTCTCTGGTAGATGGGTAGCTCACCGTTGAAGAACTAAAGAGTGAGGGCTTAGAAGCATCACGCAGAAAAGGGGAAGCCCTTATGGACATAGAAGGGTCTATTGTTAGTTTACTTCTGAGACTCTGGCAGTTTAAACTGGCAATACAAATTGACTTCCCACTGCTGAAAATAACAAAGAAATTATGATAGGTACCAAAGATTAGTGAACAAATTAATTTCTGTGCTTCAGTTTCCTTTCAGTAACATAAAAACAGTATCACATAAGAACATATATCACAGCTATAACGCCACCGAAGGTATTTTGCAAATTAATTAATACTTGTGAAGAACTGTGTAACTTCAGTAATAAACACTTACGAGAAAAGAAGCCAAGAGACAAACTGACAGTGCTGTCTTCAAAGCAGGGTTTTAATAAAGCACAAAAAGATGCAGAGCAAATAAATTAATGAGGCAAAAGCAAAATAGTGGGTAGACACTGATTAAGAGTAGAGTCAACCTAGTGTGGAATTAGCTGGGATTCAGGAAGGTAAATGTTATGTATAATTATGGACTTTGTCATACACACACAAGCAAGATGGAACAGCTGGAATTTGCCTAGGCAGCCTTAATTTCAGCATTTCCAGTTTTCGGGAAGTTTGACTTCGCATTTTTTTTACTGTTCTTTTTTTTCCCCCCCAGTTTTATTGCGAACATTATTTTGTGCCTGGCAGTTACAAACATCGCACAGAAGCAGAGAAAACAACATATTGAATTTGCCTTTTCAGTTAGAAAATGTGTTTGTGTCCAAATCAATACATCGGTACCTCATTCCTGTTGAGTATTTATTCAGTGCCAAAATATAACATGGTTGTTGTCTTTTCTCAGGTTATTCTTTCGCATTATGATTTTATATGCTATTACTATAGCATATATAGAAAAATAGGATTGCTGAAATTTAGAATCAATGGGTATTGATGCAGTTTGCACATTCAAAAGCAAAGTCTAATTTCTTTATCTTACTTCCTTCTCAAAAATAGACACCACTGTCTCATATTGTACTTTTTGCTAGCAAGCCTACAAATGCCTGAGGTTTTATGTGCGAAATGATTTGTATAGACATCTCATATCTTGATTTAAGAAAAAAATATTTTAGAATATAGCATCACTTCTTTAAGAAGCATTATCTGATAATTCAGCTGTTATAGTGTACTGGTTTTGGCTGGGATTGAGTTAGTTTTCTTCATAGTAGCTGGTGTGGGGCTGTGTTTTGGATTTGTGCTGGAAACAATGTTGATAACACAGGGATGTTTTAGTTATTGCTGAGCAGTGCTTAAACAGCGTCAAGGTCTTTTCAGCTCTTCAGACCGCCCCACCAAGGAGTAGGCTGGGGGGGGACAAGAAGCTGGGGGTGAGGGGACAGCTGGGACAGCTGACCCCAACTGACCAAAGGGATATTCCATGCCATATGGTGTCATGCTCAGCAATAAAAGCTGAGGGAAGAAGAAGAAGGAAGGGGGCGAATGTTCACAGTGGTGGCATTTGTCTTCTCCAGTAACCGTTAGGGGTGATGGAGCCCTGATTTCCTGGAGATGGCTGAACTGCCTGCCGGTGGGAATCGGTGAATGAATTCCTTGTTCTGCTTTGCTTGTATACACAGCTTTTGCTTTACTTATTAAACTGTCTTTATCTCAACCCATGAGTTTTTTTCACTTTTACCATTCCTATTCTCTCCTCTATCCTACTGGGAGGGATGGAGCAAGTGGCTGTGTGGAGCTTAGTTGCTGGCCGGCATGAAGCCGTGACATGTAGTTTGAATACAAATAGCGCTTTTTCTAACAAAAAGGCAGTGCTTGGCTTTATGTAATCAGTTACAAGTTTTGCTAAACTTTATATGGACTATTACAGAGTCTGTAAATTTCTCTTGGTGCTTTATTACTTTAATAAGTATATCCTATATTATAGATAACCTTGGCAGTAGTTTTTGTTATTCCATATTTTCTCTGCTTTGGAAAGAAGTTTATATTTGTTTTCTGACTCTGGTAGTATCTGGTTTTGTAGTCATAGTCATCTAGGCTTCTAGTCCTATACCTGACATGTAAAGGCATGATTCCCAACAGTATGTTCTCTGCAAATCTGTCATTGTGTGCAAAGCTATCTATCGCTATATCCTTATTGTGTCTGGGAAATAGCAGCTGAATTAAGTTGTGTAAAATGTAACTCTTTTTGTTGTCTTAAAGAATTAACATTTTCATAGTCTAGCTTCAGATGTGGATGCAGTGGTGTCAATCAAATATCTGCTATACTGGCATCATTTTTTGGTTTAGAAAGGGAATAGCTATAGTGGTATAGTGGCTGTGCTATCTTTGGATAAGTATAATGTTTAATTTGGTGTCCTCTTCCACCTTTAGCTATAGCAGTTGGGGACACTGTTGTCCAGCTGTTTATGGCTGCCTGGCAAGTCAGGGTTGCTTGTTTCACAATTCAGCCAACAGAGCAGAAATGCAAGTTCTCACTGTTCTGCTACTTCAAAACATTTAATCAGCAGCTAGGTTAAATTTGCTAATTTTGCGCTTAAGTGGATCAAGTGGAATTCCACTGGCTGTACAGTGAAAATTATCTTCTGTCAGGAATATAGTAACAGGCATCCAGGGATAAAAAGTCTGCAAAATGATCCTGTCTCTTAAGTATTGAGCAGGTTTCATTGTTTTTCCTGTTAGAATACAGCTGAAGCCTTATTATGCCACTTTTCTATGCTTATATTTTATTGAACATTGAATCATTTGGTTTGCTTGTTTCATCCAGATTTTTACTGTGCCCCCTTTCCCATTTCTATTCAGGTAAATTAAAACAAACAAACAAAAATAACCTTCAGTGTTTTTGAAGTTCTTCTCTTCATCAGCAACATGCTCTTCGTAGTGATGAGCAACTACTTACTAATAAAAAAAATGTTTTTCTGTCTTCCTAGAGGATATTCTCCTATGTATTTAATTGTTAGGAAAAGCAAAACCAGTTGACTCGACACAACAATGATACAATATTTTTTTCTAATATTTCATTACATAAAAATAATAAATTTCTTTACCACACGTTATATATATATTTAGAGATAGTTAACTAATAGGTTTACTTAGTAGTTGGAATTCAATACCTAACTTCACCTTTACAGTAAAGGAATACCTGTGATCTACATTTGTACCCTTGAATTAGGTGCAGCCAAGGAATAATGTATGCAGTTCACCATCAGGCTGTACAGTTAAATACCTCAATCGTAGGTGAAGTTTGCCTATAAATTCTCCCATCTAGCTCCTGTCCAAGATCCTCAGGAGAGCTGAGAACAGGGGGGCAGCACTCATTATTTTTAGGTATTAGGCCAGCTACTGTGTTCTTTTTAGTTTGTTCTGGATAAGGTTATTTCCTAAAGTGAATATATATATATATTATTGATTGTAGGATGGAATGGGAAATTTGAGAGTCACTAAAAAAGGAATACGACTTGAAGGAATATCTGAATTTCTACTTCCACTATACGTGAAAGAAATCCATTCCCGAAAGGTAGGTGTTTTTCATCTTTTTTTTTTTCTTAATTTACAGCTACTATAAATGAATCTCTTCAGTCTCAAACTACAAAGTTTAATTCTTACACCTCCTCAATTAGCAATCAGAAGAGGTTTGCTTTGAGAATATCTTAACAGTGAAAGCTTCCTTCATGTCAAAAATTATTTTTCTTTTTTTTCTGAAACCTTGCTTGCCTCTTAAAAGAAATGTCTTATCTTAAAGAAAGGAGATTCAAAGCATGTATATTTTACACTTCAAATGACCTCAGCACTGGGAATGGAACATTTGACTCTTCCTTTAGTGTGGACTCCAGAAAAATGAGATTGGTGATATGTGCAAAATGTAGTGAAATAAGGAACAGTTTGGTGTATCCTTAAGTTCTTTCTGGTAGTAGTTAGTGTGATATCTTTTGCTTGCTTCCTTCCTTTTTTTTTTTTTTTTTTTTTTTTTTTTTCCCCTCATTAGGTACAGGGAATCTTGCTGAACTGCATAATGACTCTACAATTTAATTTTTCAAAGCAAACTATTTTAAATGTTGCTTAAATGTAATTGTTTTATCATATAGCAGCAGGTTGTTACAGAGGAAAAACAAAAATCAAGATTCTGTATTTAGAAATTCAGTATAGCTCATTTTAACTCACTCGATTCAGTCACACTGTTTATATTAACATTGTCAATGAGTTAAAAAAATATTTTGACATACTGGAAATCTCAAGTTCTTTTTATCATGCAAGCAATGACCTGTGATGAGAGAATAATGTTACAATGGTTTTCAGTCAATCATCTGGGAAGAATTTTAATATGCATACTGCATATTGACAGGAACGAAAAGTATATTTACCCTAAATGACTTTGTGGAAAATTCTGTCTTTTTTAATCTGTCTTCTATGCATATAAAAAAAGTCTCAAGTACATTCATAAATGATATCATGACAGTTTCCCATTTCTCTTAATTAGTCCACTTTTATGTTAATAGATGTGTGAGGTAGTCTCTTTGTGCTCTCTCTGTAAAACTGAGAGCTTGCAATGTTTAACAGAGTAACAATATTGTCCCAGCTAATGAACAATTCTATAATATTTAAGTAACAGTACATTCCCCAACAATGTTGAATTTTGATCACTTTATTGAATAGATATTATTTCAGTTTTTCAACTCACCATACATACAATTTCTTACAAAAACTTGTTCATAATGTTTCCAATGTACCTAAAAATACTAATAACTAAGATAAATCTGTAATTAAAAATTTGGTGATGAATTAGTTCTAAATAAATGCAAATATCATAGCTTTGATATCAATCAGAATTTGGGGGGGTGGAGCGGGTGGAACAACGAAATAGTTAATGCGTAAATACATGAATAACCATTTAAATACTAAACACTGTTACCAGGAGTAAATCAGTAAGACTAGATTCTGCCTTCTAAAATTGGAAAGGCATCTACAAAATGGAACTTTGGCAGTGTTTTTTTTCCTATACCACCTTGACATGGAAGGGTGTGAGCATCTCTAAAGTAGTTTCTGTAATCTTCTAATATTTTCTTTACAATTATGAAACTCTAGAATTCATTAAATTAACTAGAATACTGTCTCTTCTCTGTACCTAAATAGGAAAAATATTGTAAGGGTTCTGTTAAACCTTAATATCTAGTACAACAAATCTTTTTAAAAACATGCCTAAATCATGAACTTCTTTAGTAGGAATATTCTAATATTTAGACTTTTTGAAGTTGGTGTAAAATGTCCAGGCTGTATAATCTTTCATGGACCATGCTTTTTCTTAGAGGTTGTAGAACATTAGTCATAGCTTGTGCATTTTTCCCAGTTCCTTTCTGCGGGGGGATGGTGTCTATTATTGTTCCATGTCCTATTACTGCATGTGAGAGTTATGATTTGGGATATTTGCTTGCACCGGGCTTTGTATTGTGGAACATTGGTTCTGTTAAAGTAAACATGGAAACTTTTGTTGTAAGTCAGAGTAATGAGAGATTCAAGTATGATCCTAATCTCACTCAGAGCTGTAACCAATCTGAGAAAAAAATGCACACAAATGTAAATACTGTAAAGGAAGAGGGATGCAAAGTCTACCAGTAGCCTAACACAATGTCACACTAGTCCTGTGAGGCTCATGGAAAACTCTTAGGCCTATCAGTAAGTGTCCTCAAACCAGCAGAAGGAAAGAGATAGGGTTGATCATTAGCTGGACAAAGTATTTAAACTAAAAGATTTTTTGTCTTGCAGGTTTACTTATATCTATCAACGTTAAAATACTGGTTACCTAGCTAAAAATGTGGTATGTACATAGACTTCTCATCTTGCAGTGCTTATGACCTAGGCCTACATTCCAGTCTTTTGCCAACTTGCTCAGTAAGTTGTGCTAAAGTTTCAGTAACTTTTGGTGTATGCAAAAGTTAATGTCATGAGGGAATGATGAAAAAAAAACCCTCTGGAGCTGTGCTAAGCTTTACCGTAGGTATTTGTGATGTCTCTGCATGGTGCTTGCCTAGGTGGGTGACTTTAGCTGTTTTGTCACCTACAGAATTGACCTTGGTGTTGTAGAAACCTGAGTGAGGCAGGTAAATCTGAGTGAGCCAGGTTTTCTGAGCTCTCACTATAGTCAGTAGAGACCTAGTCAATACAGACAGTGGATTCTGAAGAGCTATCCTGCTCACCAGCCCTTAGTGTTTACTTTGGGTGATACAGAGAGTGCTTTTTCCCACCTTTTCCATGGAAGCAGTAATGATTTAAGTTTGATGCATACGGGAGTTAAAATATACTGTGGAGTCAAAAACTCATTTGAAGCTGATGCCTTTGCAGTCTTTTACATGGTTATGTTATTTATTGGGGAAGGACTTTTTACTAGGGCATGTAGTGATAGGACGAGGGGTAATGGCTTTAAACTGGAAGAGGGCAGGTTTAGATTAAATATTAAGAAGAAGTTTTTCATTTTAAGGGTGGTAAGGCACTGGCACAGGTTGCCCAGAGAGGTTGTTGAGGCCCCATCCCTGGAGGTGTTCAAGGCTAGGCTGGACGTGGCCTTGGGCAACCTGGTCTAGTGGGAGGTGTCTCTGCCCATGGCAGGGGGGTTGGAACTAGATGATCTTCAAGGTCCTTTCCAACCTAAACCATTCTATGATTTATTTTCGGAAAGGAGAGTTTGCTCTTTAAGCAAATTTAATCATTCCTCCCTAAAAGAACACAGACATTAAAGGGACAATGTGTGATTAATGTACAGATGACTTGTAACATATTCAATAATAACTTTGCGGAACGGGTGTATTTCCTCTGCACTGGTGATCATGGTTTGTAGAGTGGCCCCTGGGGAACCTCTAAGTAGGGATCTCAGCCCTGCAGGTCAAGGCAACACTGCTTTCCTGTTACTCAGCTTAAAGCAGAGTTAGGTGGGAAGACCAATGCTATTAGCAGTGGGGTACAGCAGCAGGTGTGCTAGATTATGGCAAAGAGGCATGAGTGGAGTTCTTACACATATGCTGGAGCTATCTTTTAGTTAGATCTGCAGTTGATAAAACATGTTTGTTGATAGCACAGGGTTCACCTCTGATTCTGATAGTGAACTACTTCTGATAAGAGTCCAGGGCAGTCTGTTGAGTAGCTGAACTGAGCTCTAAGCTGCTGCAATTTAAATGTGAAGGGTGGCTAGGGTAAAGTTCACATATGCTTACGGATGCTGAAATCACCACTTTTGCCTGCAGCATGCCTGGATCCCCAAAAAAAGATCATTTATGCAGGGTAAAGTGCAAACCTTAAACTGCCTTTGTCGTAAGAGGTGTATTGAACGTTGTACAGGTGGAAAAATTGCCTTTTATCTTGTGATTGCTTCATTAAACCCTTGAATATTTGAAGTAAATGCTAAAATGCTTTGAGTTAAGTCAGTTGGGGAAGAAATATACATTAATTCTTGAAAACAAACTAAAACTTCTACTGATATTTTCTCTTGCCAGTATACAATTTTCTACCAAAACGTAGTAATGGAAAATCCAGATCTTGCGTAAACTGAATATTCATTCTTGTTTTGTCTGTAGAAGTGAAAATAAGAAGGATGCTCAGAGGGTTCCATTTCCCTAACCTTTCTCCTCTTGCTTTGCTTTCTACGTTCAGTTAGTGGTGTCTGCAGAACCATGGGTTCCTAAACAAAATTTCATGTTTACACAAAAAAGATAACTCCGTATTTTCATCAAATGACTTAACTGCATGTCAGAACTCAAACTGATACATTAGAACCTGAGTTGATAAGGACTCGTTTGCTCCTGAACTGTCATCTTTATATCCCTGAAACAAGGGTACGCATCATCTATGAACTGAATTTTGCTAAACATTTCATTTTGACTATTGTTGGTCTAGTTGTGTACTTTTGATTAAATTACTAGTCTGAAGCCAGTAAGTTTAATCTAGACAATGTTGTATCTCCCATGTTTATATTGCTTGCATTTATACGATGCGAAGAAACTACACAAGCTACATTCTTTGTAGTGTGTCATTAATGAGACGTATGAAATCAAATAACACATAATGCAATAATCCGAATTATTAAAGTATTTCATTTCTTCTGAATTAAATTTCTTTATAATCATTCTACTCCATCCATACTACTGAATTTGTGAATGGAAACAATTGTTTCCATTGCAGATAAACTAAGTAACTCATTGTCCCTTAAACTAGGGGGGATTGCTTTGGTTTTTTTCAGTGCAGTTAACAAGGTTAAAAGTGTATTCTCGAAACTTAGGGAGCATGTGTTTTCAATAGTTATCCTTACAGAACACGGAATGTAATGATTTAGTTAAAAGTCATTAGAAAAGGCTCTAGAAAACAAGAAGCACTGAATATACGTAAACTTCTAACTGAACGCAGGGAACTGAAAACTTTCTATATATTGTATTTTTAAATATGTGATTGTATGAGAACTAAGAAATTGTAGGCAGGTTTCAAAACAGAACTTCTTTCAGTTGTTCCTTCTCTCCATTTTTTTGCTTTGGAGACTGAATATCCTTATAAATATCTAGAGAGCTTCATTTTATTTTGTTTTGTTTCCAAACCTGAACCAATCTTGACAAAAGCAATTCTACAGTATATTTCTTTCTCTCTTGGTGTATATAATCAATAACATAGAATTAAGCTTTGTCAATTCCAGACAGCACATTGCACGTACTTAGGTTTGTATTTGGGCCCTAGATGTCTTTGTGAGAACCCCCAAATTCCTTTTCTGAGAGAATACCCTTGTTGAGCTTCTCTCTTCAATAGGGTCATAAAGAAGCAGCGTAGGAGATCACATCAAAAGCGTCTCTGAAGTTGAGGAAAGACATCTACGGCTCTTGTACATTGAGCCAGTCTTCTTATTATACAAGACTACTAAATCAGGTGCTGCTTGTCCTTACTAAACCTATTCTCATTTCTTCCCAATGGCTTTCTTTTCCGCCATCGGTTTTGAAGTGATTTTCAGTGGGATTTCCTCGATAATCTTCCTAGGAACTGAAGTGAGACTGACTGAGCTGTAGTTTCCAAAGTCTTCCCTTCTTGCAAGATGTTCATAATCTCATGTGAGTTCCTTCAAGTATGCTGTATTTATCGATTTTGGTGTTAGGGAGGAGAAACGTGTTCCCCCCACTCTCCCTTGAAACATATTCTTCTAAAAATTCAAGGCCAAGTGGTTTGCTATATCCACTCTCTGCTCTGTAAGATACCCCATTGCTATGCAGTAAAACTAGTTTGAGAGTCCTGCAATCATACCACAACTGTAGTATATGGGTATCAGAGAAATTCTAATTGGGACATGTCATTACTCACCATTTTTGTACTATCAAAAAAATCACAAGATGTAAGAACCTGCCACCTTTATTACTCATTGTGAAGTGCAATGCTTGTTTCTGCAGCTATGTGTCACAATCCTCTCAGATAAAATCAGAAATGCTCCCTGGTTCATTTTTCTGATACCTACTCTTCAGCCTTGCCCTTGGCATCACTCCCCTGTCACTGAGAATAAAGTCATTATTATGGCGTAAAGGACTCCTTAAGTCATTTTGGCTCTCAAGATGATGTAGTTCCAATGTACTGAAAGCCCAGTGTCAGTTTATTGGCTATGAACAAGATATAAGGTTTTCTTAATCACAAGCTTTGCCAAGGGACAAGTCACTCTCATATTTGTTGGTGGTCTCTGTAGGGACTGCCACTCTGAAATTGAGTTGGCTGTACTCGCTCTTCGCTGACAGCTGATAAGAACTTTCATGATTCATGATTTTGTCCTTGATTTGCTATACTTCACTGAAACCTGTCTGGGGGTCATCCAATTGTACAACTCTATCTTTTGAACATATCATTTTTTCATGTCAACCTGTACTCCTCTTATTATTACTGTGACTTGTTGTTCAGTCAAGGAGGATATCTGCGTGTTATACTGAAAATTTTGAGTTAATATTATCCAAGTTTTTCACTTTGGTTGGCTACAGCTCATGAATAAAGTCATGAGTGCCCTATATCCACCCAATTTTATACCAGCCTGAGGAACGGAATTTGATTGGGGAACACTTCTTCAGGAGGCTGTGGTAAACTTAATGAAGTAGAGACTGTTTTTCTGGGGTTTGTTGTTGTTGGTATCAATTGGTTTTTCAATTTTTCAAGTACTTCCTTCATGTAATACATCTGTGTTCCACTGGGGCAAATTTCGATGAAACCATGTGATATTTCAGTTTGATGATCGTCGTGTCTTGTGTCTCATGCTAACATTCAAAGTGAATTTGGTTTGAGCTGCTTTAACTGTTTAGGTGTCTTAAGCTGAGGAATGACACTTTTTTTCCCTGAGCAACTTTAAAATAATGTATTTGCAATTTACAGAGGGTAAGCAATTACCTAAAGAAATGCTCTATGTTTAAGACAAAGAAAAAGTATTATTAATATTTCTGTAGAAAATCTGATCCAAAGCGGGAATGTAAAAGCAGATGACTTGTAAGAGACTCAAAAAGGAGAAAAATCTGTGTCTTCCTTTATCTCTTCATGCATGAATTTACTCATGTTTCTTCAAGAAGAACAACATATATCTTTTGCATCAGATTTTATAAAGTTAAGGTAGACCTTACTTTTTGCTCCTCTGTAGAAACCTTAGAACTTATGGATGGACAGATAAAAATGAGGGGAAAAAGTGGTGTTGTTGGAGGGCAATGATATTCGTGTAAGCCATTAAGCACAAAGTACATAACAACATAATTTTTTCTCCCCAAAATAGGGCTACTTTGTTAGCTCTGGCTTGACAGTTGCTGAGATAATTTGAAATGTATTTCTTACAAGTCAGGCTGTGCAATGCCCTTGCTTGTAGGTTCTTTGGTAAGAAAAGAAAAATTGTCCAAAAAAACAATCTAAACAGTGCGTTTAAGTTAGCAGGATATCTACTTCATATCCACTCAGTGTAATACCAACAAAGAATATTCATACAATGAAATTATACAACTAATGCTGTTGGGAGTTGTCAGCATGGATTTCTGAAGGAGAGATCATGCCTCACCAACCTGACAGCCTTCCACAACAAAATGCCTAGCTTGGTGGATGAGGACAGGTAATACTGTTAATCTTGCCTTTAGCAAGGCTTTTAATCCAGTCTCTCATCACATACCCTTAAACAAACTGATGATGTGCATCCTAAAAGGGACAATGTGGTGGGATGAAAACTGGCTAAAGTGCTGGGCTGAAAGAGTTGTGACCAGTGGCATGAAGTTCAGCTGGAGGCCAATCACCAGTGGTGTATTCATGGGGTCATCGCTGAGACCAACATTGTTTAATTTCTTCATTAATGACATGGACCTGCATAGTGCACATAGTGCACAAGTTTTCATGTGATACAAAACAAGGAGGAGGAGTGCACAAACAAGTAATTGCTAGAAGCAAAAAAGAACAAGAAAAATAGTGAAAGCATTGCTGTTTTGGCTGTTCAGAGTTTCAATCATTTCTAACTCATTAATAATAGGACTTATTTTTCTTTTCCTGTTCCATATCAGATGAATCTCAAAAGTATCAGGGGTAATAATCAAATCAGAACTTCAAAGATACCACTTTGAAAATGAATAGAAGAAAGATTCTCAAGGTATTTATTCTGAAACAGAAATTGGTATCCTAAAGTTTGAATGTGTAATTTCCAGAAGTGCAAGCTGACTTACAAAATTAATTTTATCCATTAGATATAGAAAAAAATTATTTCTTACCTTGAAATGATAGAGAATTATTACAGTCCACTTTTACTTGGTCAGCTTTTTTTTCAGTATACTTTGTGTCTTGTATGATGTTTCTCACTTTAAAAAACATTTGTAATCAAATTATACAAAGCAGATAAACCATTAATAATCTTCAAAACCAAATACAAATAAATTCAAACCCAAAATCTGTTTGTTACTCTAAAGGAGATGTGATGGTCAAATAGAAGTTCTGAAGCAATTTTTGTTTTAAGGACATCTGTGGTAAAGTTATAGAAGCTTAGTTCCAGAGTTTGATGAGATAGCTTATAAAAAATAATTCTTCTACCTGTTTATATAATTTATCAGACCTGTATTGTATTTGCTTTTTTTGTTGTTTTTTTTTCCTGTTATTTTTGTCAGCATTTCTGTATTCTGTCAAGAAGAATAAAATTCTAAGCAAGGAAAGAAAACTGCATTCTAATTGTTGAGAAATACCATATTTTTTGGGACACTGCACACAATTTGGTGTCTTACATGATAATAGAGAAAATTAATGAATAATCTGAAGTTTAACATGAAAAAACTAAGAATGAATATTACCTTGACTACCTGGAGTGAAATTCACAGGATAAGATACAGAGTAATCATTACACCTGTTTTGGCAGTCCCTGATTACGACACCATTCCACTTTTAAAGGGACAAATTGCTTTTTCCTTCGCAGCTTCTGATAGCTGACTACCACAAGCAAATACCATAAGGATTGCATTTATAATACTGTCCGTTTCCTGTTTGAAATGAGCTTTGTATTTTCTTGCTATTCAGTACAAACTAAGATGGATTTTATTGCTTCATAATCAACAGCATTCATTCATTTTTCTTTTTTTTTTTTTTGCATATGAACACACATATATAACTTGAATATTTATGCAAAACACTTTAAAATTACTAGTCAGGCTTAAGAATTGGAGCCTTTTATTCCAGACAGCAGACATATTTTTTGGGTGTGTAATACACAGCCTTTCCTGTCATAAGAAATATATCATGCTGTAGACCTCTCATTTCAGAAACAACTTGTCACCACGTGCTGGTTTTGGCTGGGATAGTTAAGTTTTTTCATAGTAGCTGGTATGGGGCTGTGTTTTTGGTTTGTGCTGGAAACAGTGTCGATAACACAGGGATGTTTTAGTTATTGCTGAGCAGTGCTTACACAGAGTCAATGCATTTTCTGCTCCTCACACTGCCCTGCCAGCAACTAGGATGGGAGGGCACAAAAAGTTGTAAGGCGACACGGCCGGGACAGCTGTCCCCAGCTGACCAAAGGGATATTCCATACCATATGATGTCATGCTCAGCCATAACACCAGGGTGAAGGTTGGCTGGGGGACGGCTGCTCAGGAATTGGCTGGGCATTGGTCAGTTGGTGGTGAGCAATTGTTTTCATTTGCATCTCTTGTCTGTCTTTTATTTCATTTCTCTCTTTTTATTATTTTCCTTTTCATTGCAATTTACTATTATGATTATTTTATTTTATTTCATTTATTAAACTGTTATCTCAACCTGCAAGTTTTCTCACTTTGCCCTTCCAATTCTCTTCCCCCCGTCCTGCTGGTAGTGGAGTGAACAAGCAATCGTGTGGTGCATAGTTGCCAGCTGCACTTAAACCACAACACACCAGCAATGAAATTTTCTGCTTGGAAAAGGCTTTCATAGCGTATTTTTTGTTTATTTTTCACTATTCCCTGAAGGAATTTCCCATCCATCTAGTACTGTGACTTAAACTTCAATCTCCTTTATATAATTCTGAAATCCCTCCCTCAATGACTTTAAAATTTTTTTTTTTTTTTTTTTTTTTTGTGATACCAGATCAATTTCTCAAGAAACCTGTTGAACTTCCATCAGTTTTAGGAAGTAATATGGCTGCAACATTACCTGTAATGAGGAATTATCAAGTTAAAATAATGTAGAGAAGGTAAATAGGCACAAGAAGTGCTACAAGAATTTTAATAAAGTAGTATGAATTACTAAAATATTTGTAGGCACAACAAGTAATGTATTCTAGAATAAAAACTGTCCTTTTCAATTTTCCTTTTTTAGGCAATGCAAGAAACATATCAGTTGTATTTTTTGCTCCATATGTAGTTAATTCAATCTCTCCTTAAAAAAGGCAGGGGGAGTAGTCATTCTCCTTTTTAGATGTAAAATACATAAATACAACACTCTATCATCTTATGGATTATGCTCTTGAATCTTTGCTAACATTGTTACTCCAAAGCAGTATCGATTTTTCTTAATTGAAGAAATAAAATGGAAGCATTGATTATTTCATAACAAGGACTTGGGTTTGACACTGGTCTGCATTCAAGAGTGATAAGTAACACTAACACTAGTTGAAAACCTTGCTGACTTGAAGAGCATCCTCACGAAATAACTGCACAGAGAAAAAAAAAAAAAAAAAGTACATTCTTTTCATTACCAAAAGTACAGTCAATTATTTTCTTTGAACTCACTTTATTAAAAGAAATTAAAATTTCAAATAAAAAATTACCTGAAAATTGTAACTTCTTGTCTGTAACAAGTAATCTGAAATACCGTGCATTCTACAGATAACATAAAAAATAGATCAGAGTTTTAGCAAATTCCTGTATTGTATGCTTTCTTCCTGTTTCTAACTTTGGATCTGCTCTTCTTTCTCAAGTGTAATTTCCTGTGGGTTTTGTAGAAAAGTATTAAAATTTCTATGGAGTATTTCTATGGAATGTGAAACATAATTTTCCCATTAAGAATATTCTCCCTTAATGTGAAGTTAAGGAAATGAGAAACTGACAGAAGACACTAAAAGTTTATTTTTTTCAAACTTCTGGATTTTGACATCAACATACTCCACTGATTTGCAGATGACCAAAAAGTTCAATTGTACCCACTAGTTATGTCAAACATATTATCAAAAGCTGTTTCAAAAAAAAAACTTCTGTGGTCTGCTTGAAAGTTTCCAGAACTTTCTTTATGTAAGAATCTGTCCAACTTAATTCCAGTTTATATCTTTATAGGTAACCTCATCTTGCCAAATTACTACATGACATAAATTAGTTCTTAAAGTGAATCGAAGACCCACTGTCTGTTGTCTTTTTGAAAAAAAAATAGTTCCTAATTTTTTTTTTAAGTAGTGACCAAGTGGATTTCACAGAATCACAGAATGGTCAGGGTTTGGAAGGGACCTCTGGAGATCATCTAGTCCAACCCCCCCCCATTTGGATTTGTCTTTTTGTGGTGGTGGTTTTGTATTTCCTCTTTGTTATAGCTATGTGATGCTACCTACTTAACATCTTGAGTTGGGACTACTTTTGCTCTAGAAATGTAGGTGTACTGTTGTCTATGTTACATTTTGAAACTCAGGCACAGCAGTAATATGCACCGTAGCCTGTAGACACACGAACTGTTTCTACATCAAGTTAGACTTTAAAAGCTTGGTGTTGATCAGACTCTGCTGATTTGTTATCAGGTATTTGTTTAAAAAGCTTAGAATTAAACTGCAAGAAAATTTTAAGGAAGTAACCAAGTGTGTAAGCTTTCCAAGGATAAATCTCTAAGCTCTATAAAGATTTCAAATTAAAAAAGTAAACCATAAAACAGTAAACTAGTGCATTGTGGTGTGATGTATTATTTGTGCCTCATAGACACCAACTAAGGATAGGATTTTTTTTTTATTTTTTTTTTAAATGAAATTCAGTTGGAAATAAACACTGTCAAGAACTTCAGACCATAGATGTTGGAATTCATGGGTGGGACTGGGATAAAGAAAACTGACAAGGAAAGCAGAAGTCTTATAGTGGAAGCAGCTGAACAAGTTAGCATCCTGTACTGGAATTGGTAATTATGGTTTCAGCGTTGATTGTACAACAAACATCTGGGGGTTTACTGTAGAAGTGGCTCTTGGCCTTCAGCCAGAGGCTCATTTGCATCTCTAGCTGCATTAAAATCAGTTGTTCTGCAAAGAAAGTAACTGTAGTTCAAAAAGTTTGTTAATTTAGGGTGGCAATCGGTCATGCACAATTCTGCAACAGCTACTGCAGTATATACTCTTGCTGAAGTCTTTGCAAGTGTAAGTGGTAATTGCAATAGCATGAATGTAGGTTGGTGATGCTGAATTTTCTTTTGGTCTGGAGCCTAGGTAATTTTTAAAAATACAAACTCATTGTACTTAATTCTCATTAGTAAAAGTGAGATCTGTGTTGATACTAAACTTGGCACTCCAGTAGTGATTTGCATGAAAGATGCCACGATAGTTTTTAGTAGAAAGGAAAATTGAAGTTTACGCTAAGAGTACAGAACGGCTAGAGATTTATTTTTTTTTCTCTTACTAGATATAAATACAAGATTTGAGTAAAGTTTATTTTTGTCTCTGAGTTTCTCTATTGGTATCCACTGGATCAGAATCTTCCTATAAATCTGTTGTCTCTCTGAGTAAACTAAGTAACTACAAAATCCCAGAAGGAATGTTTTTCATACTTGTGTTGTTATTTTAATGAAGTGTAGGCATTTTGGAATGTCAATTAACTCTCCTTACAAGCTAAGCCAAAATGCTGGCACAGAAAATGCAGAAAGTGAATCAGCTTTTTGCAGGAGCAACTACTGTACGTTCTACAAGCAGAAAATTCGTTTTTCAAAATATTTTAGTAAAAATATCATTACGACTATTTAGATCTGGGATACTACAACATGTTCTTTTAAGATGCAGGTGCTGCTTCTGTTTTAAGAAGTACTCCACTAGCGTGAAGTAGTTTTTTGAAACACTGCAGTTCATATTGAATAGTACACTAATTTTTCAAGTAGCTTCATTGATTGTTCAGCATGAAGAAGGGCAATGTAATTTTGTTCTTATAAAAGTGAGGAAAATTATACGTTAGCGTATGAATTGGTAGAATTCCTATACTGCACAGAAAAGGTGCTGGGATTACCTGAAAGCTGCTGATGCAAGAATGAAGCAGTGCTGCTCTTTATCTTATATTAAATGGTGGTGATTGAATATTAGGGAAAAATTCAGGTAAGTGTATGGAAAAGACAGGTATGTTGGGGGAAACAAGAAATAGTTTTTATCCTTAGCTGTGGCACTTACTGTTCCTTTTTATTTCCTCAAAGTTTTTCTCCCATTGGTTGAAAAATAATGGCTTGAAATGCTTCAAAAGTTTTCACACAGAAAACACAGAAAATTGATAGGAATATCTGAAATACTGTCAGTAAAGTGAGCAAGAGGCCATGTTTATATTTTCTCAACTGAAGACTGCATTTTTTCTTAACTTCATACTTCGGTCTTAACATTTAAAGGCATTTATCAATTTCTCTTCACAGAGTCAGAGGAGCATTAAGAAAACTGTTCTGAACTACAAATCGAGTTGGTGTTATGATTCATGTATTTCTTGCTATTTGTTCTGTACCTTTCTATGTTTGCAGTTGTTTGTTGGTCTGGGTTTTTACCTGTGGATTTCAGCAATTTGGTGTAATTGCCAATCAAAATATTGGAAGAGGCACCCGGTAAGCATGGCACAGATGCTTTATGCGTCAATTCAAGTGGTATAAATCAGTATCTAATGAGGCATTCTACAAAGAACACTTTGCGGCATGTGCGTATTTCTGTAACAAACAGGCATAAATCTGGTTTTGACCTTGAGTTTAGCATTCAGAAGATGTACATCCGTATTAATCTCTCCACCCAGTTTTCACTTCAGCCCCTGTGTATTTTGCACATGTCCTTATCCCTTAGTGCAATGAGAACCAGGTTGGCACCAAACACCTCCTTATCTACCATGTGTCTCGGTTCCTACATAGGAACCACCTAAGGACAGAAAGGCTGCAGGTACTGGATATGCATGACAGTTGGGCCAGGTGTGCTGCAAAATTGAAAAGCAATGGCAGATGCATCCAGCCTAATATAGCCTTGCTGCTAAATTCCCTAGCATTGAAAAAAACAAGTTCAAACTTGGAACATAGCACATAGAGTAAATAAACATAACCCAAGCCTTAACTGTGGATGAGTCCAAGCTAGAATCTAATGCATGCCTCACCTTTAGCCAGAAAAGACCCTCCTGCCCAGGCAAAAGAGTCCAAAGACCTCCAGTTGTCCTAACATGGTAATGAAATTATCCTTCATGAGGTACATAGAGACACTTGCTTCAGACCGTCTGAGATTACCGATTTCTTCTAAGTGGATTTCCATGTGAAATGACAAGACACATTTAATTGTACATTTGGGTCAGATTCCTCTTCGTGTACCAAAAGTTTGCTGTTGCATCACTTATCCCTTAAAGCAAACTACTCTTAGATCAAATAACTAAAAATAGTAAGCATATGAATGTTTCCCTTAATTGTATGAAGATTATTAGACACTTTCACTGGTGGTGTGATGTTCTGCAGATATGTGATTTTTACTAGTTTTGCTACAGTAATTTAATAATAATCTTAAATTAAAACAAACTTTTTAATGACTTTTTGATTTATTTCTTTTTAATAGACCCATTTAACATTCGTTCTTGAAGATAAATTGCAGGTGAATGACTCACTTCCCAGTGGCTGGGCACAGTCTCTCAGAATTTCATCTTCATCTTGCAGTCCTTTTCAAATGGGATTCTACCTCTTTAAAACAAAATCTCCTCTGATCCCTATCATCCCACTTACCATTTTAGTTTTCATCGAGAGCGTGCTTTTGAAGTGCCTCTCCTGATCCTTTCCAAATACTGTTATATGTTATAGCATGGTCTTGCAGTATGCAAACTGGATTCCTTTTCTGTAAAACTAAGCTGGAATGTGCTGAAATATAACCTCAAAACTGCAAATAGTGTTAATGTTTGGTCCTCAGCACTGCAAGTTTCATTGTAAAAGTCTGTTCTAATTGGATCATGTTATTGTAGGTATAACCAATTTCTCAGATCTACTAATCAAACTATTCCCTTCTCTTGCTTAAAATGAAGCCAAGGGCCCTGCTAGTTTGTCAGCCCACCTGGAGGTTTAAGCAGAAAGCTTAATTAATGTCTTCAGCTGTGATCAGGAAAATGTGTGCTCTCACAGGCTTTGGATAGGTACCTATGATTAAAATAAAGTAAAACTGATAAATCTCTAAAGATTGAAAATTCCAAACCAAAAACATAACTAAGAAATCATTATCCTAAGAATAAACAAGAAGCCTTTTTTTGTTGTTGTTTTGACCTCTGTGAGTTCATTAGTTTCTTAAAGCTCTTAATTATATCAGACTTTTAATATCTGTTCTTCTTGCTTTTAATCCTATTTTGCTTTCTTGTACAAATAAGAAGCTATTTTAAGTAAGTTTCAGTGGGCAGGGAATCTCTGTAGAATTAGAAACCACAGTTCTCCATATGCATATAATCTTTGACAAATTTTCACAGAGATACTTTTCCTTTTCATTTCAGCTTTTCCTTGCTAAAGGATTTAATTCTTTTTTGATTGTTTTCATTTTTTTATTCAGCCTCTTTTGAATCTTCAGGTATCTAATGTATGTTTAAGAAACAAATTTTAGAATTTATTTTACAAATCTCTTGAAGGTCTCAGGATCATAAAGTCTTAAGAATTTTTTTTTTTTTTTTTTTATTTTTACTGTACTCACGAGAAGACCCTTTTGAGTAATTTAATTTTTGGTGGTGAATCTTCTTTTTTGATGAACGTAATTTTATTTGAGCAATTTTTTTTTCACAAGACTCCTCCTAAACAGGACACCTTACATGTGCTGTATATACTTACATGTGCTAGGCCTCTAGCTTAGCAATATTTATTCAATCTTCTTTCAGTATCTTGAAAGAGTCTTTGGTAATTCAATGTTTTACTACCTTTTTTTTTTTTTTTAACAGACATAAATGCTGTTCTAAACAGCATGTGATTTTTGTCATAAATTGTGAATAAAAATGTCTTAATAAAAAATAAATCATTGTTGTACAAAACTGGGAAACTCAACAGGTATCTGCCTGACCTTTTGTATGTTTTGGACTTTCACCTTAAGACAGGAATGAAAGGTTAGGTTGGTAAGACACCTTGATAGTAAACAAATCCACCTTATTTAGACTGAGATAAGCCTTTAAAGGTAAAAGATCGCTTCGAAGAGTATCTTGCCCCCCCAGCACCTTCGTGTTTCATACCGCTTTTGAGACCAGAGGGTACCATTTATAGGAGTTATGTGAATACTTAGAACTTGGACCTCTATTATCTTTATGCCATTTGTTTTTTTTACTATGATGGGTACAAAGGTTAGGAGAAGCAGAACCAGGATCATTTTTTATTTTTAAAGGTCAATAGCTTTTTCCAGGATTTCAGACAAGATGGCCTCTGCGCCTCAATTTCTTGTCTGCAAAACAGGGGTAACAGCACTATCTTATTTCACAGAAGGTTATATCACTAGATACTTCAAAAGATTGTGTGTGCTGTTAGACAGTGTAAACAAATAAGAACATCAGGCATGGTGGTATTAACACAGAGTACCGAAGCATTGTATTTTTTGTAGAGTATTCTATATCAAGCATACTGAGATCATCCATTAACGTTCAGTGCCTTCAATTACTATTACAATTATTATTTTGTTTCCTGTCTTGAAGATCAAGCTTATAGGCATCATTCTAAGCTCATCCTTCTCTTATAATTTATTTCCTGTGTGTTTTGAGACTGATGAACTATAAATTGCTCATGAGATGTGATGCTTTTCCTAATCGGAAGCTATAAAGAGTAGAGCTTGGCGTTATCTTATTGCTTTACTAAACAGTTTTGCTAATGAGGCTACCCATACAATGTCCCCATTAAAAGATGAAACTGATAATGATGTTGCTCCTGATTGGGGAAAAAAGGGTAAGCAGTTCTATTATGAATTGTTTCTAGCAAATGTCTTTATCCTTTGAGATGCTTTGGGCGCAGGAGCTTTAACACTAGAAATAGAACCTATGAAAGTAAGCAGCAGCTCTGTCGAGGTAAGACAGAAAAACAGGAAGATTCGATTCATCCTGCTTGTCTCAAATGTTTCCTTCCACAATAGCGTGAGTAAGCTCTGACTCTCAGTGAATGTATAGCATCATAATACTGTATTTCCTACAAAAATGTATTAGAAATGCAACATCACATCCTATAAGCTTTTCATGGGCCTGGTGTTTCCTACAGCTTGTTTTGCTTTCACCTTCTCAAAAGTGAATAAACTTTGATCATAAAGATATTATGCAAAGTGTAGCAAGTTCCAAGCAACTGAAGGTGTCATTGATTTACTGGAGCCAGACAACTTATGAATTGCCTTCCTCTCTCAGTGTAATGTTATTTTTTCCTCTATCTTCCAAAAGAATTAATTTTTACCATCTGCAAGAATTAATCTAAAACTTTGACTCTCTGTGCGTGTACTTCTGTGTGTGCATAAAAGAGGGAGAAAGTGCTCCTCATCCCAGACATAGGGCCGGGGGACACTAGTGTTCAAGTCTCTGATCTTAGTCAAAATGACTTCAGTCAAGAGGACTGTGGTCACTAAGCTGATGTTTTTTCTTGAAAGGAATTTTTTTTTTCTGGTTTTGATTTTAAAAATTCATTCTCTTTCAAAATTTCCTCTGCCCCTCTATTCCACTCTGGTGAGACCCCATCTGGAGTACTGTGTCCAGTTCTGGAGCCTCCAACATAAGATGGACCTATTGGAGCAGGTCCAGATGAGGGCCACAAATATGATCCGAGGGCTGGAGCACATCTGCTGTGAGGACAGGCTGAGAGAGTTGGGGTTGTTTGGCCTGGAGAAGAGAAGGCCCTGGGGGGACTTTATAGCCCCTTGCAGTACATAAGGGGGCTACAGGAGAGCTGGGGAGGGAATCTTTATGAGGGGGTGTAGCGATAGGATGAGGGGTAACTGTTTTAAACTGAAAGACGGCAGATTCAGATTAGATATTGGGAAGAAATTCTTTACTGTGAGGGTGGTGAGACACTGGCCCAGGTTGCCCAGAGAAGCTGTGCCTGCCCCATCCCTGGAGGTGTTCAAGGCCAGGCTGGATAGGGCTTGGAGCAACCTGGTTTAGTGGGAGGTGTCCCTGTCCATGGCAGGGGGTTGGAAGTAGATGATCTTCAAGGTCCCTTCCAACCTAAACCATTCTATGATTCTATGATCTGATTTTATGTAACAAATCCTAACTACTTTGTCTCCAGGTACCACTTGAATTTCCACAATATGTGAGGAAGCCCTACCTGGTTCTCACGCTTTTAAAGCACAGCAAGACATGAAAGGCACTTTCCAAGAGAGCCTGGACATCTTAGAAATGCTGATTACAGAAAGCGTTAGAACTTTGACCAGTTTGCCTGGCAGTAGATGCATTGGCGCAGGAGGAAGTTATATACAGTGAAAAGTCTTTTGAGTTTTATTTGCATTTTGGAATTGTAGAAGTTGGCAAATAGAGTTTTTTGATGTAGGTGCAAGTCTTGGTTTGAAAGACGAAAGACTGTTAGGTGAGTTAGTCTCTGTTCCTCTTGCCCTTTACTGGAGGAAGCTACAGCTGGTTGTTGGCTGGCCTTTGGATCCGCACTTACCTTGAGGCTGGCCATGTTTTCCTGGGTCTAAGAACCTGTGTCTACAGTTTTAGGTGTGGCTATTTTACGTTTAATGTGGACCACCACCACTGCATATTTTTTTTTAAATTACTGGAAAATTTTCATGTTTTTTGAAAGTGATTCAAATTGTAGTACAGACGTGTATTTTTCCTCAGCCAGAGGAGAAAACAGGCTCCAGGAAACTTTCTCTTCCCATTGTTATTCTAATCAAAAAGAAAGCAATATGTATAGTCATACAGGCCAATGTGACAGTGAAATAACATCCATGCCATTTCAAGCAGATACAATGTTCGACAGAAAAACCTCCAATATAATTTGTATTTTAAAATGTGAGGCTCATTCAGTGCCAGAAGTATCTTAAGTCTGATTCCCCAGTGTGCTTACATATACTAATGTAAGTGAAACAAAATGATCAGTCTAAATTTATTTATATATCTGTGAGCGACTTCTGTGGTTCAGGTTACAAGAATAAGTGGTTACTTCACAGAAATTTGTAAACATGAATTTGCCATAAAGGTTCATATGATAAGTTGAGATCTTTAATAGATGTGTATTGGCTTTTTTCACAAAAAATATTATTTGTGCCCCATGTATCATCTCTTTCAACAGTCAAAGTACTGAGTGGTCACCTGTTAAACTTCAGGTATCTTTCACTCTTACTCTCCTCTTGTGTAAATTGTATGTTATTCTCAGAACCTCCTTCCTTTATGGTCTTACAAGAAATTCTAGTCATTGTTCATAATGATTTCCTCCCATATCTACCCCTTTAGGACATGCTGAAAAGACATTTAAAAGAAAAGGAAATCACGTAGCAACCTTGAGCTATTAGGTTTACACTAGCTGAAAGCCATTGATTGAATTGAAACAGCAATGGACAAAATTTAAATAGCAATGATTTAGAAAAAGTGTACCGAACTTGAGGTTACTGTCAATGGGACAGATAAACACATTGAAAATCTTGTCAAAGAAAGACCTTGCTTTTTTCTATATCGACTATATAAAATAGCTAATCATACCTTTGTTAAAATCTCTGGGAGGTTGATTTGACTTGAAAAATTAAAGATTCACTTTAAATATATAAAGTGAAAAGATTTCAGTGTTGTTCAGTCCCAATACAAATCCTGACAGATCTAAATACTATCAGTTGAAGACTTTAGAGAAATACATTTATTGCTAGTAAATGTGTCATGTTGCTGGCAAGATCAGCTAGATTTTCTGACTTGTAAGGACTTGCAGAAGTTAACTGTGCTTATGTTTGCATGCTCTATTAGGAAGGAATTAGAAAAGATTCTTATTAACGGTTTATCTTCTAAGAATTTGATTTTTATTCAGTTATATCTGTTTTTCAGTTTGGAACTAAAGATAGCAAAATATTGGGAAAAAAAAAAACAACCAACCACAAACCCCAACCCCTGGTATTCAGGGGGAATTTGTGCAATTTCTCTTTGTAGGTATTTTTTTTGCTTTTGGTAAGTAGTAGTACATACCTGGACCATTCTGTAGATTTGCTAACTGCAGTTTCTCATGGATTTTAGAATATGAAGACCTCTGTGGAGAAAGCAGGAAATAACCAATAAGGATTAGACTGAAAAAACAACTGCGGTTAAGTACGGAGGTTTTGAGCTAATTCCATAATCGATTAGAATTACCTTCTCCTTTGTAAATGAAAATTAGTAATTTTCCATAGATGGAAGGTTGACGTATGAATAGGGTAAATTAATTTTTTTTGAAATTTAGCTTATTAAAATATCAGATGAAAGATGTTAAAAAAAAATGTTAATTATCATAATATGCACTAGCAATGCCCTTGAGCACCACAATTACCATTGTAGTTAATGCCAGTAACTGATATGTTCTTCTAGTTTTCTTTCTCTGGAATTGTCTAATGCAGAAACCTGGAGAATGGATCACAGAAGTATGTGTGATGTTTAATTATTATGCTCCTTCAGTCTTCCATTTCTGCCACTTAAGGACTGATTCAGAGCCCACAATATGAAAAATTAGGTAGCTTGTCGTTTGTTGATTTATTTTATTTTATTTTATTTTATTTTATTTTTAATGTGCGTTATCCATTGTAGCAGTAGGTGTTCTGTTTCCTTGTGATAATCTCTAATTTCTTAAACTACGTAGACTGCTGTGCATCCCTAGTAATTCTCTTAGGTCAATTACTTGTTTTGAAAAAATAAAAACCCAAACACCCCAGCCAACCCCCCAAAAAAGTTAATATTTTTAAATTTGTTGACATTGTGCTTTATTAGCTATCTCTTGTTAATGTGTTAGGACAGAAAGGAAAGAGGAGCCCTAACTTTCTTTCAATACAGTATGCATTATAGTCTTGATTCTGTTTCCATTTAAATCAACAACAAAATTCTCAATGGTCAGAAATAGGTACTTTCAAATCACTGGTTTAATTTTAAAATAGTTTTAGTTAATATCATTATTTTCAAATCTTTAAAATGGATTTTGTCTATAATCCAGGGTTTCTATCACAGCTTTTACACAGTGCAACTAAAACAGAAGTCCAGATATTAACTCTAAAGTCTACAGACAGTAGAGGGCTTATTTTGAATATATACTTCTGTTGAGGCATTCCAGATGTGTCTCCACCAGTGGAGCTGAAAAACCCAGCTATCACCCAGCAGCTCCAATCTCCAACTTTTTTGACAACTTCTATGATGTAACAAAGTGATATCAATCATAATAATATGATTGACAAAAAAATTTATAAATTGAAAAGCTGAAATACCACTAATACCCCAAAATACTTTGTATTCATCAGCCTAATAATTCAAAAGAGCAGTTGCTCTGATTTTAATTTATATTTTCATATTAAATTCAACAAAGGTCATTCGTAATTATAAAATAAGCTGCAGTGAGATTTCACCTGCTGCACCAAAGTGCAATTGTAACCAGGAGCCTGTACTTAATAATATTAGTTCATCTGGCTGTGCAGGGCTCTACATAGGTCCTTAGTAATTTAATGTTGAATGTTATCTGAAATAAATTCAATAGCTAACAGCTTTTAAATATTTACTGAACTATAGAAGCAGTGCCTTTTAAACGTGCTAGCGTTGTTGGGACACCATTTGTGCATCCTCTTTACTCAAATCACAGACAAATTTAGATCTCAAATACATTTACGCTAATATTTTGAGAATGGTTGAAATATGTGTCCAAACCTGTCTCTGATTTGCATAACTTAAGCCCACTGTCCCTGTTATCTTATTAAATTACTCTGCAATTATGCAAATGTATTTTATTATAGCATGAGCAAATTTCAGAGAGTCACTGTTTCCACAGCAGAGTGTACACACTGCTTCTTCCATTATTTTTTATTTGTATTTATGGAGGATGGGGGAGGCAATCAAACAGCAGTGAGGATAAATTAGTCTTTTGTTGACATAGAAGAAATGGTCTGAAATATTTTGTGATATTTCAAAGCTGGCACAAATCGTGTTTTTAATAGATAACTAGCTGATCATCAAAGTCTTGTCTCTGGTTGGCTTAAATGCAATCAGAAAACATCAAATTCTGTTGTGAAAACTGTAGTCAATTAACATTAACCTGCAGGTAGCAAAGGCATGTGCCTTTGGTTGCCTTCCCAGAGTTTGTAAAAGTCTTTCAAGCGTTTTATTAATAGAGTATTTTTTGTTTATTTTTTACTATTCCCTGAAGGAGTTTCCCATCCATCTAGTACTGTGACTTAAACTTCAACAACATAATATGACTGACAAAGGTAGAGTCTGGATTTTTGTATTCTAAGGCATATTTTTGCCAGGCAAAGTTTCCCTGACATTTTAGCTTCAGTTTATGTTTTTAGGTGTTTTCAGCTTTTAGTATCTGTAAACAACATACAGTACTGTACCACATGGGCACTTCTGTTTTCTTACCCATCTGCTAATGCTACTGTCTTACCTGTTCAGCAACCAATCATGATTTGAGTCTGTGTATTTTAAACTTTATGTAACAACATTTTTCTTTTCTAGCTTTTCTACATAATAACTAGTGTGGAACACATGGCAGTTTTGTTGAAATCCTGTCCCTTTGTAGTGATTTTCTGATATATCTCAGCTTGTCCCTTTGAGTTCAGTCCTACCCCATAAGTCTCGTTCTTTTTAAGCTGTCCTATATATTTCTTTAAATGAAAGAAAAGACATGAAAGGAAACGCAACTTTGATGGTTGTGGTTTTACACAGTATTAGTGAGAGTGACAGAATTAGTTGCTTGGTGACAATCTAAATATCGTCTTTAAGTTGTTTACTCCTTTTGAAGTTCTTCTAAAACTCGTAGTTGAAACACATTTTTTTCTTCATGCTGGAAATGATCTCAATTTGTCTTTGGTTAGAATACCCTTGTTCTGAAGAGCAAATGAAACCTTGTGTGCATTTTCAAACTTTGAGTGGGAGGGCGACAGTGAAATCAGAATAACAAGATATTTAATTAGTTATGAAGCATTTTGCAGTGGTTTTCTGAGCCATTTCTCTCTCTTTCACTCTTTCTCTCTTTATCTCCTTTTCTCTTCCTCTCTCATTTGATCCTTTTCCCTTCTCTTGTGTTTCTCTTTTTCTTTTATTGTTTTGTTGTTTGTTTGTTTGTTTTTTCTTGCTGGATTTGTTTCATTTTGTTTAAAAAATTAAATATTCCCAAAGATTAGGAAGAATGATTATGAGCTCATTAATGTGATACTATCACCAGGTGAGTGGAGCACTCACCTCAAGGAGCAGCACCTCAGTTCCAGTTCATGATCCACGTAAAATTTTGTAGATTTAACATGGACTTTGAAATGTTTGCAGCCACCTTTAAAATTTCTTAAGATTAGTTTGCCCAACTCTCAATCGACTCATCAGAGCAAATGCCTTTCTGTAAATATCATTCATCAAAATCTGATTCTTAATCCCTAGAATATGAAGGATGTATAGGGGTGACTCATCTTCATTCCAGACACAGTTCCCAGATGGTTAAAAGTCATTCCTCGCTCCATGGAAAAACAGTTCCATTTTCTCACCTGCTTGGTGTACTCTCTTTGTATGAAGCATATCCCACAACGACGCTAAGCCTCCCCTGACTCAGAAATTCCCACTAAGCACAAACTGCTTCTCTGTTTTAGACTGGAGGGATTTGGTTTATGTTTGCTCTTCTTGACTATAGAAAGGAGCAGTTTGTCTCCCTGAGTCAGATGGTGTCTTTCAATTTTTCCCAAAAATGTGGAGGGAAGGGAGAGAGAATAAAGGGTGGGAAAAGGCATAAAGGAATAATTGTCCTTTTCCTCTAACTGTTCGTACAAACCCTTACATTGCCATTGAAATTATCAAGTACAGTTTCCAGTCTTTCATAAAAAGCAAGTGGATCTAATCATAATCCTAAACTAACACAAATGGGATATTCTTACCACAGGAAAATGTTGCCTCCTCTTGATATCACTCAAATAGAGTCAGTCTCTCCCAAGCAGAATAGTGCTGTGATTGTGTCAATGTTTGCTCACAGTATGGTGTCCTGTGAGGTAAAGGAATTAAGCTGAGAAATTTTGAACAGACTTTAAATAAACAGCGGGTCGTTATCTTTAGGACTAAAATTTTGCAGAGCAGTCAGAGATTTCAAAGTGTGTTAGGAAGAGCACAGCTTTTTTCAGCTAAAATATGAACAAAACAAAATCAAGACTACGTACAAGCAGAAACAGAACTGGCAGGTTTAATTTGAGGGAAGGGGAACAGAAAGGAGGATATAGATAATTGGATACAAAAAGCATTACCATATACTAACTTCTCATTCATTTGGCAAATGTATTTAGAATCCAGACAGACTTTCCTGGTATATCAATGTATATGTGATTCTAGAGGAGGGAAGTAATACATAAAAAGCCTGGAATATTGAAAATGTCCAGAAAATATTGTTTAAGTTTTAACTCCAAAATGTAAGTAGAAAACTCTGCCAGTTACATATAGAGAATCTGGAGTTCTAAGGGTATTTTTATCCTCATCTGGTCACTTCCACCATTCTTTGCACCTTCCAATAATTACAAGAAACCACCCCAAGTGTAACAGTCTTCTAGTGCACAGTCTTCAAACATTATGTATAAACTTCATTAGAATGACACCTACAGGAGAAAAAGCATGAAATCATGTAATGAATGATTGTTATAGTAGAGTGCAAAAGTAAAAAAGATGGTTTAAACTTGTCCATAGTGGTCTTCATTTCAGTTCCTCTTCTTTCTCTTCTGTTTTCTTTTTCCTGTTCTGTTCTGTGCTTGAGAAGTATAGACTTAGAAATCTACTAAACTGACTGCTTTTGGGGAGTTGCAGTGACCTCTGTGAGCAAAGCTTTTCTACCCTGTGGTGCTCCGTTATCATTCACCATTTAAGCAGCTTTCAGGAGATCTGCTTTATTCTATAAGCATGTTCCATCTGGCTGCACATAACAAAAATCTTCAGGGAAGTCCTCTGAGGTAATTTTTCTGAGAATCCCAGCCCTTAAAGGATTGGACTCTTCAGTATTTCAATCCTACATTATTCGTAATCCATATTTTAAACACTATCACAGTGGTTACTTGAGCTTGTCTTGGAAGTAAAGATAAAGGCTGAACAGGCATCACAATGACAAATTTTGAAAAAAAACCTGTCCCTCCAGGTCAGTGCACTCATCCATTGGACCAGATCCCAAGCCATAGAACAAACCCACAAATACCATCAATGGGACATTAATTCTTTTTGAATAGATGGTAAGAAAGAGGGGCACAAAACCAAAACATCTGTGCTTTCCTTTATTTGTGGCCATTTATTCGATTAAATAAATAGAAAACGAAATTTGCCTCTACTGTGCTGATCACCAAGGTATCTGAAGAATATTGGGTACTTGCAGTGTAAGCGTGTTTACTTTGTCTTATGCACTGGTGTCAGCACATATTTAGAACTGCAGTGCTTCTACTAAAGAAGGCAGTTTATTCAGTCCATGGTTGTAAAAGTGCATCCTGCTTTCTTCCTAAGAGCGTCCACCCATGATTGCTCTGATTCTGCGATGCAATCAGACAGTAAACTCATAGTGGACCCCACTGCTTCATTTCCAGGGCCTTAACCAAGGAATGCTTCTCAGTTCCCTCCAACAGAAGGTTAGTGAGTACAACTGTTAACTGGATTCATTATTTCTCCAAAAGAGTAGAAATCTGGAACTGAATAAATAAGTAATAGTAATAAATATCTAAACTGTAGAGAAATAGAATAAATCTGGAATAAAATAAATGGGTTTGTTGGGTTTTTTTCAGTTTTGTGTTGGAAAATGATTGAAATGGCTGAGAAGGTATTTGTGGATACAGGACTTCCTGTGTTTCAGATTAATAAATGCAATTGCTGGTTGTGCAATCCACTATTCTGAATGTTATAAAATTTAAGTTGAGATTTCTGGGTTGGCTCGTTTGTAATAATGTAATCACATTTTTTCCATTGGTCTGATTTTTGTTTTGTTTTGTCACCTTTTTCTTTACCCAAATCAGCCGTTTTTTGTAGGTATTTATACATTAATGTTGCCAGACAAAGTAATAGGACCAGAAATGTGAATCTTCATTTTATATTATTTTATAGTCTGAACTCCATTTTTTTTTTTCCAGAGAGCAGAACTTGAAGCAGTACTTCACTAGCGATGTTTGTAGTAACAACCTTTAAATTGTGCTGCTACTATGAAAACCAAGTTTGTGGTTGGCGATAGCATGTGGCGATGTCTTTCAGAGACTTTTCAGTCTTTATTGTTGAATCAATATCAACATTGCAGCTAATAGGCATACTAATTGATATTACTTATTATAAGTATAATTTCGTATGCACGCATCTAAAATAAATATCAGAGTGGTTAGGTATAAGCAACAACAAAAAAAAGGACTCCTCAACGTTAGGCCTTAAATGGTTGTTGTTAGGCATATATCAATTAACTAAATAATTGATAAAAATATAAACATTCATTCATTCTTTGTAATTATTTAAGGCAAATAAAGAAAAACTTTAAATAAATTAGTGAACCTTTTAAAATTTTGGGTTTGGGTTTTTTTTCACATGAGGTTAGAAATCCGGTTTCAAGCATATGCAACAACCATGTCTCTAGTGGAAGTTGAGAGCCATCAGTACTTGCACATCAGGCTTGCGTTTGGAAGGAGAGAGGAGTTCGGTGTTTTCTGAAGTGTATAGTGCTTAAATATGGTTCATTTGCATTGTATTTTTATAAGATTGTGTTGGACTTGTCATAGATGTTTCCAGCTGGAAGATTGAGCACGCAAAACAATGGAACTTAGAAATCACTCTAATTATTAGGTTATAAAATTACAATTACAGTCCTCTCACAATTAAGTGTTATTTTATTTTATTTTTGAGTGGCACAGCACCATCGTTATCTTCTTGCTCATCGCCTGGTTGGCACAGTTGATAGGAAAATGAGAGAGAGACATTTGAATTCCCTCCGGCTAAAAAGGGAATTAGACCATATCTCCTACTTCTTGGGCAAATGCTCTACCTATTAAACAACGATAAAAAACTTGGGTGGCAGGAGTGATGAAATCAACACATCTAGTCTTAATGGTGTTTTTGTGGGTTGATTTTAGAAATCACCACACGTACTTAACAAACTCCAAATTATTTTTGTCAGGACAGAGGTGCCTAGATAATTCAGTTCAAACAAGAGTGTTACTTTTGTATATGGGCAGGACCAAAACTTTCAACACCAAAGTAATTTTATTTATTTTTTAAAAGGAAAACACTGAAGGTATCAGACCGGATTAACAAATTTTTATGGGATAGGTTTGATTTCAAATTAGCTTTCATATAAGACATCTTGGTGCTTTTTATTTTTTGCACCTCATCTCCAAATCCTTAGATGAATTTGAACACAGATTGTCAAGAATTGTGACTTACATTTCTTAATGTGTTCGGTACCAGTCTAAAAACAAAACTGTATTTTATTCCCTGACCATTCCTATGGAAACCATGCTTGGCTCCTTTAGAATGAGTGATTTTTCCCTCAATTTCTTTTTAAGCATACAAATGAATTAATTAAAAACAAACAAAAAATTTCCTTGCCAGATATATGATAGTTGCTTTGCCTTAAGAAAAGTAATTAAAAAAAAAAAAAAAAAAGATCTGAACACAGCCAGTCTTTCAGACCCCATTATCTTTTCTCACTCTCCATGACATCAGTTTTGGTTCCAGTCTCTCTGCCTCTGTTCCTTTTCTATTCTCTAAAAATGGTAGAGATTTCTCAGAAAGAGTAAAAGCTCGTATAAATCTCTGTTTCTGGTTCCCTGCTGGAAAAATAATTGCATCAAATACCCATGTAATTGTTCTGCAATAATGACTCAAAGTTTTATGTGACATGGCTTGGGTTTCATATGTTAGAACAGGAGGGTATGTTTAAATAAGAATAGTGCACTTTTTATATTTTAATCGATGTTTTGAAAAAGATATATAAGACAAAATTCTGTGCCTTCTATCTGCACTTAAAACATATGGTAGGTACAAACATGTCCTGGAGCTAACTTAGTACCCTGGTGGTTTTGATAACAACCTGTAGAGATCTGATCTCTCAGTGTTGAATTAAAGATGCTCTTATGTAAGCAACTTGCTGTAGGTCACTCTGGTCCAGATACACTACCAGGACTCATTTGGCATGGATTTATACATGGATTTTTACTTCAAAAGTGTGTCTCTTTTTATGCCATACTGAAAGCAAGAAATTACTTCGTAGTTGGCTTCAGTGTGTAAAAAATTTCCATGCTACTGGATGACTGTTCATAGCAGTGTTCCTTCACTCCTTCTTGGTGACATACGTAGCGAGTGCAGTAATGAATTCTCCTTCATCCAGACTGATTTTTTTATTTTTTTTTTCATAATATTTATTAATTTACTTCTGAGGAAAGAAAATGCTGGGAGCTTTATTGGGAGTCATGTGGGGACCTAAGGAACAAAACTTACTATTACTCTATACTTACTTACATTCATTCATAGAATCATGTAATTGCAGCAGTTGGAACACACCTCTGGTGGCCATCTGGTCCAACTCCCTGGTTCAAAACAGGATCAGCTAGAGCAGGTTGTCCAGGATTGAGTCCAGTGAGGTTTTGAGTATTCCCAAGGATGGAAACTCCAAAAGCTCTCTTGGAAACCTGTTGCAGTGCTTACTACACTCAGACTGTATTTTTTTTCTTATGTCTAAATGGAATTTCTTCTACCTCAGTTTGCACCAGTTGCCTCTTTTCCTGTCACTGTGTCAGTCTTCTTACTCCCTCTCATGAGGTATATATAGACATTACTTAGATCCTCTGCCCCAAGCCTTCTCTCCTCCAGGTTGGTCAGTCCTAGCTCTCTTAGCATCCTTTCTTATAATAGATGTTCCAATACTTTTATTACCTTTGTGGCTTTTTGCTGGACTTGCTCCAGTATGTTCATGTCTGTCTTGCACTGGGGAGCCTGGAACTGGTCCTAGTACTCCAGATGGTGCACACCGGGGCTGGGTAGAAAGGAAGGCTCCACTCTTTGACCTGCTAGTGAGGCATTTCCTAATGCAGCTCAGGAGGCTGTTGGACTTCTTTGCCTGTTGAGGTCCCTCAGAATGGCAGCACAATCATCAGGTGTATCAACCATTCCTCCCAGTTGTGTGTTATATGCAAAGTTTCTGAAGATATACTCTGTGCTGTTGTCCAGGTCATTAAATGATGAGATTAACCACTCTTGAGCCCAGTATACATACATTCCCTGAGGAATACCCCAAGTAGACTGGCCTTCTGTTGGGCTTTGTGCCACCGATCACAACTTTTTGAACTGAGCTCTTTAGTCGGTTTTTAGTCCACTTAGTTGTCATTTTATGTAAGCTATTAGTTTGTCTGTGAGGATGTCATGGGAGACAGGGTCAAAAGCTTTAGGATAAACAACATCTACTGCTCTCTCCTCATCCATCAAGTTAGTCATTTCATTGTAGAGGGCTGTCAGTTTGGTCAGACATTTTTTCTTGGTAAATCCATGCTGACTTCTCCCGATCACCTTCATCAACTTGGGGTTGCTAAAACTATTTTGAGAGTGAAGTCCTTCAGTATCACCTAAGTATTTGTGTGTGGGAAGTGTGGGGAGTGTTTATTCTAAGTGAATTGAAGAAAATGGATTAAGAAATATTTATAAAAATACTGTTCTTCTGAAGTTTTTACTTTGGTAGATTGTTGCATGATTTGTTTTTCCTGTTGGAAGAGAAAGAGAAGTGCGGAATATTCTTTATCAATCAAATAAGATTACATTGAACACTAAAATAAAATGTATTAATGAACTTTACCACATTAGATAATATTTCAAAATAAATAAGGCAAAAATATGACTCAAGAGATGGTGACAGAATTTCCCTCCAAGCACATTTCTAGTGTAACATCAGCAGGGAAGAAGGCCATCTGTCCATGTGTTTTTCTGTAAGGGTATTCAGGCTTGTTTGGAAAACAACCAGACCTTGTCCTTGTAGAGGTTGGCAAATCTGTGATATAAAATGGAGTCATTTAACAGATTGAAGGGTTTTGTGCGATTCAAGAGACTAAAATAATGGGAAAGGCAACTGTCTCAGCAGTAAAATTCAGTCTATACCCTGTCCTCATCAAATAATAATAATGATAATACATAGTGCTTGATAGATCTTTAAATGTCAATATGTACAGTAAACCCTAAGCTAAGGCAATATCAGCTACTGCACTTACTATTAAGGTTCTTAGTAAGTATACTCTGAAATGCCAGGGAAAGATACAGATTGTTTTTCTTCTCTGCGTTACTTTGGTACTTTAAGTCCTTCTGTATTTCCTGAAATGTTTTTTCTTCCTAAAGACTTTGAAAATGGCATGCATATGTGGTACCTGTAGTTAGTATATTGAAACCTGAAATTAGATCAAGAACTAATTTGAACTGTAAAATTGAGCTGGAGATCTGTCCTCAAACAAGGACAAGATCTTATGCAGTTTCTCTCAATACAGCAATCTTGTTAAATGCAAGGGGTTGTTTTCCTCAATTAAGAATTTTTCCATCAAGCTGTTTATGGTAGAGGTATTCAACTTAAGAGCCGTAGACTCTCTCACATCTCAGCCTCTTGGAGTTTATCACTAACTTACAAATCCTTGAAGGTGTACAACACTGTTACACACTGCTACTAATATAATTAAGGTTGTTCTTCATAAGAAGTCTTTCAGATTTCTACTCTACCTGTATTTTGTTTTCCTATATTTGAAATTAGTTATTTCAGAAATCTTGGCCTGTATTAATGTTTTAATAATTAATTTTGGTTAGTCAGGAAAGAGCATGGTGGTTTGCCTAAGGGATCTAGGAGAGAAACCAATGTAACAGTTACTGGCATAAGGCTCGGTGATCTGCACTATACTGAAAGCCAGATTAATTAACTGTTCTAATTTGAAAGTCTATGTATGTAGCAATTTAAACTTTTTGTGTCTTGCCAAAGATGTGAGACACTAATTTCATAAATATCATTGGACTCAGGCATGTCTCAGACTGTTGAGAGAAATTACTTTCCCTCCTTTAATTACTTTTCGCTTAAGATGCACTGTTCTTGGATATCCTTGGTGACACGTACTGTTGTCATGACATACAGGAAGAGACAATACACTATGTAACATTTAATTTTGGTCTCCAGATTATATAGAATTTCATAGTTTTACAACATTACACTATATTGTGCTCAGAAGATGAGGGTAAACCTATTTAAAATTAATGCAATACGTTCCTTGAGGAGAAAAAGAAGGGAAACTTCAACCTGCGGTTGCGGTTTCAGCTTCAGGACCTTGTAGAGCAAATTCAACTCAGCAGTGATATCATAAATTCATAAATGTCAAAATTGTTTTGGGAAGGTCTGGGCCTAACAGGAGATCTTACAAATAATAAGCTAGGAGCCAATAAAAAAAAAACCCTATGTTTAGCTAGATATATTTTAGAGATTAAAGCATCAAGCACAAGTCCAAGAATACTTCTTGAAAAACCTAGATAAAGAATGTGCAAGATTTATCAGGGACTGAAATCTTAAGAAAATGGGATTTTTCAGATTTTTTTTGTTAAACTCCCTGGAACAGTCTCATACCCTCTTGAGAAAAAAAAAAAAAAAAAAAGTCTGTGGACAACAAATTACGGAATCATAACATTTCAGTTCATATATTTACTGCATAACCCAGAGAGAACCCAAAGAGGTGTTCAAATTATGGTATATACAAGATAGATGAACATTAAACCCCCTTGGAATGTTTTTTACATATTAGGCAATAATGATTCATAAGCTCAGTGATTTGAAAATTAAGTGACAGGACAGCCAGTATGGATTCAATGTACTCATCAGTGCAACAGAAAGAAGTAGTTTATTTACTTTAGGGGTTTTATGGTCTTTTTTTAAAGGGAAGAGAAGTGAGGCAGGAGGATCAGGAGACAACATTTAAAAAAAAAATTTGAACAGATCAGCCACAGAGAAAATTACTTCCATTTTTTAGCTGATAAAAGAAATTGAATTGCCACATAATCTGTTGTTTCTGATAATATTTCATGATGTAAAAATATCAATTTTGAGTCCCAAATTAGACAATCCGGTGTGTTAGAGATGTGTAATATGTGTATTGTTTCATTTCAGTAGGCATAGAATGAAACAAGTTCTTGAAAGTGAAAACAGATATGAATAGTAAGAATTGAAGCATTCAGTATTATTCTTGTGTTTTCTTTGCTGGACAGATCAACTTGTCTTACTCCAAAAGACTCTTACACTGAGAATATCATTTGGGCTTTTATACATCCAAAGTTCGTAACTTTAAAGAACAAACAATCCCTGGCAGCTGGCCTTGTGATAAAGCCTGGCTTTGTCTTGAGAAAGAATGCTTGAAAATGATTTATTGGCCAAAGTTATTTTCTACTAAATTATGGGAATTAGAACAAATATGAATTGTCATTATGCCATACAATTTTGTCTTAACCTTTTGAAATCCATCTACAAGTGGGCATACAGAACAGCTGAAGCAATGGCAGCTCAGGGACACCGGTCTGAAACACGATTCATTATTATCTCACTCTCAGTAGTGAAATTATTTTAATAATTCAGAGATGTTTCTGCAAGCCCTGACACTTAGCAAATTGCAAAAAATTGTAAACAATTTTCAGTACTCCAGGAGTGAAGCAGAGTTCCTTGTACCTGACCATTGTGTTTCACATGTATCCTAGGTTAGCTAGGGTGGCTGGAGAAAGGAAAGAAAAGAGCCAAAGGGGCCCTGTGCACTGTCCTGCCTATGGGAATCGTAAGAGTCTGAAACACTGCCAGAATAAATGGACACTTTTGTGCGTCCTTGATGGAATGATTCTTAAACGCAGCATAGATTTGGCCAAAAAGTCTATGGGAGAAGTTGTCAGAAATTCTGGGATTTGTCCTGATTTCCTTTGAGTCCGTGTATCTGTGCCTACAGCCTTACCCACCCTGTCCTTCTCCTCAAATGTAGGATGCCTGTGGTTTTAAACACAGGTACGTGTTCTCTCCCTATTGTTGCCTGAAAATTCTAAATGAGCTACAATATGTTCATTTGTTAATTTACTGAAGTGTTGGTCATTCACTGAGTTGATATTTGGTTGCCCTTTTAACTCTTTTGCTGTTTAAAATGAGTATCAATCCAGGTTTCTGACCCCAAATCACTGTTTCACAGATTGGTTCCTAATGTCACACCAGTAATGACTGCTAATTTATTTATTTGTTAATATTATTTAAAACAAAACTGTTTTTTTAACCTCAGTAACGAACTAAAAATGATACTGCCACTTTTCTGAATTAGTGAATGAAGAAATTTAAGGTAATAAGGTTTTCAGGCAACAAAAGGTACAGAACACATATTTGTGTTGAAAATCCCCACCTTTTCCAAAAATCAGATAGTGGTACAGAAGAGGAGCTGCACAGATCCAGCACCCAGCTCAACCAGACAAGTTCATTATCAGCAGTGTCAGAGCAGGAGGCTTTCATTCTTTAGTGCTATAGTGACAAAATAGAAAAGATTGCTTAGGAAAATATTGGTATTTTTTTCTGTTTTGCTTTACTTTGTTCCTGAAAGTTCAGAAGATTCAGATTTTACCATCCATCGTGCAATCACAGTTTTATATCAGAAATATTTCCTAAGTTTAGATGGCAGTGAAGTGTAGGTATCACAGATAGATCATTGCTGCACACACATACTGAAAGGCCATTTTGTAGTAAGCAGAGACCATCAGAAATAGTTTGCATAGTGATCCCTGTGTATGCACAAGACCGCTTTACCTGAATTGACATAAAGAGACCTGTGTCATCTCTAGCACCGGTCTTTCTACAATTGTTATTAGCTATTTACACCTCTCAGAATTGCTATGTAATACTTGAACACAAAATAACCTTTCATTAGTAAAATATCTTTATGAGGTTTTTGTAAGTCAGCTACTGACTGACGTGTGTGCCTCTATCCCTGACATCAGCAAAGCAAAGCCAGTGCTTTTCTTCCATTTTCAGAGACAATAAAATATACTGTGGTCTAATCTATGCCAAGGAACTGAATGAAAGACTTAAGAAAACATTTTAAAGTTATTAGCTATCTATCACTTGGTGACTGGACTTCTCATTCAAGCAATCTGAAATTGAAAATTGAAATTGAAATTAAACTTTAGTCATCCATTGTAATTAACACTATGAAACTGATTACTTACATTTTCTGAAGGGGAACCTCAAAATTCATCACATTGCACAGAACTTGGAAATTTCCATCGTATTTGTCATTCTAGTACAATGTTTGAAGAAAGTTAACCCCTAATTCAAACAGCCCTCTGAGTTATGGCTTTAGAAAAGCCTCCAGATATCAGGAATCATTGGTAATAACACAGAATTGAATGACTCCAAATAAATACCTATTACTAAAAGAATACTGGTAGATGTATTATACGATGCATTAGGGAAAAGAAGATATGAGACAGTAAAAGACAGATATTTCAATCTTAAAAGGAGACTGTGACATTTATGGCATCTTCTTAAAAAGTTAAAGCAAAGGCTGAAACTGTTGATGTAAGACAATTGTGCAGAAGATGATAAATTGCCTACATGGGTTAGATTTCAATCTGCTTCTGTGGAAATCTGTTTTAAAAATCATCTCAGATTAAGCCATTTGCATTAATATCTAATACAATCTGTGTTAGGTCGTGTCTACACTGGGAGGGAATTCTTTTGTGTGTAGCACCTCAGTTAGTGGAAAAAACATGAAAGTGATGTCTGAAACATGTAAGGCATGGGGAAGCAAAAACCTTCAATCTTCTGTGGTTAAAAAAGAAATATATATACATGAGAAATATATATATATATGAGAAATATATTTTTGTTTTGGATAGTATTTGAGATTGGGTACTCTGTTCTGTCTCTCTTACAGCAAACTTCATCTGGAGCATGAATTTTGGTTTTGTTTCTTTACCCTTACTTTAGGATAACATCTCCTAGGTGTTGATACTGAGCTGGCAGTAGAGAACACTTATTTAAATTCTGAATGAACTAGAGAAAATCACCTTAAACAATGCACCATTTTTGGCTAAGAAGGGAACTTCCATGACCATGAAGGACTTTACCTTGACAATGAAATCCCTTAGCAAAATCTTCGTCCATCTCAGGGGAACTGGTAGCTTAGTTGCCTGAAAAAATGATTAAGGGGGTAAAAATGGACAGTATTTGACATATTTAGCCTTTTTTTAGTACCTCTGTGCAAAAAGTGCCAAATTCTATAAATCACATGCTTCCTTTAGAGTCAAATTGGGAAGAAATTCCGTGGGAGTCCGGAACAAATTTGAGAACCTGCCAATGAAACATGCAGTGCAACCTTGCAGCTGAGCTTGTCAGGAGAAAAATCTGATCGAGAAATGTACTGGGGAACTCAGAGTGGTTTCCAGGTCTTGGGTTCTGGTATTGTCCATTCTTGACTTCACACTGGCATGAAAGCCAAATGAACTGCATCTGTCCCTCCTTGCTCACCCTTCAGCGGTAAGAAATCCAGATGCCTGGGCCAGGGAAGAAGCAGCTTCCTTGAATGATTCCTTGAAAAGTAATCCAGGGCTACGAGGGCTGCCACGTAGAGCACCTGCCTTGTTGTCTACGTGTGACACAAAAAGGGTTCGTACTACCAAAGGGATGCTGACGCTGTAAACACTCTAACTCTGTCCCTGACTGTTTGTTCAGGAATTAGCTGGGGCATTTAAAAGGAGCTCGTATCAAAGCAACTGGAGAGGAAATTAAATGGGAGAGTGTTTAATTTCTTTTTGTTTTCACTGCTGGCAATTTTCTCTTTGGGAAACTTTTTGTTGGCAGGATGTTGTTTTGAAAATACAGCCTTCCTGGTTTTGAAATAGGATATCAATTATCTTTTATCAATATAGCATATAAAGAGAAATCTAGATAAAGATAATGAAATTGAACGTCTCCTTCCTGATTTTGTGTCAAAATGAAACCAGTATGGAACTCTGTCTCATCTGACACAGGACAAGTATCGCAGGTTGTGAAAACTTCCATTTCTCTCTGTATAAACTTTGACTGGTGTTCTTGTGCTTCCACTGCTAGAATTCATTTTGTACAATTTATGAGACATGAAAATACAGATGATAATGTAGGTTATGGTTAGGTTTCTCCTTGCCTTTTGCATTCTATTTTTTAAAAAATTGAGAGATCTTTTCTCACAATAAGCTACATGAATGCTGACTCAAGGTAGAATTTTTCCCAACTAGAATTCTTCCTTTTCTCTCAGGATGTTTGACACTTCAGAAGTGCTGGCCTAGAAAAAGCACACTGTTGAAACAGAGTTTTATGATAGACCCTCAAAAAATAAACTGATAGATGACTAACATTCAAAGCCTTTGGCTAAGGTAGGACTATTTGCTGATGGCTGTACAGGAAATAGAAGAAATTCAAGCTCAGGAATTTGGGAAATACAACAGTGTTTCGTCATGGCTTTTACAATTGTGTTGGTTGAAAAAAAAAATCCACTAGTTAATATTAGCTAGATGAAGCCAAACTAATTCTGGTGTAGTTTTCCTGCATCTGATATATAGTTCTATATTTTCTTTTTTTTATTATTTTTGATTATAGATAGATGAAAGCATTGCACTGCATAATTGTTAGCACAGTTACTGAAGTTATTGAATAAAAGATATGAAGATAACATATTTTTTTCATGTTATTAAGATCATATTGGAGTATACTGTGATACTGTATAGATTTATTGCCAGGCTATTAGAAGAATCAAAATAATTTCCAAGGTATATGGATTATTATATACGTGTTTTTATTCAAAGGTCTCCTACTGCAAGCTGATAGATTCGTTATATCATCTATATGTAGAAGGATATCTTCCACCACTCACTGAAATGTTATCACCTGGTTAGAAGATTAATAAATTCAAAATATACTATGAATATAACATTTTCAGAGGATGAAAATTGAACAATTCAGATTTTCTTATATAAAGGTTACAGTTTAGCCGAAATACAGCTAAAATTAGCTGAAACTTACATTGACATTTAATTAGAGAACATTTTCTTGTATTCTTGAAATAATGCACTTAACCTTCCTCCCATACCCCCATGACATAGACACAATACAACAGCAAGGATGATTAAAAAAAAGAAATTGATATATTATATATATGTCAGTTAGCTAAGATTCTTTTTAAAAGAGCTAAACTTTGCCAGTGACGGCAAACCAGTTGTTCCAAAGAGATGTTTTGTAAAAAAACTTACCAGGCCATTTTTTACAAGAAAGAATATTTAACTCTAGAGTGAGAATCAGTTACAAAACTTGACTTTAAATGGCTTTCCACTTTATTGCCTGGCAATCTCATGTACTCAGGGCGCTAACCATCTGCATAATCCCCCATGGCAAAAAGGATAAAGTAAAAACAAAAGAAATGTGCTCTTCAGGGGAGGAATTATCACACAGCCGGTTACCAATTAAGAGGCAGTTACAAACATATTAGAGTCCAACAGGACTGAGTATGACTGACAGGACAGTTTGCCTTATAAAGACTGTGCTGCAGTTTAGCCCAAAAGTCTTTCTGTTCTCTAGTTTATTTTTGCACAAAATTGTATTTTATAGGGTCTATAAGGACTGCACTATAAATGTCACCCTGTTATAAAACCACAGAATTATCGCTGGTTTAAATTAATGTTGTATGCTGTTGTCTGAAGGGAAAGTGGAACCCTTTAAATCAATCCTTGTTGATCTCTGCTACTTTCAATGCTTACTATCTGAAGTCGGTTTCGTTCCTTAATGAATATCACAAATGCACTGCCACATTCTGAACAAAGAAAGGTTCTGGTCTAGTTTCTCTTACTTTGCATAAATAATTTGGACAGAAATTATGTAAATATTGGAAGACATAAGAGCGGT
>NW_009648333.1:6555213-6559672 GCF_000708025.1 Charadrius vociferus | reverse complement strand
CCAGAGGAGGGCCACAAAAGTGATCAGAGGGCTGAAGCACCTCTGCTGTGAAGACAGGCTGAGAGAGTTGGGGTTGTTAAAGCCTGGAGAAGAGAAGTCTCTGGGGAGACCTAATTGTGGCCTTCCAGTACTTAAAGGGAGCTTATAAGAAAGAGAGTAACAAACTTTTTAGCAGGGCCTGTTGTGATAGCACAAGAGGTGGTGGCTTTAAACTCAAAGAAGGTAGATTTAGACTAGATAGAAGGAAGAATTTTTTTTTTTTTACGATAAGGGTGGTGAAACACTGGCACTGGTGGCAGATGCCCCATCCCTGGAAATGTGCCAGGTTGGACGGAGCTCTGAATAACCTGATCTAGTTGAAGATGTCCCTGCTCATTGCAGGGGGGTTGGACTAGATGAGCTTTAAATGTTCCTTTCAACCCAAACTCTTCTATGATTCTAAGTCTCTGCTCTTTGCTACCCCTAGTTGGTTAACTTTATCTTCCACTACAGGTCTTCTCTCTTATGAGGCAATGAATGAAATGAAATTATCTAGGTAAACAATTTAAGCTTCTCTTTTTTTTTTTTTTCTTAATTATTGTCTGTTTCTTTCTTTGGTAAGTCACATCATTTGAGCGATGGGATGAAGGCTAGAGGTAGAACAAATTTAAGCTTTTTCTTTGGTGAGAAGGAAAAGATAATTCAAAACTACATTCTGTCAGGAGATAAATCACTATTCCTTTCATGGTTGTTAGTTGGGCGTGGGGAAGCTGAAAATGCCATCTTACATCATTGAAACCAGTGCTAGGAAATGTTCAATGTATGGCTTTTATTAGCTTAGGTCTGAGGTTATATCTTTCTAGTTTTGTTTCCTTTATTATTTTTATTTTTGAAGCTGAATAAATAAAAAACTCTGAAACATGTTCAGTACGATTTTTTAATGTTTTTAATTATCTTTAAGCTTCTCAGGGCTACTTCTATCTTCATTATGATCTCTATAGCACCTTCCTTTGAGTCTATTTTGTCTTTAAAATTCTTGAGAATCTTGTCATTCCCATCAGTAATCTTTTCTAAAAAGAGTCACAAATCCACTTCCCTACATCAAGTAGTCTATGAAAGTCTACTACTGAGAGGAAAGGCTTTGTCTGAGAAGGCTTGTTTTAGTTAGCTCTGAGAATGTAGATCAGCTGATAGATTTGTTTGGGTTTTTTACTGTTAAAAACAGCTTAACAAAATTTAAATTGAATATATGACAAACTACTAAATTATTTTCATTGTCTTTTAGAATCAAATAGGATACATTGATTTAATTACAATACCAAGAGTAGGAATTTTATTAATTTTAAAATTTTTAAAATGAGAATTAGGGGACTGAACAATATCTTTGCTTAGTTCAATATCAGCTAAGTTCTCATGACAAATATTCTTAATTTTATTTCAATTATAAGGTTGATTTTAAGGATAAAATGTTTAAAGTCACATTGGTTTTTAATAAGCATAAAGCTCTGGAATCCTGGAAGGGCTGAAAAGACTCATGGAAAAAAGAAGTTATTAGACAGGGTTCTTATGGTCCTGAAGAACTTGGTGAAAAAATTCATAGTTAAATATTTTATTTTATTATAATATAGAATACATTTGGACAACTTTGGCATAATGTCCATACATTCAAACACTTGGGCAGTTCTAAACCAGACTTTATTCTTTAGAGGAAGCATGTCTGCGACAAGCATGAACCAAGTCTAAATTTTGTTAATTACCTTTGCTCAAAAGTCAGAGCTCAAAACACAAACCAGAACTTTTTTGACTGCTCTTTAAGATAAATGTGAGGAAAAAAAAATTAGATTCTTGTTTCACTGAAATTAACTAAGGTGCACTAGAAATATTTTACAGAGCTTTTAATAAGGTTATAGAAGAATATTAATAAGATTATAATGGAAACTTAAGTGGGTTTTTTTCTGACAATTACTGTAATATTCAGATACAAAATTACCTGGAACTGTTTGATCATCCCTTTACATTTATTAGATCTTGAATAGTTGTCAAAAACAGAACATAAAATATTAAACCCACTATCGTGCCAGTAATAAAGAAAAAAAATGCAGAAAGAATTCTTCTTTTTTTGGTATTCCTGCATGTGCATCATTTTCCTTATGCAGAAGTGTGAGAAATACACAAACACTAATGCGAGCTTGAATGAGAACTTTTTTGGCAGTATAACACTGTTGGTAAGGAAATGCAACCGTTTTTAGTTTCCCATATTGCTCTATGATCTTGAATTTAAAAGAATTTCAGTCTTTAGAACTTTACTGATTAATTCTGCTGGTTGCAGAAGTGATCCAGGTCCATGGCATTTCTCATGCTGTTTTAATCTAAATGTCATCTGTGGAAAACTGCAAAGTCATGGAACTATATTTGTTGTAGTCTCTGTCAGTGGAGGTAAATTATCTTCAGTATTTTAATATCTGCAATGGAAAAGTGTTTGTTATAGAAAAGTTAGCCAGTTACTGAAGCTGAAATGAATTCTGAATAGCGATAGAGTATAAAAGAAACACAAATTGTTAATTATATCCTTTGAAAAAGATCTCTGTTATTAAAAGGTGGCAATTATCTACAACTGCAAATTTGACACTAGTGCTGTTCCCACTGGAAAATAACATGCTTCCCTGAAAGGGCATGTGTTAGCTCTTTCCCCGAACCATAAACCTTTCTATAGAATTTTTTTTCCTCAATTTTGACCTTGAGAACAGGGCTGGTGACTTATTTTAGTCTGTGATTGGCAAGTCTCAAAGCAAATTTTCTAACAGAAAGGCAATTTATTGAACCACCAAGTCATGTCCTACAATAAAGGTGGGGGTGAATATCTCCTTTCCACAGATGACAAGTTTTAGAGGAGATATGAAACAAATTCTGAGTTCAGATAGTGGCCAAGTTTGTGTCATACTAATGGCAAAGCTTCTTACTAAATATTTTGCAAGGTTAAGGAATGTACAACAGCAAAACCCAAGGTAATAGTTTTCAAGGTCACTTTCTAGCTGTTGGTATGTCAGAATTAAAGGTGAATGCATGATGTGTAGGGGATGTTTGGTTTTTTAATCTTGAAATACTCTCTTCTGCCTGTTGTGTTCAAAGTAACGTAGGTTTTTTTTATTGATTCTTCATAACTTATGGTGATAAAAGATACATACTTTATTAAAAAATAATAATTCAGAAGAAGATCTTGTAATGGTTCTGCCTGGAGAACTGGAATGCAAAGACTATTCTGTCTTACATATTAGCGGTTCATATACATATTAAAAAATTGAGGAGACTGTACCACCCAAATAGGTATGAGGCATCTTAATTCCTTTTTATGTGAGCTGTCTTTCTTAATAGATGTTTTTATTGTTGTCTCTCAATAGTAGATAAGCACACTCTCCTCCCCTTGATGGGAAGAAAAGTTGCCAGCAGATGTTGTTTCCCCTGGGAAATTCAGAGCAACCCTAATCATAGAATCAGGAATGGTGTGTAGTAGAGCAAGAAGGAGGAAGAAGAGGTTTTACAAGTGCAATATCACCTATGGAAGACTAATGACCAAGAAGAGAAAAGGATAAGAAAAAATGAGACTGATCCTTTCTTATGAAAAGATAGGAGACTTCTTGGACCCAAATACTTTTGGTCCTGAAAAGAAGACTGGGACTGACTGCAGGGAGTATGGCAAGGTGTAATTCACGGTTTCATAATTAAAACAGAGGAGTTAAAAATTAGCTTCTCCTGCTCCCTTAAAGCCAGAGTGTGTCAAAAGTTATCTGACTCTTCCAGATAGATAGCCAAAAGTTAATTTTCTCAGTAACACCACAGATATTACTTTCATGAAAGAAATTCTGCAAAGACATTTTTGGACTGCCATCCTGTGTTTAGTGGCTGATTAAATACATGCTGAGACCTTTGCCATAAACGTTGAAGTCCTCAGCCCTTAGCTATCACAGTCAAGATGTTTTCTGAAAATGTAGGAAAGTACACTTTTCATAATAGGCATTACTAAAGATAATCATAGAATAGTTTGGGTTGGAAGGGACCTTTAAAGGTCATCTAGCCCAAATCCCCTGCAATGAGCAGAGACATTTTCAACTGGATCAGGTTGCTCAGAGCTCCGTCCAACCTAACCTGGAACACTTCCAGGGATGGGGCATCTGCCACCTTTCTGGGCAACCTGAGCCCATGTTTCACCACCATCAGCATAAAAAATTTCTTTCTTCTATCTAGTCTATATCTCTCCTCTTTGAGTTTAGAGCCATTACCTCTTGTGCTATCGCAACAGGCCCTGCTAAAAAGTTTGTCCCCATCTTTTCTGTAGGCCCCCTTTAAGTACTGGAAGGCTGCAATAAAGTGTCCCCGGAGAGACCTCTTCTCCAGGCTGAACAACCCCAACTCTCTCAGCTTTTCTTCATAGGACAAATGTTCGATCCCTCTGATAATTTTTGTGGCCCTCCCTGGACCTGCT